>NC_043712.1:10298881-10435369 GCF_006229205.1 Suricata suricatta
GCGCGCTACCGCCACGCTGGCCCGGGGGGCGCCCCGCGGCTGCCGCAAGGCGCCGGGACCGCTCCCCCGCCCTTGAGCCCTGTGGGCTCCTAGAGATCCGCTCGGCTGAGCCGCACCCGCGCCCTATTTCAAAGATGGGGAAACTGAGGCCCAAACTCTCACAGCAAGTCAGACCCAGCTGACTCCACTCCGTCCTTCTCAGCTTCTAGACATAGGATTAGGGTCCGCAATTAACGAACTTGTGGACCCCTCCCACCCATCCTTGTGTACCCATAACCTAACACTGCTCCCTTCACGGCCCTCGGCATACTGGCCAGTCAACTAGCGCTAATTGTGCGCCTACTGAATGTGGGCACTGAGGTAGGCTCCAAGGTATCATGATGTGAAGGTGCTGCTCCCTGCGCTCAAAATGCCAGTATCTCCTCATCTGGAGCTCCCCACTTCCTATGGACCCCAAGACTAGTAAGAGTCAACGTGCAGAGCTTTCTGGGAGAAGGCTCTACTAATGAATGGTTAGGAGACAGAGTCTCCATGGGACCCCCAAAGCTGCTGCTCAGTTCCCTGCTTCACTTTCTAAGGGAACCCGTCTCCCCCACCCCCCACCTCCAGAGGGGATGCTCCTAGCTTACACAGTTCCTGTTTCCACACCAGCTGCTTCTCCTTCACATGCAAAACTGTGCTGTGTCCCCTAGGAGGACTGGAACCAAGGACGGACACTGCCTGCCTGCTGGCTATGGAGCATGGTCACAGCACTGTGCTGGGGACAGAGAGGATACCCCAGTATTTCACCTGGCTATCATCTATAACAAGAACGATACCAACTGAGTACCCACTGTGTGCCAGGCTCACGACAACACAGCCATTCTGTGAAGGAGGCATTATGCTATTTCCATGCCCATTTTACAGAGGGGATAAGTGAGGCTTAGAACAGAAGCTGAAAGAAACAAATTCTCTTGCTTACAGTCTCCCAGCTGATAAGGGGTTGAAAAGGTAGCTGGACCACAGATTGTCTAATTCCAGTGCCTATGTGCCTAATCTAGGCAATCCCACCGTGTCAACAACATAGCCGGGGGCTGCTGTCGTAGAGAGGACAGAAGCGGAGGCAGCTGGCCCCGAGGACCCAGCCCAGTCCCAGCTCTTCCCCAAACCAGCAGGAGCAGAACGGATCTTTCTGCACATTCGTTAGCCGTTTAGGTGGGGACTTCTTTATAACCTCACTTCACATGATATTCGTCACAATAAATACCAGATAGATTGGAGAGGTAACTATAAGCAGTAACATTGCAAAAAGTAATAGAAATAAATAGAACTTCTGAGACAATGTGTTGCAGCAGATCAGTGGTATTGACCATATCAATGCGGCAAACAGTAATTTCTTCATTCAATCACCCAACCCATATCTCTGTGCATCTTATACGGGTCAGAAACTATTCCAGGCACTGGAACAAAATATAGTCCTGACTCTCTTGGGGCTTCAGTCTAGGGTGGGCTGGGGGCGGAGAAGGAATTGCTAATACCCAACATGGCGTGGTTAATAAGTTTGGTAGAGAAAATGAAATAGGGAAGGGATAGGAGAGCACAGGGGTGCTTTTTCACAGAAGGTGCTGGAAGCAGGTCTCTCTGGTGAATTGATATTTGAGCAGAGGGGAAGTGAGGAGAGGTCTTCTGTATGTAGGACAGGCCCCAGGTTCCAAGAACAGTCCTGATAAGCTAGAGAACAAGAACCCAAAATCCCCCTTTGAAGAAAACTTTGAGAGCACTGCCAGACCACTGGGAAGAGGAGCCCTGGGACCACTGAACAAACTGGTGTAGAATTCTGCAGTTTGTAGAGCTTTACCCCAGTCTCATGGAGCCCTTTAACGGGTACTTCTAATATCCTCACTTTCCAGTTAGGAAACTGAGGCTCAGAGAGGTCAAGCAGTATGCGCCAGGTCACACAGCACACAGCCAGCTGCAGTCAGCAGAGACGGTTCACACTGTAGGCAAGCTGCCGCCAGTGCTGAGTGTTAGGGGGATAAAGAAGGCTTGTGTACCTCCCCCCCCCCCCCCCGCCTTCCTGTCCTCTTGGACTATAATTCAGGCGCTGGCAGGGTGGAGCGTTCACTGTTTTCCTGGCCTTTCTCCTCCTCACCCACTTCCTTCCCTCTGGCATGGTCCCAGCCCCAGGTGATACCCTGACAGTGGGGGGAGGGGGGAGAAGCAGGTCAAAATCAGCCCAGAGTCCCTCCAGGTTCCCTGAACTCCCCCCCACTATGTCGGCCAGGGTAGAGGGTAGAGGGAAATGGGCGCAACCTGAACCCCATTCGACTTTTGTTTTTAACTCAAAGGATTTTTCAGCGAGTCCCCAAATGAGTCACTGTGAAGAGGTGCTTCGCAAAATGACTCCCAGAATTAGAATCAACATCTCCCTGCGCACGCTGCCTGACACTTCCTCCCACGGTGGCATTTGTGAATCTAGTCTGGGAGAAAGCCTCTCTCTGTTCACCCCCAAGAGTTTCAGGATTAAGCCCATGTCGTTTCATTATTTCTCTGCGGTAGGGGAAGAGAAGCTACTTTTATTGCTGGTACCTCCTCCACGTCCAGCTCTGCACGACGCATTTCATTCTGTCGGCTCCCCTTGAGATCGGGCCGTGCTTTCTGTTTTACAAACGAAGAAACTGAGGCTCAGAGTAAGAGTGGTTTGAACACAGCCAGGATTTGAACCCAGGCTCGCCCTTATTGTCAGTCTCGGGGGAGAAGGCAGTGGGAGACGAGAGGGGGCATGAGAGACTAGAATCAGAACCAGGGCCTTTGGACAAAAGGTCTTCTCGCCGGCTTCCCGATGATGGGAATTTTTGGGGGAGGACGGTCTCGATTTTCCCAGGAAGTCTCATTTCTGCTTATTGTCTGGACGAGATCATTATTAACAATGTCCCTTTTCAGTCCAAAAATGTCTTGGTTCAGACAATCAACGCTAGGGTCACCTGGTTGTATGCAAACATCACTGCATTCAGGGTTTCAGTTTTTACATTATATGCAGTACAAAATGGGGCTTCTGGTCCGCGGGGCCGCGTCCACATCCTGAGGCTACACCTCCAACCAGGAGTTGATGCACCTTTCCAAGAGCGGCAAACCCAGCTGGCTGGGGAAGGAGGCACGGCTGTGTGTCAGGACTCCATCCTGTCCCAGCTCTACCATTGACTCCCTGTGTGACCCTGGGCCAGTTTCCCAACTGGCAAAGTGAGGGGCGGATCTCCAAAAGCCCTGTCAACTTTGACCTTCTAGGGCTTCCCATTGCCCGGTGCAGGCTGGGAAATCAACTAACAATTTCAGTAAGGACCAGAAATGCAGGGAGCCGCCTTCCCTTCCCTGCCATCATACAGTTCACTTTTTAAAAAAACAACGTGCCTCATTTTTCGATATTTTAAGTCTTAAAACATTTATTTATTTTTTGAATAGCTAATACCCACAGCTTGAAATTCAAAAGGTGCCGGATACATGGTGAAATGTCTCCTTTCCTTTCCCCTCCAACTACCTCCTTTTTTTCCCTGGAAGGAAGCACCATTGTCAAGCACACTGTGTTCCCAGACAGTGTGTTTTGTGTGGTTGTGTGTGTGTATGTGTGTGTGTGTCTGTGTGTTCTCATTTTTTGTACAAATGATAGCGTCTAGGTCGCACTTGTGTTTTCTTCACTTTCTTGGAGACTACTGGCTCTCACTTCATAAAGAGCCACTTCCTTGTTTGTGACTGTATAGTATTCCAAAACATTTCCATTTCATCCCCCTTAAATTGGCCCTTGCTCTGTGTACTGTTCTAAGCACTATGGGATGGAACAGAAGGTCCAGTCATGGACACAGCTCTCAGGGACTTACAGTCTGGTTGGGAGACAAGAAAAACAGAAAATACTGCCACCTACAAGGACTAGTCCAGAGAAAGAAGTGCAATTTCTCTAACGGCCCCCAAGTTCATTTGGGGCTCATTTTTTTCCAGCTCCAGGGATGTGCAGGGCTGTTGAAAGAGCCCTGGCGTGGGTTCTTTAAGACTTGAAAACTCGACAGTGCACATTCAGGCAATCTGCTTCTTCATTCTGGGCCTCCATTTGCTCATCTATAAAATGGGGGCAGCCAGCCTCTCTGCAAGACGGTGGTAGTCACATGAGATCCTGTTCCTGAAAAGGCTTGATGAAGCTCCAAGAGGGTCGCATGCAGCACTAAGGAACCGTACATCAAGTGCAGGCTAGTGTGGCTTTTCCTGTCCAGAGAGAAACATCTGATTAAGCTTTTTGTGCTTTTCTGATCCTGTGATAGGAGCTGTTAGGCAGTTATCTCCTTCCATCTTTGGCAGTGACAGTGGCCAACTCTGGGTTCGCTGTAGGCCCGTCCCAGTGGACCCCACACCCGGAAGGGGCCCCAGAAAGTGGAAGCGACATAAGCTAACAATCTTCAGTTGAGGCATGGAGGGCCGTTGGGGATTACATTCCTACTCTCATAACAGATGGAACTGGTTCAAAGCCACCCCAGCAAGAGGCAGGGATGTATCCAGGGATGTTGCCACACCCCTGCACCTTCCTGCATTCCCTCTGTCACCTTCTGGGACTTGCTGTTTCAAGGAACAAATTCAAATGCTACTGACTCGTGATGAGCACCAGCACTCCGGTACCATTGATACCAGTGTCCCCCCGCCTTTAAAATTTTTTTTAATGTTTATTTTTGAGAAAGAGAGAAAGAGAGAGAGTGGAGGAAGGGCAGAGAGAGAGGGAGACACAGAATCCAAAGCAGGCCTCAGGTTCTGAGCTGTCTGCACAGAGCCCGACATGGGGCTCAAACTCATGAATACTAAGATCATGACCTGAGCTGAGGTCAGATGCTTAAATCAACTGAGCCACCCAGGCGCCCCACTAGTGTCCCCTTTCGATTCTCCAGAGTGACTTAGATCAGACAACCAATTATATGGCCTCCTTGTTATCAGCTCGAATGGAACAATTATTTTCCAGGTGAATAAATCAATCATCACCTCAACAGGTAGCTCGTCAAGCACTTTCGTGGTCCACGCTTGAGTTCCATGATGTAGGTATCAATGTCCCCCGATGAGAAGGTTTATAGAAGAGAAAACTGATGACATTTGCCAGTTTGTCTAAAACCGAATGAAAGGGGGTATCTGATGGTTGCACAGTCTGTGTTCCCGCTCGCTTGGCTTTGAACCCAGGCAGCAGGGTCCCAGGCTGGCCGTGTTTCTCCCCCAGGCATCCAGGCATCCAGGCGGCTTTCTGAAACTCCTGGAGCATGTGGCTGAGGTGAGCCTCCTGTGGGCCCGGGGCCTCCCTGCATGCCGACTTGTGCTGGCCACCTTCAGAGCAGATGGAGGCAAGGGGCCCTCTGGATTTAAGGCCCGTGACACCATCTGTCCATCCACCCCAGATCCCAGTCGTGAAGGGAGTGTTCCAAAGGAGCGGCCAGGCATTCCGTTATTGGATTTCTCAGCCCTGCCCTGGCCCCTCCCCAATTTTCTGGGAATAGGTGTCATTTTCCAGGCATCAGGACATGCCAGGCTCGTCTTGGGGGCATAGAGAGAAGGAACCACATGGAGACTGGAGACTGGCAACTGGGAGTGAGGAGAAAGAGGGCGGGGGCAGGGAATCAGGAGAAGGTTGATTATTTGAGAAGGTGCTTGCCAGAGTCCGGGTGCCAGTCCCTCCCCGCATACTCAGACCAGCCCTCTGCACCAGGAATGGGAGCAGCAAGGGGCTCACCATCCCTGGGAAAGGAAATCCATTTTCCCTCATCCGATGGTGTTCTGAGGGACTTGGTTTGGGGCAGCCCTTGCTGTTTGGGGGTGACTTCCCTGAGGCAGGATACATGGGGAGAGAAGCAGCGAGTCCGGGGGTTCCAGAGACAGATGCGGGCAGTGCCTGGCTCCGAACTGTGGGCTTTGGGCACTGAGTGGTGTTGCTCCGGCAGACCCCGGGGAGAGGCAGCCACGCTGACCCCGCACCTTCTGCCTGAAGCCGGCTGCCAAATAGCATAAGCTGGGCTCTGCTCTCAGCCCCTCAGAACTGGGCTGGGGTAAGGGGCTTGGCAAAAACCCAACCTTGGAGCCAGTTAGACCAGAGTTCAAGTTCAGGTTTGCCTCCTACTAGCCATATGGCCGTGAACAAGTCCCTCACCAACCAGAGCCTCAGTTTCCTCAGTGGGAGATTGGAAGCAATGACCTCTTTCTCTCCAGGTCATGATTAGGCAAAGATACCAAGTCATCACCTGCCTGAATATAATATTAATACCAATTGTTTATTGTACTTAAGACCTAGTGCTTTACATTTTAATTTTTTTGAATGTTTATTTATTTTTGAGAGGAAGAGAGACTGTGAGCAAGGAAGGGGCAGAGAGAGAGGGAGACAGAGAATCCAAAGCAGGCTCCACACTGCCAGTGTAAAGCCTGATGTTGGGCCTGAATCCACGAACCCTGAAATCATGACCTGAACTAATGTGTGACACCCCACTGACTGAGCCTCTTAGGTGCCCTGCACTTTACATTTTACGTGTGTCATTTCATTTCATTACCATCCAACAAGCCCTTGAAGTGAGTGCCAGTGTTATCTCCTTTTCAGATATCCATACAGCTGGGACTTTACCTCGGTTTCTACACCAGACAAAAAAAGGCTCAGAGAGGTAAAGTGACTTGCCCCAGGTCACACAGCCAGGGGGAAATAGTGAAGCTGCAACTTTTAATAGACATGCAGATATATTGAGCTGGCCCAGCTAGCCCCAGACTCTCATTTGTAAAATAAGCATAATGATACCGTGAATCACTTCCCCCACTTCTGGCAAATCTCTTTACTTAAGAAAAAAAAAAACAACAACCCTGATTTGTAGTGATTGCCAATTTCCATGGTGTAAAGTACTCCCACCATGGCTGATTTAAAGCTACCAACAACAGCCTTCACAATTCCCAAATATTAAACCGCTGGTTCTTAAGAATCAGCTCTCCCCAGCCAGTGCAAACCTGGCCAGCACACTGCGGATCCAATCTATCTCTCTCCCCAGGTTCTATAGAAAGGGCAGCCCTGCTCTCAGTGACTTAAGATCCAGTTTTCCTTTGCTAGGGAAGAAGGAAGGCAGCCAGCCTGCACTGAGCACCTACTGTGTGCTAGGAGCTGTGCCACTACATCCAAACCGAGGACCACTTTTAATCTTTGCAACAATCCCTCAGTGAAGGTATTAGGACCTCTGTTTAATAGATGGGAAGAGCAAGGCTCAAAAACAGTAACATCCACTGGCTAAAGTCACCCAGAAAGTAAATGGCAGAATCAGGATTCAAACCCAGTTTGCCTGCCTGACCAGACTCTCCCTTTCCTTCCTTCCCTTCTTTCCTTCCCTCCCTCCCTCCCTTCCTATCTCTCCCTTTCCTCGGTTTTTCTTCCTTTCTTTTTCTCCTTTACTCCCTTCCTCCTGCTTCTTTCTTTCTTTCTTTCTTTCTTTCTTGCTTTCTTTCTTCTTTTTCAGACTCTTTCCACTGAAGCAGGCTGTGTCCAAGGAGGTCTGGGTCTGACTTGAACAAATCATGATCCCTTTCTGGGTCTCAGTTATCGTATCCATAAGGAGAAGGAATTGAGCAGATCGATATCTAATGATCCTTTCAGGCTTCAGTGAGTCACAATTTTAAGATTCCAAGTAGGATCTTAGTGGGGGTGGAGGTGGGCGCTCACGTCAATGGAATGAACACATCCCTGAAGAATTGCTCCTGTTAACCAGGGAGAGACGCATGCAGGAAGGGCATGGTGCCAGCTGTAGCTGGGCACGTGTACTTGGGAATCAGGGTGGTGTTGTATAACCAACTTGGGTTTGAACCCCAACCTCTCCACTTCCTGGCTATGTGATCCTGGGCCCACCTCCCTGGTTGTTTTTGGTCCCGCTAGAAGCCTGCCCTGTTGTCCTGGAAGCCTGAAGGGGCAACGAAGGGTCCTGACAAGGAAAGCTTTGCAGCAGGTAGAAGTGGCAAAAATCCTCGTCTTTACAAACTACTGACTGCTTCCCTTCTCCAGCCCCCATCTCTCCAAGTGGATTTTAGCCAAAGCCAATGCTCTTTGCTCCCCAGTCTGGAAGCTCAGACCAGCTGAAAACAGAGGGGAAGGCCTGAGGTTGCTGTTTTCAGCGAAGGCAGAAGCCAAGTCCCTCCCCCTCCCCACCCCTGTCTGGGCCCACCTCCCTTTGGCCGGCACCGGCTGGCTGGTCTTCTCAGGTTTCTGAAAGCCTGTGTTCCCAGAGGAGGCATTAAGGATGGAGGAATGCAGACCCGGGTGTGACGGTTGAGGGGCTGTGCGGAGAAGCAGTCTGGGGAGAGCCCCCCCACCCAAACCCGGCCAGCTGCACCCCAGCCCAGCCCCCACTGGAGAGGAGGAGAAAGGAAGCGGAAAGGAAGCCAATCAAGCAGGCTCTGAGAGGAGTTCCTGGGCTCTGGGTTAGGAATTCTTGTGTGGGGAGGGGTGGGGAGTCGGGAGGGCTCAGACCAGTCGGAGAGAATGAAGGGATTGGTTGGTCTGAGGGCTTGAGATGCGAGCAGACAGGGTCCCGGTCAAAGGCCCTTGACTGTGAAGATGAGAAGAGGCGAATATTTACTGAGCAACTATTGCTTTCCAGGCATCAGAATGCCGCTTTACCCGCATAACCCATAAACCGGGCCCTCTTGCTCCCAGCCTAGGACCCATGTCAGCAGGGAGTCTCATCCAAGAACAAAAAACGAAGCAAGCAACCGGCAAGCAAATGCATAAGATTAAAAAAAAAAAAAGATCATCCAACCCAGATCCAATTCCCAAATCCTCCAAAGCAAAGTGGCTCTTTACTGAACCTTTCTGGAGCGCTGGGGATAGAGACACAAAGAATCAGCACGTCCTGCAGGAAAACTTCCTAAAGCCGGCTGGAGACAGCACGCCCTCTCTCCAAAGTTTGCTTCTCTTCTCGGAGCTCCAAGGGATGTCTCTCTTCACCTCTGCCTCTCCTGATTTCCACACCTCCCTGTCACCAGGGGGTCATGGATTTCTGGTTTCCTCCGGACAGCCCTGGCTTAAGTCTGTTGATTACTAACAGCGCCCCCTTGCATGCCCCACAGGGTCCTGGGAGAACAGTAAATCCCACCAGCTTGCCTCTCTCCCCGCCGACCTCCAGCTTCAGCCCGCCCCCTCGGCGAGCAGGCTTGCAAACAAAGGACACCCTTAGAAGGCAAGGGCAGGAGTAAGGGTCTTCTGTCTTGTCCCCCCGCAAGACATACCGTAGTGACCTGACAGTCAGTCTGCATCCTCTCAATGAGAAAACTTAAGCCCCAGAGCTTAACACTTGCTCAAAGTCAAACATCCAGTGTGTCCGAAAGTGGAGACTCAGACTCAGCTCTGCCTGAGTCCAAACCCCTTACATTTCCCATGAGAACAGGTAGAGTGACTGGCAGAAGAGCAGCGTGGCCCACTCTTACTTTCTAAGAGAGGGATCAACCAGCTCCTTCAGGCTACATAGGGGGACCCTAAGGCCCAGAGAGGGTTTGTGCCTTACTCAAGATCACACAGCACGTGACAACAGAACTTGAGCTAGAACCAGGCACTCTTAATCCCAAAACATTCCTGAGTTTTTCCTGAGCAGACAACAAGGTTGGTGCTACTGGGGAGAAAGCTAGGGAAGTTCTGGTCACCAGTTTTCCACCCCACCTCACCCCCACCCCATGTTGGTCCCACCCATACAGCTAAGTATTGGTCTTAATTTCCTCGTCCAACAGACTCTCTGGAGTCCCTTGAAGGAACTCTTTTCCTGGACTGCCCTTCCGGCCTCTCTCCTGGAGAAAGGAGCCTGCTCCCAGACCCCAAGCAAGCCCATGGCTCCAAGGAGTTGTTACAAGCCTGGGAACAGCCTTCAGAACCTGGAAGCTCTCACTGCAGTCCCCATTTGTCAAAGGTCACCAGCGTGGAATGCCACATCAGAGGTGTCTTGGGTAATCATATCACCCAAATTCAGTTTGGTGTTTAAGACCCTCTCTTCTCCACCCTCACCCCCATATGCATTCTATGCCAGCCATTTCGTTCTAAGGGTCCCCTGCTTTTTCTAGTCATCCGGCCTCAGGACATGCTGTTCCCTCTGCCTGGAGTGCCCTTTTCCTTACCTGTTTGAGGAACTCTTATTCATCTGATCCGCATCAAATGCCCCTTCCCAGGGGATTAATAATCACACTGAGGGGGCCTATGGACCATTTACAACCAGTGTCCTTTCTGATTGGTCAGTGACCAAGACAAGCAGGTTTTTAAATGTTTAGGGTCTTCCCTAGCCTTTCCTTCTATGAAGTCTTCCTTGACCCTAGACAGGGTCGTCCATCCGTCTCCCAGGGTCCCTGTACCCTCCCTCTGCTGTAACCCTTCTCCCCTTGGTTGGTGTGGTTGTACCTCCCTCCAGATGGTGAGCTCCCAAAGGGCGGGGACCCTGACCGGTCATCGTGGTGTCTCCCCAGGTCACGGCAATGCCCAAGCAGCCACGCTAGCACTTCAGGTACAGGTGCCGATCCTTGGAGGTGACCACCAGGAGCTGGAAGAACGCAAGGACACTTCAAGCAGCCCCCGATCTTGACAGGAGGTGCATCCTATGGGCTCTCACATTGTGTGTGCTCTCACTTCAGTTCACCCCTTCTCGTTGACAAGCGTTGGTCCCAGTTTACAGATAGAGAAACCGAGGCACAAAGAGATAAAGAAACTTGGCTATGTAAGTGATGGGCCTGGGATTTGAACCCTGGTCTCAACCTGAAGTTTCTACTCTCTCCACACAGTGTCTGTGAGTGGAGGAGGGCACACTCAGCTTTGGGGATCCTCCCTCGCCCATGCCCAGGACAATGGGGTGCTGAGGAGCAGGGACTCACCCACCTGCAGCAGCACCAAGCCAGGGGGGCCACAGAAGTGGGACTGAGCCCCCCATCACAGGGCCCTAGGTCAAGCCTGGCCTTTGGCTGCCCTTGGCATACATTCCACATAAGGATTCTAGGAAACCGTTCTGCAGAAGATGTGGGGCTTTCCAGGATGAACCAAAAAGATACCAATGACCCTCCCACAGGGTCACATTGCACTGAGCCCTTAGAAGATCCTCTTTGTCCCAAATGCCACACACACATCCAACTCTTTGTTGCTCTCAAGGGGAGTTCAAGGTGGCTTGGTAGAAGCAGCCCCAAGCCTTGGGTCATGGGATCTGAGTTCAAATCCTGACTCCAATGTTTGACTCACCCTATAACCTCGGCAAGGCACTTTACCTTTCTGACCCTTACTGGCTTTGTAAGTTAAGGGGTTTTTGGGAAAACTAAATGTAGTAATTAGTTCCAAGTGCCTGGCCTGGGGCTAAAGTTTTTTCTGCAAAAGGAGATTGACCAGGAGCCCTAAACTATTCCTGTCCTTCCTGAGAAGGTCCCTGGTCTCCTTGCCTCCAGTCTTGGTAATCTCCAAATTCCCCAGGTAAGCTACCACACCCCCTTCCTCAACATAACCAGGTTTGACCTTCAGGCTCGTGGGTGGGGAAAACACAGTCTCTTCTTTCCTCTGTCCAGAACTCTCTCTTTTGAAGCCCATGTGGGAGGCCCTGGGCTTCTTGTAGATGAGATTCTGCTTGGGAGAAAGTCCCTGTACCCCGAGAACAGAAAGCAGAGTCTTGTCGCCTCCACCGCCACGTGGTTTGGACGAACTCTGGCTGCTGCAAACCCAATATATGAAAATTCCAATTTACTGAATACAGAAGTCACGCTTGGGGATTCACTCCTGGTTCATTTAAGTAGTCGGCTCCCCGTTTATATTGTAAATGGGTCTCCCGTTTCAGAATTTCAAACCACACACAACTTCTCAGATGCCTCCATAGAGTCAAATAAAGTAGTCTTCCTGACATTCTGCCATGGGCTGGAAGCTACCTGAGCAGGCATTTCAAGTGGAAGCTTCTACCCTGAGGTGCACAGATGGCGAAGCCAGATCACACCCAGCATCTCACCTAAGACTCACTGGGGAAGCTTATTATCTCCATTTTCTTTCTTTCTTTCTTTCTTTCTTTCTTTCTTTCTTTCTTTCTTTCTTTCTTTCTTTCTTTCTTTCTTTCTTTCTTCTTTCTTTCTTTCTTTCTTTCTTCTTTCTTTCTTTCTTCTTCTTCTTCTTCTTCTTCTTCTTCTTCTTCTTCTTCTTCTTCTTTTTAATGTTTATTTATTTTTGAGAGAGAGTGGGGAGGGTGGAGGGGGAGAGAGAGAGAGGGAGACAGAGAATCTGAAGCAGGCTCTGTACTGACAGCAGAAAGCCCAATGCGGGGCTCGAACCCACAAACCGTGAGATCAGGGCCTGGACCGAAGTCCAGTGCTTAATGGACTGAGCCACCCAGGTGCCTGGATTATCTCCATTTTCCCATCTGAGAAATTAAAGAAACTCACATCAACTCCCGTGCACAGTTAGGACAGAACAGGACTAGAGTGACCTCTCTCCTTTCCCTGTGAACTCGTATCTTAAGTCAGAGTTTGTAACCTCTCCTCCAGTTCCCATAGAGTTGGTTTCTTTTCTCTGGGTTCCCTGCAACCAACAAGGTGAAGTCTCAACTCCTGAGAATGACTAGCTGTGTTCTGACATCTATCGATTTCTCCAATCCCAGAGCCATGCGTGTTCCAGCTTCACAGGAAACCCCTCCTGTTCCCCCAAATGTGACTTCGAATTGTCACTCATGTCAAGCCCTCTGCTTCAAAGCTGCTAATATGGATGGGGAGGGTGGTTACATGAGGATGAAGGGTCATAAATGGGGAAGTGTGCACCAGGGCTGGACTAGGATGTAGCAAGCTAGACGCCCAAGGTGCAAAATGTAAGGAAAAGGTTTGTGGGTAAGTTAAACACAGAATTAACATACGACTCAACAATTCTCCTCCTAGGTATATACCCCCAAAGAACCGAAAAAACTGGTGTCCACAGCAGCTCTATTCACAACAGCCAAAAGGTGAAAACAATTAAAATGTCCATCAACTGATGAGTATGTAAATGAAATATACGATATCCATACAACAGGATGTTATCCAGCCATAGAAAGAAATACAGCACTGATATCCGTGACAACATGTATGAACCTTCAAACACTCTGCTAAATGAAAGAAGCCAGTCACAAACGGCCACATATTGTGTGATGTCCAGAATAGGCAAACCCATGGAGACAAAAAGCAGATGAGTGGCTGCCGGGGGCTGTAGGAGGGGGAGATGGGCGTTTCCTTTTGGAGTGATGAAAATCATCTGGAATGAGATCATTCCACAACATTGTGAATGTAGTCAAAACCACTGAAATGTACACTTTAAAATGGTTTCAGTGGTAAATTTCATGTTGTGTATATTTCACCACAATAAAAGGAAAATGTAAGGAAGCAATCACTCTGGGTGCCAACCCGTCCCTGCATACCCTGTTCACACACATTTTGTGCCCTGGGTGCCTCAGCCCCCCACCCTCATCCTGCCCTGGTGTTCACAGCCTTCTCCATGGAAGAGAGAATTCTGTGTTTGTTCTGTAGCTTCCCTGCCCACCACCACCCCTGAGAATCCTTTCTTTGGCAGTCCCGTTCATGAGCTGATGCAGAATAAAAACATTTGGTAAAAAGAGGCAGAGATAGGGAATTCAGAGCAGGAATTGCCTGGGAACAGCCAAGAAATAGTTATTGGAGAGAGAAAGAAATTATAGAGAAAGAAAACAGAGAGGGGGAGGAAAGAGAATTACTAGGCTCAATTTTTAGAACAGATTTATTGATATATAATTCACGTGCCGTACAACTCATCCATTCAAAGTGTACAATTCAGGGGCGCCTGGCTCAGTTGGTTAAGCATCCGACTTCAGCTCAGGTCATGATCTCATGGTTTGTGAGTCTGAGCCCCATATTGGGCTGTCTGCTGTCAATACAGAGTCCACTTTGGATCCTCTTTCTCCCCCCACCCCACTCTCTCTGCCCCTCACCCCCTTTCAAAAATTATTATAACTTAAAAAAAAAAGTACAGTGGTGCCTGGGTGGCTCAGTCGGTTGGGCGTTGGACTTAGCTCAGGTCACGATCTCGCGGTTCATGGGTTGAGGCCCTCCGTGGGGCTCTGTACTGGCAGCTCAGAGTCTGGAGCCTGCTTCAGAGTCTGTGTCTCCTTCTCTCTCTGCCTCTCCTCTGCTCATGCTCTGTCTTTCTCTATCTCTCAAAAATAAATAAACATTTTTAAAAAGTGTGTAATTCGATACTTTTGAGTACAAAAAGGGTACAAACTACCAGTTATAAGATGGATAAGTCTAAAGTACAGTGCAGTGCCTCTAGTTCATAGTACTCTATTGTACACTTGCAAGTTGCTAAGAAAGTAGATCTTAAAAATTTTCACACACACACACACACACACACACACACACAGAGCAACGAGGTGAGGCAGTGGATGTGCTAACTAACCTGACTGTGGTACTCATTTTGCAATATATGCTTATATCAAATCGTTACATTGTTCCTTAAACTTACACAATGTTGTATGTCAATTACATTTCAATACAGCTGGAATCAAAACAAAGTTTAAAATGTTTTTTCATAGTCACAGATAATGGGCAAGGTGTCACCATGGCCAAGTTTAGTGCATTTAAAAAATTTGTACATGTTTATTTATTCTTGAAAGGGACAGAGAGACAAAGAGCTGGGAAGAGGCAGAGAGAGAGGAAGACACAGAATCGGAAACAGGCTCCAGGCTCTGGGCTGTCAGCACAGAGCCGGATACGGGGCTTGAACCCACAAACCATGAGATCATGACCTGAGCCGAAGTCAGACGCTTAACCGACTGAGCCACCCAGGTGCCCCTAAAATTTTTTTTAATGTTTATTTATTTTTGAAGGACGGAGAGACACAGAACATGAGAGTTGGGGGGGCGGGCAGAGAGAGAGAGAGGGAGATTCAGAATCTGAAGCAGGCTCCAGGCCCTGAGCTGTCAGCACAGAGCCTGACACAGGAGTTGAACTCATGAAACTCATGAACCATCAGATCATGTTGAGTGCTCAACCAACTGAGCCACGTGGGCACCCCAATTTTAGGGCATTTTTATTACCAAAAGAGAAACCATCCTTCCCCTCCTTCAGATCTTGGTCACTGCTTCAAAGGGTCAGGGTCAACGTCTGCTTGTGGGGACGGTGCATCTCTGGAAGGAGGGCCTGAGGCTGGAGCCAGGATGGAGCATGGCAGCACAAGGCCCTGAGCAGACATGAGGTGAAGGGGCATTTGGTTCAACCATTGAGGAGAGCAACCTTAGGATTGCTAGCAGAGGCGAAGATTCACAGTTCTAAAGACCTAGGCGTCCTGCTCCTGGTTTAAACTCGTGAGCGGCTTTTGTATTTGTGCAAGAAAACAAAGTAAGGGTGATGAGATAGAAAAGGAAATAACTTCAGTATCCTTCAGCAGAGAAAAGGATTCCTATATTGTGGACATGTGCGTGGCTGGGGGTGGGGGGTGCTGCTATATGACAGAGAAAGTGAATGACTCCCTGTGCACGTAACAACATGGGCATTTTCAAAAACATGGTGTCCTGTGAAAAAAATCACGTTGTGAAAGACCATATGTAGTCTACTACTATATGTGCATTTTGTCATATATTTTATCACACAAAAACAATCATATAATTTTTAACTTTTTTTTTGAGATAGGAGAGAGGGAGAGAGAATGTGTGTGCGTGCATGCTTGTGAGCAGGGAAGGGGCAGAGAGAGAGGGCGAGAGAGAGTCAAGCAGGCTCCCCACTCAGCATGAGCCTGATGCACAGCTCAGTCGATCCCAGACCTTAGGATCATGACCTGAGCTGAATCAGGAGTCCAATGCCTGACTGACTGAGCTACTCAGGCACCCCATTAACATTTTATATTGAGGGGCACCTGGGTGGCTCAGTCGGTTAAACATCTGACTTCAGCTCAGGCCATAATCTCACAGTTCATGGGTTCGAGCCCCACATCAGTCTCTGTGCTGACAGCTAGCTCATAGTCTAGAGCCTGTCTTCAGATTCTGTGTCTCCCTCTCTCTCTGACCCTCCCCTGCTCATGCTATCTCTCTCTCTTTTCTCTCTCAAAAATAAATAAAACATTAAAGAAAAACATTTTATATTGAAACAATTTCAGACATAGGGAGAAGTTGAGAATAAAACAAGAATGTCTGTATACTTCCCACATCTGGATAGATTCCACAAAAGTTAACATTTTGCCATATTTGCTTTGTCAACTTTTCCTCACTATATAAACACATATATGTGCTTTATCATTCTTACCCCTCTAATCTCTGTAGGTGTATAGACATAGATTCATATATAGGTATACATACATACATACATACATACATATAGGAGGCATGTTTGGGTGTGTACAAATAAACACATAAACATAATCTTTTCCTCTGAGCTATTTGTCTTTTGCTTTTTAAAGATTTTATTAAAAAAATTTTTTTATGTTTTATTTATTTTTGATACAGAGACAGACAGAGCACGAGATGGGGAGGGGCAGAGAGAGAAGGAGACAGAACCGGAAGCAGGCTCCAGGCTCTGAGCAAGCTGTTAGCGGGCCTCGAACCCACGAATGTGAGATCTGACCTGAGCCGAAATCGGAGCCTTAACCGACTGAGCCACCCAGGCGCCCCAAAGATTTTATTTTTAAAGTAATCTCTACACTCAATGTGGGGCTCGAACTTATAACCTCAAGATCAAGAGTCTTATATTCTACTGACTGAGCCAGTCAGGTGCCCCTTCTCTGAGCTATTTGAATGTCAGGTTTATTGAGATGTAATTTACATATATTAATATATTCCTTCTAAGTGTAGGATTTGATAACTCTTGAAAACAGAATGTAGTCATAACCACCACCACAATCAAGACAGAACATTTCTGTCACCCCAAAATTCTTTCATGCCCCCTTGTAGTCCATCCTCTTCCTCAACTCCACATTCTAGAAACTTTATGAGTTTCATTAAGTCTAGAAGTTCTAGAAGTTTTATAGTATTGTATTTTATATGATTCAAGGAATTTGCCTCTTTCATCTAAGTTGCTGAGTTTATGGTCATAAAGTTAGGCATAACATTCCCTGGTTATCTTTTCAATATTTTTAATTTTAATTTTTTTTAACATTTATTTATTTTTTGAGAGAGAGACAGAGTATAAGTAGGGGAGGGGTAGGGAGAGAGGGAGATACAGAATCGGAAGCAGGCTCCAGGTTCTGAGCTGTCAGCACACGGCCCGACGTGAGGCTCAAACTCATGAACCATGAGATCATGACCTGAGCTCAAGTCGGCCGCTTAACCAGCTGAGCCAGCCAGGTGTTTCCATATTCTTAGGATCTGTAAGGATGTACTCATTTCCTTTTTGATATTGGTAACGTGTGTCTGTCTGGTTTTTATGATCATTTTGGCTAGAGGTTTATCAATTTTTTTTACATTTCAAAGAACCAGTTTTTGGTTTCATTTATCTTCTCTATTTTTTTTTTTGTTTGTTTTCAATTCAGTGATTTCTACTTTTATCTTTGCTATTTTATTTTTCCTGCTTGTTTTGGGTTTAATTTGCTCTGCTCTGTCTAGTTTCTTAAGATCAAAGCTTAGATCACTGATTTTGGACATTTCTTCTTCTTAAATATATTCACTTTGGAGCACCTGAGTGGCTCAGTCAGCTAAGCATCAAACTCTTGATTTTGGCTCAGGTCATGATCTCATGATTCATGAGTTTGAGACCCGTAATGGACTCAGTGCTAACAATGCAGACCCTGCTTGGGATTCTCTCTCCTCCTTTCTCTGCCCCTCTCTCATGCGTATTCCCCCCCCCTCAAAATAAATAAACTTAAAAAAAGAAAATGAGTATAGTCATTTTAAATACTATAACTTTCCCTCTATTCTGCGGCTTTAGCTGCATCACACAGACTTTGATATGTTGTGTTTTCACTGTCATTCAGTTCAAAATATTTTCTAATTTTCTTTGTGATTTCTTTCTACCCATTATTTGCTAATGCATACAGATATATTAAAAGTCAAAGCAAAATCTGTAGATGAAAATGATACACAACAGCTTCCAGATGGGGCTTATCACTGGGAGTTGAGTGACAGATGGGAATAGGATAGAAGAAGCGGTAGATATTAACAAAGCTCACCAACATTTCAGTTCTTCTTCTGAGCACATGAGATGATTACACTTCACTGACCCTTTGAAGTTGTACAGGGACATATGACTTGCTTTAGGCAATGAAATGTGAGCAGAAGTGACATATGCCACTTCCAAATGGAAACATCTAAGAGCAAATGTGTGTCTTCATGCTCCCTTTTCTGCATGGTGAGCCCTGGAGTCTCTTGTTGAGATCACAGCGTCATAAAATGATGGAGCAGCCATCGCCTGGGGTCCTGGGAGACTACAATAAATACAGCTCTCTCCAGGCAATCTTCATTGGATATAGAGAATGAGAGAGAAATAGACCTTTGTTCATTTAAAGCTATTGAGGTTTGGGGATTGTTTGCATAACCTAGTCTTTCCTGACTAATAAGAGAGCTTTGATCAGGTAGTTGGTACATAAGCGTTTGTCATATAATTTTCTACAATTTCTGTACATTTTAAGTATTTAGTTTTTGAAAAGAAAGCAATATTAGAGAAGTAGGGGAAGTAGAAGAGGAGGAGGAGGCTACTTCGGTGTTGGGCTCTTTTGTTCTAGCTGTTTCTTCATCTCTAGCATTTGGGTTTGGGTGAGTCAGGGGACAGGGGTCTGACTGATGGTTTCTCCAACCAGGTCATCATCAGACCACTTGTCACCATCTGGTACATTATCTATTTATTGGTATGTTTATTGTCTCTCACTACGTAGAAAGTGAAGTCCTTAAGACCAGGG
Source organism: Suricata suricatta (assembly GCF_006229205.1). Lineage (NCBI taxonomy): Eukaryota > Metazoa > Chordata > Mammalia > Carnivora > Herpestidae > Suricata > Suricata suricatta. The sequence goes on from NC_043712.1 coordinate 10,317,714, forward strand.
ACCTGATAAAGCCAGCACCTAGAAGACTGTCTGGCACACAGAAGCAACTCAATACCTATTTATTAAAAGGACTTATGTAGAAAGTTGATTCCACTGGTCATCTCAGCCCAGAGAGCACAAGGACCTGTTCTCCTGCTCCACATTCCTTCTCACTTCCCTCAAAGCAAACACACAATGGAGTTGATGAAGTGTGAGCAGCTGTTGACTCAAAGGCTCATATATAAGTTCCAAAGCCATGTTTCTGTGTAGCATGTGTGTGTGTATGTGTGTGCGCGTGTGTGTGTGCGCACGCATCTGTCTGGGGATGGGATAAGAGGATTGGGGGCCCTGGCCTCGTGTAGATATCTTCTTCTACTCCATCCCCAGGGCAGGTGGCTTGTGCACACGGCACCTCCACACCAAAGCCTTCCTGGCAACCTCAGGGAAGAGCCTGGAGCTTGGCTTTCTCCAGCAGATGCAGCGAACATGGGCTTTGCTCCCAGGGCTGTTATGAAGGCCTTTGGCAGCCCCTGCCCTAGCACTCAGCTGCAGAAATTCCCTGGCCACTTGGGCACAGAGACACTCTGGCTCCACCAGCCCACGCAGAAGCCTGAACTCGTGTAATTAGACATAATGACACATGGCGGGAGCTTCCAGCATCTCACACTCTGATGACACATCAGCCTCCCAGCCCATCTCAGGGGCCAGCGAGGCTCTAATTAGGTCTGGCGCCAGCAGGTGGGAGAGCCAAGGGGTGAGGGAGCAAGGAAAGAACCTTAGCCTCGGAGTTCATCAACCTGTGTGCCAAGTCCAGTTGGGCTACTTTTTTGACTATGAGGCTCTGGGCGAGCCAGTTCATCTTCCCAAGCTTTCATTTTCTCATCTGTAAAATGGGGCTGTAAATTCACAGCACACAGGGCTGCAGTGAGGAGTGTGAGTCCTCTCCAGGGTGCTGCTGGGGGGACTGGGGCTGGACTGCAGTGAGAATGGCCTGTGTTCTTAGGAAGGTCTGGGTGCAGGAGAAAGCACCAAACCTCCAAAGGCCAATTTGGCCAAAGTTAGTTCTCCAAAGGCTCGTTGAGGGGCCACTGCCCCATATGACCAAATCGCCTGGTTTCCCAAAAACTTGTTTGAGAAGTATTCTTTTCGGTTGTGTTAAGTGCACATTTTTCTAATGGATCTATTCCCTTCCTGGCAACGTGTCAGGGATTATTCAATGTGACCAAAGCTAAGAGTCATAAGACGCACGCTCTTCTAGTGCGTTTCTTCTTAAGATAATATCCTATGAATATTTTTTCATTGTATCGCAGGGGAAATTTTCATTTTAGACTGATTTTGAAAAAATCCCTTAAGAAGTCCTTTTCTGTTTTCTCAGCCCTTTAGCATCTGGGGGATTCTTTTGCATATTTTGCTAAATAGGCAACTCCACAAATGGTCCAACTGTATTGTTTTGCTCAAAATGTGTTTCTGTTCATTATATTTTTCGATCTTGATTTCAATTTTTATTAAAATTGTACATGCTCCATGTTCTGCAAGACTTACAATGTGGTGTCCTATCTAATCTCTTTGCCCTCGATTCCCAGCCACCAGAGGAAACTGTTTTCAACAAAACACAGCAGTTTTTCATTTACTTTTTTGCTTCCAAATAACATGCACATACTGAGGGGTTTTTTGAGTTTTATATAAAGTCATTGTTTATTGTTGAAAAATCCTTTATTAAATTAAATGTATAAAATACCAGTATATGTACAAAGGAATCTCACGCATAGTATATACGATCATCTTTGAAAAGGCAGAATTTAAGTCATAATAATGAGTTCTTCTATTCCCTTTTATTTCTTTTGCTTAGACTTTTCTGTTTGTCTGTTTGTTTAAGTAAACTTTATACCCAATGTGGGGCTCAAACTCATGACCCTGAGAGCAAGAGTTGCCTACTCTACTGACTGAGTCAAACGGGTGCCCCTGCTCCCTTTTATTTCTTGATTTTTGGTTTTATTTATTTATTTTTATTTATTTTATTATTTTTTAAATTTTTTAATGTTTATTTATTTTTGAGAGAGACAGACAGTGTGAGCCAGAGAGGGGCAGAGAGAGAAGGAAACACAAAATCTGAAGCAGGCTCCAGGCTCTGAGCTGTCATCACAGAGCCCAGTGTGGGGCTCAAACTCATGAACTGCAAGATCATGACCTGAGCCGAAGTTGGACACTTAACCGACAGAGCCACCCAGGTGCCCCTTATTTATTTTTATTTTTTTAAAGAAGTTTATTTTTTTTAAATATTTATTTATTTTTATTTTTGAGACAGAAAGGGAGCAGAGAGAGAGAGAGAGAGAACAAGGGGGGCGGGGGCGCAGAGAGAGACATACACAGAATCCAAAGCAGGCGGCTCCAGGCTCTGAGCTGTCAGTACAGAGCCGGCCAGGAGGCTAGAACTCACGAACCGTGAGATCATGACCTGAGCCAAAGTCAGATATTTAACCGACTGAGCCACCCAGGTGCCCCTTGATTTTCAGTTTTAGATTGAATCGACTTCCTTTCTACTTTGGAAATAAAGGGTTTCCTTCCCATACAATCCCCTTCCCTGCTTCTCCTGGTAACATCTTCCTTATCATATCATAATTTTTGGTTAGATAAATAATCAGAGTTTATTTTGTGACAGTGTAAATGTTATTAATAGCCCAGCCACGTAGAGTACTCTGATTACATTTACTTTCTTGTACGTGTTTCTGTTTCTTCTGGAGTTATTCATCTTCTTGATTTTTGCTTGCTTGGTTTCAGGGTACCTGCCCCAATTAACCCCAAACTCTCTACCAGGAGATGAGGTCATCATGCAACCCTTGGCTTCCTCTACTTTTTAGAGATAAACCCCAGCAGTCTCCTTTAGCGTTTTTACAAAGTTGCGCTGCATGGGATTAAAAAAAGAATTTTAAGGGCGCTTGGGTGGCTCAGTCCACTGACTGTCTAACTCTTGATTTCAGCTCAGGTATGATCCCAGGGTCATGGTATCGAACCCTCATTGGACTCCGTGCTGAACATGGAGTCTGATATTTTCTCTCTCTCCCTTTGCCCCTCCCCTGCTGGTGTGTACTCTCTCTCTAAAATAAAAAATAATAATACTTTTAAGATACTTCAAATTATGGAAAACATGCAATAATGATGCAAAGAATTCCATATACTCACCCATGTTTCACCAGTTGCCCCCATGATATGACTTCTAGAAAGTGACCCAGCCCAGGGTCCTGTGCAGTTCCTTCATCCTGCCTTGTGTTTCAGACTCTTGATATTTTAAAGATAACAGGGCAGTCATTTTGCAGAATGTTGCTCAGTTTGTGTTTGTGTTTCCTGGTAATTATGCCAGGGTTGTGCATTTCAGGGCAGAAGCACCACAGGATGGACGCTGTGCTGTCTCAGTGCCACTCAGTGTCAACCTGTTGACGCTGGTGATGTTAACTTCAATCAATTCACCTTGTGACCTGGTTTCTCCATTGCCAAGGTCTTGTGTTCTTTTTGTATGAATGAGCTTCTGGGTGGAGATACTTTAGCACTACATACAAATACCACTCCTGGGGTACCTGGGTGGCCCAATTGGTTGAGCATCCAACTTTGGCTCAGGTCATGATTTTTCAGTTCATGAGTTTGAGCCCTGTGTCAGGCTCTGTGCTGACAGCCTAGGGCCTGCTTCAGATTTTGTCTCCTTCTCTCTCTGTCTCTCCCCTGCTTGTGCTCTCTCACTCAAAAATAAATAAAAACATTAAAAAAATTTTAAAGACTCCACTCCTTATTTCACTCATGCCCTTGTTTTAGCTTTCCTTGATGTCACTTACTAGAAATCATCATCATCACCATAGTTGCCAAGAGGTGACTTTTCTTCTTCCTTTATTGTTTGGCATTCTATTGTAAGGAAAAGCCTTCACTTCTGCCCATTTATTCATTTGTTTGTTCACAGCTGTGTGGATTCATGGATTCCTATTTTATCTGATGGGCTCTGCTCCATCGCCCATTTGTTTGGCTATTTGAATCAGACCAGCCTCGGCCAGAGGAAGCCCCACTGGTTCTTGTGCCCTTTTGACCCGTCTCTCCGTTCTCTTGGGCACTCCTTCACTTTCTGCCACCAGGCTCATCCCATCTGGGACTTTCTCTGGCCCCGCCTCGGAGCCAGCCATTCCTCCAAAGAGCTTGATTTCTGTCTGGGGGGAGGGTGGTATTTTGAAGATAAGATCTTGGTGCTTGGTGTGCTTGCTGTTACTGGAGTGTTGCTTCTCCCAGATCTTTTTGGTGAACAGATCTGGAGAAAAACACATGCACACAGGTGTGCATGCACACACACGTGCACATAGGCACACATACACATGCACGTGCACGTGCACACCCACACATGCCCGCAATGCACACATATGCACACCCACAGATGCACACAATGCACACATATGCACACACATGCACACACATGCACACGCACACACACACACACACACACACACACACTTTAAACGACACATTCTCGCTGCCAGCTCCAATTGCAGTCCAGCACCACAGGGCTCTTCAGTGTCCTCCTTTTCATATTGGTGCCTCCCTTGTCAGCAAGAAACCTGCCTCCTTTAACCTGCGGTGGTTGATTCATCCGCTCCATCCCCTGTCTATACCCATCCTCTGACCCTCCAGGCAGTGGTCCCACCCAATTTTAACTCTGGCATTACAAGGGCTACCAGCACCTGCCCCATGACTTTCAGTGGGATGAACTGAGAAAGGAAGGCAGGCTGGAGGAAGAAAGGAAGGAAGGGAGAGGTGGGGAGAGGGGAAGAAAGGAAAGAAAGAGAAAAATAGGCCGGCAGGCATGGGATGATTTTTATAGCTTTAGCAGACTGCAGGGATTTGCAGGAACGTTCACATTGTCTCTACCCCACCTTTCGGGTGTCGCCAGTGGAGGGAACTAGAACAAAGACTCCAGGGAGAATGGGCTGCGCCCCAGGCTGAGCGGCAGATCCCAGACGTGGAGGGATCTGAGGGCCCCAGACCCTGGCTTCCGGTGGCCCTTTGAAGGCCTTGCCATTCATCTCCTGCACATCATTAAAGAAACAGATTTTAAGTCGGGGTAAATGTGGCTAGCCCCACGAATCGGTGATCTGGCAAACCGATTCTGTGCTGAATTAACTCAGGTTCGATGGGGGTTGGGGGCAAAAAGTGGTCGCTACTCTCACACTCTCCGGTCCCCCCACCCTCTCATCCACTGCTTGTCTGTGTTTAAACTATGGAGACTCACTGTGATCTCAGGTTTAGAAAGAAAATTGAGCCCCGCTGGGCCTCCAGCTTGCTATGTGACCCTGGACTGGCTCCCTGTCTTCTCTGAGCCTCAGCTTCCCCTTTGGGAAAGGAGAGGTTGGGTTCTAAGTGCATTTCTGCCTTGGCGGGTGGCGCACACAGTGACCAGTGGAGTCCTCTTTGGCCACCAGTTCCCAGGGCCGAGAAGAAAGGAGCCACCTTCCCTTCCTCAGCCAAGGCAGGAATAGGCTGGCTGGGCCTGCGGCCAAGGGGAAGCGCAGACAATAAGCCAGAGTCACCCTGACTGCCTGGGGCAGGTTGTGCAACTTCCGCCTGCAAATCAGACTTTGGCCCCAGGACTTTGAGCTCTGGGTAGCCTGCTCCCCTCCCCCAGGACCCAGGCCACCCAGCAGGGCAGCCAGGTGGCTCTGGGTTCTGTGAAGAGGGTCTCAGCAAGAGGGGTCAGAACACGTGCTGTGGGAGCCGGTGGAGGAGGGCCGCGGGGAGGCCCCGTGTGGGGGGTGTGCGTGCATCTGTGTGAGCTGGAGGGAAGCCGTGCCTGTGACATGGTGATCCCCACGGTCACGGTCAGCAGGGGAGTGATACTAGAGGGCTGTCTGGATGCAGCTGTGAGCCCGGGTTCGAGCCTGGGAGTAAATGCACCAGTCTGCATGTGTTTGAGGGTAGCTTGATGAGACGATGGATGTCTGTGTTAGCTGTGGTGTGCATGCATGTCACGGGACATGTTGCAGATTACATACATGTGAGATTATGCGCACCCTTGTGATTCCAGGGGGTCACATGTGGGTTGTGTGGCTCTGAGTGTGTACTGATGAGTGTGCATGTGAGTGTGAATCTATGTACAGTGTACATGTGGGTGGTCGCGTCTGCCTGTTAGGGATATACATGTGTGCATGTGCTTATGCAAGGGCGAGCCCCCTGTTGCTGAGCCCATGTCTCTGGGAGGGTGTGATGGTTGGTAGAGAAGTGTGGCCTCCGGTACACGTGTGTGTGCACACGAAGTCTGGACGCTCATGCGAGTGCTGGTGCAGGACACGTGTCCCTGGGGAACTGGTCCAGCTCCTCACAAGCTTCACCCCATCCCCCCACAAACCTGCCAAGGACCCTGCGTGTTTGCAGCACGTCTGCATTCCCAGCCCTGATTTCCCTACCTGTACCATGGAGGGAGAGGTTGGACTAGAGGCGTTATCAGGCTCCTCCTTACTTTGGGGGGGTTTGTGTAATCACCCCAAAGAATGTGCATAACATGAGGGGATTGAGAGCCCAGGAATCCTGGGATTTCCCTTGGCCCCTGGGTGAGGGGAGGAGGCTTTCTAGTAATAGGTGAAGCCAAGGACCCAGAGCCTGGAATGGGGCACACCCAGAAAGGGCCTGCGGGGACCTGCTGGAGTCACCCGTCTGACCAGGCCCTGCTGTGGCCTAGAGACTGGGGGCTGCCCGGAGTGACCTCTACCAGGACTCTGGAATGGAAGGAGGGAGTAGGGGGGTTACAGCTGGGGGGCCTCTCTGAGCAGCCCCCAACAGGAGCCTCAGGGGCACTGGTCAGGGGGCAGGGCTGCACCTCTCCACTCACTCAAAGGAGTCTGTTCTGGCTTCTTTGCTCCTTAAGGAGAGGGGCCGGGGTGGCCGTCTTATCACGGAGAAAACCTTCATTCCCCTCAGGGCTGGTTTAAAATTCAAGGCTTTGGCCTGAGTCCCAGAGAGAGTCCTGAGGCTGGTGGAAAAGATACACTCACACAGGTCTGTCCAGGCCCTTCTCTGCCCCGGCTCCCAGCCAGTCCTCCCAGCCTTTGTGCAGACGAGCCTTTGCGCAGCTGTGTAAAGGGGCGGTATCGCAGCATCCTGGCACACTCCATCTGTCCTGCAAAGGGCAGTGGTGCCACCAGGTGCAGGTTCACTGCAAAGAGGTCGAAGGAGCTAGAGTCTTGTGCAATCCTGGTGTGACATGCCCACAGGGCTCGGACTCTGAGCTCAACCATGCAGGACAGGAACTCTGGGCGTGGAGAAGAGAGAGGAGATTCCAGGGGAAGGAAAGTCCTAGAGGTCTCCTGCAAAAGTCAGGGCCAGTGAGAAAAAACAGAAACCACTCTAGGTATTTCAAACAGAGGGAGTTTAATATGGGGGATTGGCTACACCGGAGAGGAAAGAGCTGAAAAGCCATAGAGTGCATGGGAAGGCAGTCCAGCTAGGGCACGAGTTGCTACCACTCCAGGCCAGAGCAGCACAGGGAGGAGGTGATGACTCTGCCTAGGGGTGGTTGAATCACAGTGGGGACCACTGCGGGGCTGAGCCCCAGAGGAAGGGGTGGTTCTGCAGGGGCTGGAGACAAGAAGGCAGCAGTCAGTGCTGGAACCCTGGCGTCCCCCACACTCCTGTCCTGTCCCAGCACTTTCCATTGGCCCAGCTTTGCAAGAAGCCAGTTGGCAAAGGAGCCTGAGGAAAGCAGTGTGCTGGAGCTGGGCAGGTGCAAACGAAAGCAAGTGGACAATGCCCAGAACTTCCCCATGTTGCACTCTGCAGGGGCTGGGGACTCAGGAAAAGCAAAGACATACTTGGCCACTGTCCCCAGGACTGGGGATAGGACTAAGTTTTGATAAGAGTTTCATGGACTGCACGCGCACACACCCTTTTCCCAGTGCCACATGCTCCCTGAATGTGGCTTCACGCCATCCCTCCAGAGCCCAATGAACTCGGGACAAGGCTCTTGTGCCGTAGTCGAGGAAACTGAGGCTTTCGGAAGGGAAGTGGCTTCTCTCAGGCCCCATGGCTGGAAAATGGCTGAGCCAGGCCTCACACCCACGTCGGTGTGACTCCAGGGACCCTGGGCCTGCGAGGAAGATGGTAAGTCTGTTGTCCAGTGCTACTGTGGGGAGCAGATGCTGATGGTCAAACTGGGCTGGAGGCACTGGGTAAAATTCTCCAGAGAGAGAGGCATTGAACCAGGAGAGAGCCCTGGATGGCAAATTGGGGAGTGTAGCGTGAGTGGTGAAAAGCAGGACTGGGGGACCCAACAGGCTGGGTCAAATCTGCTCTGCCACATACCAGTTGTGTGACTGGATCTCTGTTCCTCGGTTTCCTCATCTGTAAAATGGGCATAACAGTGATAGTGGAGTCCTGCTCTGCAGGGCTGTGTGAGAACTGAAAGTTAGAGAAGGGTTTGCTATTATTATGTGTTATTCTTATTTCAGTTCTATAAGCGAGGAAATCGAAGCTCTGAGAGGTAAATCAGACGCCACCACTAGGAAATAGAATATGATGCAAGTCGGTGCCAGGCCTGTGTCACCCTCTCCCACCCCTTCCTTCCCTGTCTGGCTCCCCCGACTCCTTGCTCACCCTCTGCGAGCACAGCCCATCCCTGCTGTGAGGTGGAATTGCCCTTCTCCTGTGTCTCCTGTGTCTCCCTCCGATCAGTCACCTCCTCTGGCTGGCCTCCAGGCTTGCAGGTGCCACCAGCTTTCTGCTGTCGCTGATCTGGGGGTAGCAGCACCATCCCCCACTGGGTTTCTCAGCTCTTCTATCCTTCTTCCCAGTCTCTATATTAACTTCCCCCTGTTCGAAACCTAGTGTTTCAGGAGCACCTGGGGGGCTCAGCCAATTAAACATCTGAGTTCGGCTCAGGTCATGATCCAACAGTTTGTGAGTTCGAGTCCTGCATCAGGCTCTGTGCTGACAGCTCAGAGCCTGCGGCATGCTTTGGATTCTGTGTCTCCCTCTCCCTCTGCTCCTCCTCCGCTCATGCTCTGTCTCTCAAAAATAAATAAATAAATGTAAAAAATAATTTAGAAACCTAGTGTTTCAGTTTTCCTGCATAGACCCTGCCTGGTACAATTGTCACTGTTTATTGTAGGGTTTCCTTGGACCAGAAATTCCTCCAGGTGCTTTTCATAGGCTATTGTCCAGGTTAGAGACCTTCAGCCCACTTGACGGAAGCGGAAGTAGGGCATCTGGAGAGAAGAAGCCATGTGTCTGTGGTCAGGCAGCTAGTGAGAGGCAGGACTGGGGCTCCGAGTCAGGAGGTTGACATCCAGAGCCCACGCCCTGCCCACTGCCCCGCCTGCCAGTGGCCAGCCTAAGTGCTAGGTGACCGTCTGGGCACCAGAGACCTGCCCTGAGGCTGGCCTCTGTGACTTGCCTGTCTGGCTGCTCTGCCCCACGCCAGCCCTCAGAGACTGACTGTGGATGCCATCTCTGCACGTTCTCTCCAAGTAAAGACGCCAGGGCCTGCTGAGGGGCCAGCCGGTGATTTCACGCTCGTCCTGTTCGGTGCCCTCCGGGCTCTTCCTCCTCACTTCGGCATCTCTTCCTGCCAGCCCCTCCACCTCCCCCCCACCCCGCCGTGCCACTCCCAGCGGGCCCCTCCAGGCCAGGACCCTCAGTGACTCACCCACACAGGGCTTTCACTTCCTCCTCGGATGAGGCTCTTGACCTGCTGCAGCTGCAGAAAGGAGGTGCCTCGTTGGAGGCTTGAAGGCCAGGAGGACGAGCTGAGAGCTCAGGGCCCAGGCCTGCGGGGTTGGAGGGCAGGACCGAGGGCTCCTGGGGCCCCCTGCCCGACGCTGGGCTGGGCCGAACTCTCTCCCGATGACCAGTCATCTCACAGGCTGGCGCACAGGGAGATCAGCCTAGAAGTTTGAAGCTGGAATTATGCCTCTCATACTTACTGACGGCATTGGAGGGACCCGTGTTCATTCATTCATTCATCCACTCACTATTCATTCATTCACTCGTGCATGTATGGATTCGTGCATTCCTTTCTTCATTCTGTCGTTTAACCAATATGTCCTGGTCTCCTATGTACCAAGTAGTCCCCAGTGGGCCAAGAAACCAACGCTCATTCTCTGCCCACAAAGAGCTCACAGTTAAGGGGGTGGGAGGTGGGACAGAGGGACATATCTATAAGCAGTAAGCTCAATACAGTAGGGAATCCTTGGAAATATAATTTACACAGAAATGCTTCCTCATTACAACCTGGCTTCCTCTCTCCCTTTAGAGTACTCTATAACTCCCAGCTGCTCCAACGAGTGGGGAGGGGCAAGGCTGAAAATTAAGCTTCTTTAAGCCTCCTCGGTGCAGCCTTCTGGGGGTCCCATTCCTATCCTAGTCTAAGAGGATGGCCTCTGGTTACATGACCCTGCTGTGGAGTCAGACCTCCATTTCACTACTGGTCATTTTCTGACCATGTGACCCTAAGGAAGATGGTCATCTGCTCTGAGCCTCGGTTTACTCATCTGTAAAATAGCTCTTGATAACAACTACAGCATCGTGTTTCTGTAAGAGTTCCGTAAGATCATCCATGCAGAGAACCGGGCACACTGTAAACACTGAAACACTCGGTAAACCCCACACTTGGTAAATGCCAGCTGTCATAGTAAACATTGCTGTTTATGAGGAGGGTCCATGGGTGCCTGATCCTGCCCATGCTCACGTGTTTATGCATGTGTCTGTCTAGGGGGTGGTCAGGGAAGGCTTCCCAGAAGAGGTGACATTGGCGTTGTGCCTTCAAGGAGAAAGTGGGGGAAAGGTTGAGGCCAGATGCAGTCAGAGTGTGGGGAGTGCTTTGGGCAGGTGCAGGGGCCAGGTCGAGAGCGGCCTGGAGGGTGGGCCTGGGCTCCTCAGGCCTCCACACTGCAGCCTGGCGGAGGCCGACTGTTGGACGTGGGTGGGTGGGGGCTGCCCCAGCTCAGTCTCTGAGATGCTGGCAGCTCTCACCCTTCTGCACCCTCCCGATTCTGGGCCTCCACTTCCTTCCCCTGCACAGACCACAAAGGCGTTTCAGAGGAAGCTGCTACTTATTTTAGCAGTGATCCCTGGACACCCCCACCCACAGCGGCCCCTGCCCCTCTGGGCCCCTGAAGAGGCACCAGGCCATTCTTCTGAGTCACAGCCCAAAGCACTTACGGGTGAGGGCCAGGTCCCACCCCCTTCCCTGCAGCAAACTGAGCTCTGGAAGACAGGGGTTCAAGTCCTGCTCTGACACTAACTTACTGGACGACGCCTAGTCCCTTTATCTTCCAAGCCCTAGGTTCCCATGAGGGCTCTGGGACCTGCCACGGGTGGGGGTGGGGCACTGACTTCTAGGCAGAGAGCAGGGTGGGGCTGGGTACAGCCACACTCCCCTCTCGTTCCACTGGAAGGACTAGAGAGAAGATCTCAGGTAGATCAGGCTTGGGGGGCCAGAAGCTTGTACTTTGGAGTTCTGTCTTTAAGAAAAACAGAATCCCAGGGGCACCTGGGTGGCTCAGTCAGTTAAGGGTCTGACTTCGGCTCAGGCCAGGATCTCATGGCTTGTGGGTATGAGCCCCGCGTCAGGCTCTGTGTTGACAGCTGAGCTTGGAGCCTGCCTCAGATTCTGTGTCTCCCTCTCTTTCTGCCTCTCCCCTGTTCTCTCTCTCAAAAATACATAAACATTAAAAAAAAAAAAGTCAAACAGAATCAGAAATACAGATTTGCTTATGAAATGGATTTCTATTTAGAAAGGACCTGTGCAAGAAAGAAGCCCTAAAGCTTTTTTTTCAGTGTCCTGCAAATCTGCCTTTGGAAAGGGTCCTCCTCAGGAGACAGTGGGGAAACTGAGGCAAAGAGAGAGGCTCTCACAGGCTCTGCACAGCTGGGGAGTGGAAGGCTAGGATTTGAATCCAGATCTGTCAAAAATCAATGCCCACATTTACACTCGGCAGCTCCTCATGACCCCACTGAGGTGAGGGGGGGCATTAGGGAGGAAGGATGAGGGAGAGACTGACAGACTGACAGACTGACAGCCAGGGCAGAGCAGTGGTGGAGAGAAGCCAGGATTGTGGTCAAACAGACTCTGACCCAAGTCCCGGCTCTGCCCTTTTATAGCTCTGTGACCTTTCTGGAGCCTCAGTGTCCTCATGTGTAAAATGGGGTGACAGAGACCCATTGTGGGCGCTGCACATGGCGATACTATTTCTGTCTTTGCCTGAGTCTTAGCAGTTCACCCTGGACCACATCGCTCATGCTGATGGCTGACTCTTGTCTAGCGCTTACCTGGTTCCAGACGGGGCTCTACACGCAGCTACTGAAACATCAGATCACCTAATCATCACAGGTAGGCGCTGTTATCACTCCCATGTTGCGGATGAGAAAACTGAGGCCCTGAATCCACACCAGGCTCTGGGTGGGCACCAGGCATGCAGTGGTGACACCGGATCGGTCTTTGTTCCTGAGGATATGTGTAACATTTGGGGTCTGAGGGAAGTCTCAAGGGAGCGGAGGGAAGAAGACATTCCTTTGGGCCAGAGGCTTTGTGCGGGACCTGGCACCTGTGGGTTCCTGACGGAGTTTCCCACATTGCTCACAGTGGGGGGATATTGCAGGCACAGGGAACGGCACATGCAAAGTCAAGAGGCAGAAGGATGCTGGTGAGGAGTGGACAGGAAGCAGGAGTCTCTGGCAGGAGTCTGTGGGAGTTTGTGGGTCAGGAGCAGAACAGAGGAGGCTGAAGAATTAGCGCCCCGATTTCTGGTTTTCCTCTTGGGTTCTAACCCCCAGGCGGCAGCTTCAGTCCTGTGGGACAAGTGTGTGCCAGGGGCAGCCCTGCATGTGTGCCGGGCAAGTACAGGACATAGACCCTCAGTCAGGGGCAGTCTCTGACCTCAGTCGTTGGCTTGAGAAGCCTGTGGCAATGACCCTTTGCCGCCTTCCCTCCTGTTCTTCTAGCTTTGACAATTCAGAAGCCTTCACTGCTGAAATAAAGGAGGGCAAGATGTGGTCCTTAGGGCCACCCCACTGACCAGCTCCTGTCCTCCCCAGCTCACTGATCTCTTGACCACCCTCATGTCCAGCCATGAGTCCATACATGCAATGCCTGCCCGGAGCAGACGCTGTTCATGCATTGCCCCTGTTCCCTTGGACTACCTCTGAGGTCCCCTGCTCTGCAAAGGCTGTCCCCACTGCAAAGGGGGATACCCCCCCCCCCCCCCCCACCCCCACATCTCCACTTCCCTGCCTGGAACTTTCTCTGGCACCACAGGAGCCTACTTTCCACAGGGCACCCAGAAATGCCAGGGCTGGGATGTCCATGGGGGCAGCCTTGACCCAATGATGGCTGGTGGACAGTGACCAGCTTGCTGGTCACTGGGTAGGACGACTCTAGGCACTTTGCACACAGTCGCTCAGTGGACCCCCAGGGAGAGCGAGTCCCAGGTGCCTGGGTGGCCTGCTCACTTGTATTTCTTAAGGGCTTTTCCCTCTTCCCTGTCACACTTTCCCATTCTCTCACCCCAACTTCCTTAGATTATCGCCTCCTGGAGAAGCCACATGCTCCCATCGTCTGGCCCATGTCCCCCTGCCCCATTCACCTGCTCTTGCACTTGTCCAGACAGCAAATATGCTTGGTACCCACTCTGCTGGACCCGCGTGAGATGAGGGAGGCACATCCTTGCCCTCGAGCACCCACTAACTTGTGTAGATGGACGTGGTCTCTTGGGGGCCACGACAGAGTCCCCAGCCACCAGCTGGGCTGGGACAAGAAGAGGGTAAGTGCTGAGCTAAGCCGCTTCCTCGTCCAGTCATGGTTCCCACCCTTGGCTCTCTTCTGTGTATGACTTTCCAAGGAAGCTTCCGGCAGCCCGAGCTGTGCACGGCCGGAAGGAAGGAAGAACAATAGTTAATGCTTGTGCTCACTACACTGGAGCTGCTTTACACGTATTAAGCCCTTTCATCTTCCCAGCAGCCCTAAGACGGACACTCTTAATATGAACTCCATTTTGCAGGTGGGGAAAGTGAGGTACCAAGAGGCTCACCCAGAGCGGTATAGGTAATAAGCAGTAGGGCGGAGATTTGGTCTGGGCAGCATGACCTCAGAGCCTGTGGTTTCACTTCTGGGCTTTCCGGATCATGGAAGGAGGGAAGGCAGGAGGGATGTGAGTTTGATGCAGAAGAAAGGATTCAAATGCACGTGAGGGTCTGGGCAGAGAAGACAGATCAGCACCCCAAAAATGCCTGGACCCACATTTCCACACCAGTGTGCTCTAGCACGCACAAACCCATGAATGCCATGTACACACAAAGACAAGTCTACACAAACGTGTGTGTTTCACCAAATGCCTAGGTATCCATGTAAGTGTGCAAATACATGCATGCCCTACACAGGCCCTTATTTACACACAGGAGCATGCATCTGGGGCCACCACATATGCACACATGTGTGCATGTGTGCACAGGCCTCGGCAGGCACGCCCGTTCACCCCCAGAGGCACACGCATGCACACCACATGTTTATTTCCATCCACGCATATGCCCTTACACACGTCGGCACGCACAAATACAAATTAGTGGTCGCTTCGAATTCTTTGCTTAAAAAGAAAACTTGTGACTGTATTAAAAATGTAGGACACATCGGCCAAATAATTAAAGCGAGGAGCGAGGCACTGGGACTTCTCGCTTCTCTCTCGGGGCCGCCTGTGCTGGGCTGCGCTCAGCGTGCCTTCGTCCTATATATTTGAGGAAGAGGCACTTTATTACAGTAATTTATCACCCCCATAAATGTGGCTCCTCTGTAACGCAGAATAATTTGGGAAGAAATATGTTTTAAAAATTAAAAATGCAGTCGGCATGCGCCCCGGCGGGTCTGTAGGGAGATACCGCCGCACCTCCGGTAACTGCCCGTGTAGCTCTAATACCTACAACTTCCATTATTTAAAGTGTGATTATATTTTTCCTGCTTGGAGCTTTGTCAGCTATAAATAAAAGATAAGGGTGAATTGTTGCGGGGCCTAGTAAGCACTTCCATTATTGGTACTTAAGGGGGCTTGGGGATGGAGGGAACGGGCAGGAGGTGGGGCAGGATGGGAGGCCATCACGGGGGACCGACTGGGCCCGGAAGGCGAGCTGTGGGCGTCGGTGGGCCCAGTCCTTTCGCTGGTTGAGTTTTCCCTCGGATCCGGGGCCACATGAACCCATGAACCTGGCTTCTGCTGTCCACCACGGACCACAGTGAAAGCCACCCACAGAGATGGCTGCCTGCAGTGGCTCCCTACACGTGGACCCGCTCCTGTCCTCCCCAGGGACTCCACGATCATGGGACACCCAAGGGTGTCACCCACTTGAAGAGAAAAGGATGCATCCTTTCTTGAACGTGTTGGTTTTTTCACAACCAAGAGGTGTTGCTTTGAAGTGAATCCAGACTGTGGCTGCCGGAGACAGAGGATTTGCAGGGAGCGTAAGTGTGGTGGTGCCTTTATTAGCCAAAGCGGGTCCTTGGCTTCTGAGCCAGAGAGATACTCTCATTAAACAGAGAGTAACTGGGACAGAAAGACAACTCCTCTAACAACAAACAGACGGGAAAACAAATGTGTTGGTTTTATCACAAGGAGAAAAGGAGCAAAGTAAAGCTAAATGAAAGAGAAAACCGGAAACTATCTCTTTGCCCCATTTCCCTGCGCCTTGCATGTTTCTCTAAAGTTTTTTCACTTCCTGGAGCCTCAGTTTGCTCATCTGTGAATTGGGGATGGCGACACCCATTTCCAGGCTTATTGTGGCAATTAAATAAGTTAACATCCGCACAGCACGGGGACCGGCTATCGCCATACCCCACTGATATCATAAAGTTAGAGTTCCAGCAATCACACTCCTCGGTATTTATCGGAAGGATCTGAAAACTTCGGTCCACACAAAAGTTTATAGCAGCTTTATTCATGATGGGCCAAACCTGGAAGCATCCAAGATGTCTGTCAGTAGGGGAATGGGTGCCCAAACCGTGGTCTAACCTGACAGCAGACTGCTACTCGGAGAGAAAAAGAAATGAGTTGTAGGAACTCGACATTATTGTTCCATGGATATGGAGTTTCATTTTGGGAAAGTGAAAGCAGTTCTGGAGGTGGGAGGTGGGCAGTTGCACAGTGCTGCAACTGTGCTTACAGCCACTGAGCTGCTCCCTTAAAAGGTTAAATGGAAACTGTTTATGTTATTTATATACTAAAAACATTTTTTAACATTTATTTATTTTTGAGAGAGAAAGAGAGTGAGTGGGCGAGGGGCAGAGAGAGAGGGAGACACAGAATCCGAAGCAGGCTCCAGGCTCTGAGCTGTCAGCACAGAGCCTGACATGGGGCTTAAACGCATGGACCACAAGATCATGACCTGAGCTGAAGTCGGACGCTCAGCTGACTGAGCCACCCAGGCGCCCCTTATGTTATTTGTATTTTACCACACACACACACACACACACACACACACACACACACACAAAGAAAGCAAAAGAAAAAAGAAATGAGCTATCAGGCTAGGAAAAGACCTGGAGAAATCTTAAATGCATGTTGCTAAATGAAAGAAGCCAGACTGAAAGGGCTACATGCTAGAGGATTCCAGCTGTGGGATGTTCTGGAAAAGGCAAAATGGCACAGACAGTAAAAAGATCAGGGGTTGCCCAAGGTTTGGGATGGGGAGGAGAGGGAAGGATGAAGAGACTAAGCTCAGAGGGTCCGAGGGCAGCTTCCCGGTACTGCAGGATACTGTAATGATAGATACATGTCATCACGCATTTGCCAAAACCCACAGGACGCACAACACCGGGAGTGAGCCTCAGGGTGAACTGCGGACTTCAGTTGATAATAATAATGCATTGATACTGGCTGATGGATGGTAGCAAATGTACCACAGTGAGGTTACTATTAGGGAAAGTGAATGGAGGGATTACATGAGAACTCTGTGTATTTCCGGCTCCTTTGAAAACCCCAAACGGCTCTGAAAATCATAGTCTAAATATTTAAAATTCAAATAAAAAATAGGGGTGCATAGGTGGCTCAGCTGGTTAGGCCTCTGACTCTTGATGTCAGCTAGGCCGTGATCTTGAAGTCGTGGGATCAAGCCCCGCATCGAGCCTCGTGTCCAGCCCCACGTCGGTCAGGTGTTTGGGATTCTCTCTCTTCCTCTCTTTCTGCTGCCTCCCCCACTCATGCTTGTACTCTCTATTGCTCTCTCAAAATAAATAAATAAACTAAAAAAATAAAATAAAATTCAAATAAAAACTAAAAACAAGAGGCAGTGGATGTTTGAGCGTCCAACTTCAGCTTAGGTCATAATCTCATGGTTTGTGGGTTCCAGCCCCATATCGGGGTCACCGCTGTGGGCGCAGAGCCTGCTTCAGATCCTCTGTCCCCATCTCTCTCTGCCCCTCCCCCACTCCAACTTGTACTCTCTCTCTCTCAAAAATAAAATAAAACATTAAAACACCCCCCCTAAACGTGTAAGATTAGAACTAAAGCTCTGAAAGTTAATTTTAATAATTGGACAGAAGTCAACCCTGGTCTTTCTTTCCTTAGTCCTTGACACCATCTTAGCAATCATTCTATTTAGTAATTTCCAAACGCTTTGTTTCTTTTTCCAAGCAAAAATTTACAGCCCCCACTCCCACGCCGATGCATTTTAAAAAGCTCGCTGTGACCAGAACACGCTGGCTGGGAGCAGCAAACAGGTTTGGACTGGCTCAAGCCACATCCTGCCGGCTGGGCATCCTGACGGTACCTGTCCGCAAGTCCTCAGGTCAGCCCATGTCAACCAGGATCAGCAGAATTTGTGTGATAAACTGATGCAGTCAATTCAGACTTTTTGGAGCTACTCCTGGCTGCTTGCATTTGTCCTAAACCAGCTCAAACCATTTGCAGTTGTCTGAAGTTAGCCCCAAACCTAGAGTCAAGGGGTATGCCCCCAAAAGGAGCCCCAAAGGGAAAAAGAAGCTGAGATTCCACTTGGGGTCATCAAACAGGGAGTCTGGGCACAGGTCAGACTGGATTAGACTGGTGGGGACTGAGGAACACGTTGCTGCTGAGGCTGGAGAGAGAGGACACAGAGTTCTTCGCCTCGGCCTCAACCTCTCGAGCACCTCCCTGGGTGACTGGTTCAGAGGAGCAGAGGCCGTTTGGGTTGGGCTGGGGAGAAGATCAGGCAGGTGAGAAGGGGGAGGAGACTCTTCTGAGAAGATGGGGGGACAGGAGGTGCAGTGGGGCCCAAGGGACGGCTTTATAAAGAAGCAAGGCCCTGGAGCTGGTCCCTGCGCTGATGGGCGTGGCCTGGCAGGGAGGGTGGAGATAAAGAAGGGTTCAAGTCCTCAGAAAGGTGAGAAGCAACAGGATCCAGGGCAAAAGTGGCAAGATCAGCCTCAGAGGGAAGGGTTAACAGCCTTTAGGTGTCAGGAGGGAGGCGGCAAAGACCAAGGCAGATACAGTAGCTTCACAGGATGGGGGCGGGGGAGACTCGGAAGGCAAGCACATCTTGTGGCACCTGTTCTTTCAATGACATTGAGGACACGGTCATCTATTGAGAAGATAGGGCATGGTCCCCCCCAAAGAAGCGAAACACAGGAAGCTTTGGGGGGTGGCTTGAAGGGCCCGTTGGAGGTCTGTGGCCATGAATTTAGAGTGAAACCTGGCAGCTCGGTCGTGTGATTTTCTCCTGCAATATTCACCCACAAGCGAGAGCACAGATCCCCAGAGTAGCCAGTGGCGTGACGGCTGAGCTGAATAAGACAAGAAGTGATGCCAGGAGGGAACTGGTGGAGGGGTCCAAGGGCAAATGGCAAGGGAGCCAATCAAATGGATGGCAGTCCCCACAAGAATCCCAGAACCGTGATAGTGGTGGTGCTTGAGCAGTGAGACAGGTGTCGGTGGGGAGTGTTTATACAGTGGGAAACTGAGGCCACGCCGGAGAGGAGACTTATCCGAGGTCACACCGTTCATGATCTGCAGCTGAGGAAGAAACTTCGGATTTTTAATCACTTCTTACGTGATTCACTCATTTAATTGATAAGTTCCCATTGAGTGCCCAGTATGGGCTAGATGTTCTGCATGCTGAGGCCTAAAGATCTGATTCCTGCTCTCAAATGATTCACTGGATGTAAATGTGAAATTAATTCACCATTTGATTAATACAGTAAACATAGATTAAATAGTTACATGTACATTGTTGAACAAAACCAAACACGGCAACGGCTTGTGTGGAGCTTGAAGTATGGTGATTTACTAGCTGGACGCTGGGCTAGGATCTTGGCTTCATATCTTTGTGTCTCAGTTTCCTCCTCTTTAAAATGAGGATCTTTGTTGTTGTTGTTGTTGTTTATTTATTTTTGAGACAGAGAGAGACAGAACATGAATGGGAGAGAGGCAGAGAGAGAGGGAGACACAGAATCCAAAACGGACTCCAGGCTCTGAGCTGTCAGCACAAAACCCGATGCGGGGCTTGAACCCACAAACTGTGAGATCATAACCGAAGCCAAAGTCGGATGCTTAACTGACTGAGCCACCCAGGTGCCCCATAAAATGAGGATCTTAATATTATTTGCCCCAACAGTGAAGATGGAATGAGTTAATAGTATATAAAGTGCTTCAACATAGTGTGATCTCAATAATGTAGCGATTTTTGTTCTTCGGTAATTTGCATGCATGTCCCAGATTCTCAAAAGACCTGTTGCAGCAGCCATTGTTGGCCTTCCACACGCACCCCTCTGTACTCTCTTTTCCCAGACGTGCCGGTGATGTCCCACGCAAGCCCTTGTGATTTTCTGCCTGAGTGCTTCCTCTTCACTCTGGTGCAGTTGGCCAGCGTGGGCCAGAGGCACTGAGTGCTTAAACCTCCAGGAGCAGCATTTAGCCAAGGGTGCGAGGGAATGGGATACCCCACATCCCTTGCCCCTTGGGTCAGACGTCTCTTGGGCACGTTCTACTCTGCCAGGTCCCCAGTGAGTCTGAGCCTCAGTTGCCCACAGTGGACACCTGTTCATTAATACACACATTATTGGCTTTCCTTCTCTGTGTCCCTTCCCCATTCCCTATTGCTATTTCCAGGAATCAGATTTAAATTTTTTTAATGTTCGTTTATTTTTGAAAGAGAGAGAGAGAGAGACAGAGTGTGAGTAGGGGAGGGGCAGATAGAAAGACGCACACAGAACTCAAAGCAGGTTCCAGGCTCCACGCTGTCAGCACAGACCTCGATGCGGAGCTCAAACCCACAAACCATGAGATCATGACCTGAGCTGAGGTCAGACACTCAACCGACTAAGCCACCAAGGCGCCCCTGGGGATCAGCTTTAAAACAAACTTGCGGCTTTACTCCATCATTGTCTCAGGATCTGCTCCTGAGCTCAACCAAAGACAGTTGGTAATACAAATGGTCCTAGGACACAGACTCCTGGGATGGGCCCCTGGGACTGAATCACTCAGCAGCCAGTTGGCAGCAAGGACCACATTGCTGGTAGGAGCCAAGTGTTTCTAATCCCTGGCGTGTGGATTCTCTCACCTGACTGGATTAGGAAGAGGTGCAGGTAGAAGAGAATGCCCTGGATTATCTCATTGCTCTAGCATTTAAGAGGTGGGGAGCAGGGGGGCCACTGGTAATTCTAAGGACCGCAGAGCTGCCTAGGTGAGGGCAACTGCCGTGAAAGCCCTGAAAGAAGAAAACGTGGGCTTGGGTCAGCCCACTATCAATGTAGGGCCCGGCATGAAAGCCAGAAGGCTGCGTGCCCAACTAGACCTTTCATTCCCAAAGCAGGAGGGCAGACTGTGCCGAAAATCAGACCCAAGATCTGAACTTGAAGAGCAGAGATGGCACGCGGGAGGCTAAATCCTCAGCCCCAGCGGGTCCTCCGTGTCGAAGTCAGAGAGCTGATAGAGAAAAGCGGGGGGGCCGTGAGACCATGGATGGGAATGTTCGTGTGGATATGCTTGGGAGACTTGAGTCTCGGGGCTGGGAGAAGCTTCCCGTGGGTGGGAGACGATGCGGAGGCCTCACCTGAGCTGGATGATGTGGACCCATCCCCAACACCCCTGGCTTCTCCTCGGTGCTATCCAGACCAATAACTAACATCACATCTCAGCGTGGTCTGAGGGGGTAAGTATTGTCTCTTTAGTAGGAGGAAATGGACCCTCTACCAAAACCTGGCTGATGGGCGCTGGTAAGAACCAGGAGAACAGCCCAAGGACTGGGTCCTGAAGGTCCTATATCAGGGCGGGGAGGCTGTGCCCGCTGAATGGGGACATTGATATGGAGCACTCTCCTAGGACTCAGAGCCTCAGCCCATCTCTCAGCACTGCTGGGATGGCGCCTGTGGCTTAGACATGAAGTCAGTCTACAGTAAATGAGGCGGAGATGACAAACGGCTGTGGCACAGCACCAAGGGAGAGACCAACAGGCTCAGAGAGGTGGCCTTATTAGAAGGGGTCTAATATTACATAAGACCAGAGAATCCACCAGTGGGCTCTGCTGGGCGGACAGAGGCAATGCGTGGAGTGCTGGCCTAAGTCCATCTCGCAGCAGGTCTAGTGGAGCTGCAGACCCATCCGTGGTCATTTCTCCAGTCCCTGCGTGGGTCACTGACACACATGCGCTCAACAGCTGGCAGAGCCTTCCGTTTGGTTCCTGACCTTGTGGTGTAAAAGGCCTCCTCACAGGGAATGTGGAGTGGAGGCCCCTAAAACTGTCCCCACCCCAGCCAAGATAGTAAATCAGAGCCATACCGCATTCTGGGAGGCTGGCCGAGATTAGAGCCACTCTCAAAGACGTAAAGAATGCGGGAGTGCTGGTTCCTATCAGATCCCCATTTTGTTCAGCCCTAGAGCCCCTGTAAAACCTGAAGGGTCACAGGAGACGATGGGGAATTGGCACCATCTCAGCTATGGGCGGGCGTCCCCTCCATCTCACTGCTTGCCCATCACAGTCGCCTCGGGCACTTAGTAAGCGCCTACCGCCTACCGATCTGTGATCTGCTGCGGAATGTTATCTCCTATCCCCTGGGACACGGGGCAGAAGCACGTGGGAGTCATCTGGGGCAGAGGGCCATGCACGTTCACAGTCTTACCCTGCTCTCCCTGTCACAGAGGTTATGTTAACTCTCCTGCTCCGTCACAACAGAATCCAAAGGGATCCTGATCATCTGAAGTGGCCTGGCCTTGCACCGTGTCAACCTAAGTGGAAACTACATTTCCCAGAATTCCGTTTCCTGCATCTCTTTGGGGTAATCCGGGTCACAAGACAATTTGAGGGAGATTTAACCGGGATGGAATCAATGCCACAGACATGTGCACTTCACGCCTGGAAGGTGGCTTCACGGTGTGAGACGCTGCCGAGGCCCCTGGCCCCCACCTGCGGTCACTTAGCTGCTGACTTAGGCTGTCAGGAGGCAGCAGCCGTGTCTCCGGCTCCTCCACCTCTTGGCACCATTGTGCCAGGCACTATTTCAGGTGCTGGGGCTGTGGCAAGACAGGACACGTTCCTGCTCTTACTGAGCCCATAGATGCTCCGAGGTCAGCGAGGGGGATGGAAAGTTCTTCAAAAACTGGTTCTTTGCAGCAACCTTGTGCTCTTAACCCTCCCAGAATCTAAATCACCTCCCAGGGCAGTACAATCCTACTGTTGGGGTTATGATGACCAAGGCCATCCCAGCCTTTCCATCTCTCTCTCTCTCCCTCTTTCTGTTTCTATCTTTCTCTCGATCTTCTGGGTTTGCATCTTGCAAAGACACACCCTGAACCATTAGCAGGGGTTACCTCTGAGAGCTGACTCTGGGAATGAGGGTTTCCTACTTTTTTTTTAATGTTTATTTTATTTTTGAGAGAGAGAGACAGAGTGCAAGCGGGAGGGGGCAGAGAGAGAGGGAGACACAGAATCCGAAGCAGGCTCCAGACTCAGCTGTCAGCACAGAGCCTGATGCGGGGGCTCGAACTCACAGACCACGAGATCATGACCTGAACCGAAGGCGGACACTTAACCGACTGAGCCACCCCGGCGCCCCTTCCTGCTTCTTTTACACATGATGGAGGCAGAAATTACATAATGTGCCCAAGATCACACAGTTGGCAATTACAGAGCTGAGCTGAGGCCCTGTCCCCCAGACTGCTCACACATCCCAGTTCCTCCCACCACCGAGGACGGGCCTTTGCGCTTCTCATCCCTTCCGGCTCAACTGGGCCTCCAGACTTCCAGCTCAGACTTTCCCCTGAAATCCCCTGTGCCCTCACTGCCTTTGCCGGGGCTCTGCGGTGGAGGGACA
Organism: Suricata suricatta; assembly: GCF_006229205.1. Classification (NCBI taxonomy): domain Eukaryota; kingdom Metazoa; phylum Chordata; class Mammalia; order Carnivora; family Herpestidae; genus Suricata; species Suricata suricatta. The sequence goes on from NC_043712.1 coordinate 10,340,974, forward strand.
GAATTAGAACTTGCCTCGTGGTGGGAGGTGGTAGCAATGGCTGCAGAAGAGAAGTGACTTTCAACTTCTAGGAATTGACTTCGACAATCAGATCAGGCAAGGGGCTGAGTCACTGGCAGGCCCCTCCGGCCGTGTTTTAATCAGGTCAGGTGGTGCAGGGCGTGGGGGTGGGTAGGAGTGCAGAGGGCTTGGTTCCGCTTCCTCCCGGGGAGGCCCAGGCCCTTCCTTGCAGTTTCTGTCTCTTTGATGGGGAGGACTCTCCCAGCAGGTGTCAATCCAGGCCACCTGCGTGGGCTAAATTTAGGTCCTAGGATCTCAAAGCTGTGAGGACCCAGTGTCTTGTTTTGCAGGTGAAGAAGCTGAGATGGAGAGAGGTCCAGAGACTTGCCCCAGGCCGCACAGCTGGACCCCCAGCTGGAACTCAAACCCAGGCCTCTCCAAAAGTCACCGCACCGACTCCAGAACGAGTGCATTTTCCAACCACCTGCCATCCTGGGCTACCGTCCTGAGGCCAGCCCAGTCTTGGGGTTGAGGGTAGGAATCGGACACTGCTCTGTGTCTGAGACCAAACACTGTTCGGGAGCAGACATCTGGCTTCTAGTTCTGGTCCTGCAACGTACTGTATGGCCTTAGGCAGCTACTTCATTTCTCTTGAAAGTAGGCATCATGGATATTGTTGGACTCAAGACATAACTGTAACACCATTGCCTAGGACGTAGTAGATATTCAATAAACGTGGGTTCTGTTTTCTTTATGTGATCATTTCCTGACTGACTTTGGTGAAATGCTGCAGCTCTTTGACAATATCGCAGGGGTCCTGGAGGGTGGGACAAACAAATGGGGGCTTGGAGCTCCCCACCACCCGTCTCCCCTACCCCCACTGCCACACGTGTATATCCTCCATGAAACAGAGTATTTTTGTCGTTATCTGTCATATGGTTTGAGTTATGCCTGAAATTTTTTGAAGGAGTCTGCTACTAAAAATCTGGCCATCCTCCATGGCCTGAAGTTTGCAAACTCAGAGAGGACCTACTAAGATCACAGAGAAATAAGAATCACAACGCTATTTTAACATTTATGCATTCGATACCTGCATTAAGAAATATTGTGTTTGATTGTTGGTTTCCTGGGGCAGCAGGAGCCTGTGGCCACCTTGTGGGTTCCCTCTCAAGTGCTATGGCCCACTTCCTTCCATGCTAATGGAACCCACATTTCAGTTGACCACTGGGGTGCCCTTATGATTCACAAAACCCTTTCTCCCCACGAGGAGGGAGGAAACGTGCGTTAATGTGAGCAGATCATGGGGATTCCGTCCTTCTTGCCGGTGGTCAGTTAGGGCGTGGGTAACTGGCCTGTGACAGGACTCTGCCCAGGAGACAGGAGATGTTTGTGGGGGAGGAGGCTTCTGGAAAAAGATGTCCCTTTTTGATTAAAAACAAAAAGCTGCATAGAGAAAAACTGTCCCCTTCTCCTGCCTGCCCGTGTGGCTGTGGGAAGACAGGACACTTGACCACGTAGCACCCATCTGAGACCTGAAAGCATTGGCCCGAGGGCAAAGTGAGCCCCCAAGAGCATCTGTACTAGTCCACTATTGCTACAATAATGCCACGAAACAACCATTCCCCAAACTCAGTGACTGACAATAGGCACGTGTGGGCATGCTCACAGGTCACAGGTCAGCAGGTTGACTGTGCTTCAGCTAATTTAGCCTGGGCTGGGCTGAGCTACTCTGCTTCTAGTTGTGGGTCAGGTTCCAGTCCTTTCCACATGCGTTTATTCTGGGACCCAGGCTGAAGGGGCCGCAGCCAGCAGCGAGAGCTCTTCCGCCCACAGATCACAGGAGCTCAAGGCCAAACCAACTGGCACAAGCACGTTTAAGGCCTTGGCTCGTGTCATGCCTGCTGCATTCCAATGACTAAAGAAAGCCACAGGCTGGGCCCAACATAGCGGAGCGGGATGTACATTCACCCCAGGGAGAGAAGGCCAGTAAATATTTGTTGACCGATGTTACTTCAGCCTATCATAGAGGCCCACGCCTGAGAATGGCCCTCTCCACCTGCAGCTTCCTCCTCTGTGACACAGGAAATTCCACCAGCCGCTGAGAACGGCCAGTGGGGACCGGGGTGCAGTGAGGGGCTGCACAGCCTCCTAGGGGGAATTGTTAGAAAATGTGGACTCTGAGTAAGTCACGGAGCCTGAGCACAAGGCAGAGTCCCAGAGTGGAGACAGCGCCTGGAAACGGAAAGCCCCCGAATTCCATTCTCCTAGCGAGGTATGAGCTACACGCGAGGGAGAAAGGCATCGTGGGGCTCTGAACTAACAGAACAGCTTCACTGGGGCGCCTGGGTGATGCAGTCAGTAGAGCATGCGACTCTTTTTTTTTAATGTTTGTTTATTTTTTGAAAGAGAGTGGGAATGGGCTGGAGAGAGTGGGAAACAGAGGGTCGGAAGTGGACTCTGAGCTCACAGCAGAGAGCCCGACATGGGGCTCAAATTCACAAACTGCGGGATCACAACCTGAGCCAAAGTCAGATGCTTCACCAACTGAGCCACCCAGGTGCCCTGAGCATGTGGCTCTTGATTGTGGGGTCATGACTTTAAGCCCCTCATTGGGTATACAGCTTACTTAAAAAAAAAAAAAATCATCATCTCACTCTTCATGAAAGAACAACTTCATCAACTTATGCATCACATGGGGATTTAAGCACTTTCACTCCAGGGGCTTCCTGACTGACCACAGAGTGTTCTGTCACACCCAGGAGCTACCAGAGCCGGGCCCTGGAACCCTCAGTAAGGGTCTGAAGCCAGGCCAAGGCCAAGGCAGAGTCTGGGTGGAGCAGAGGCCAGTGCAGCTGACTGAGCACCTCAGAGGACGGCCAAGGTGCCAGCAGGCTCTGAGAGGTCCACACACCAGAGGGCGGAGGCCAACTGAGGCTGATGGCGCCCAGTCAGATGCATGGGCCCATGGAAGGTCCCACTGGAGGACACCCAGAACTCTCTGGGGGAGGTAGCAGGCAGGGGGTTTGTGCTGGACTGGAGGTCAGGGCAAGGATGTGGGCCTGGGGGGCTCGGTGTGATCTCTTTGCACCCACAGGCTGGTGAGACCTGGACAGACTTAGGTCATGGGCTGAGGATCCTGAATTCAGTACCCGTGTCTTCTGTGTCTCTACATCCCCTGTGTCCAGCCCGGGTCAGGAGAGAGTGGGCAGGGGGGAACTCTGCTCAACGGGCAAGAAAATAATAACACAAACAACAAGAAACATAACAACAGCAGCCACTTCTGCCCACAGGGTGTGGACGGTGTCCCAGGAGACCCTAAAAGACACCTGGGGCATTTGACGTCTTACAGACCCCGGTGTTTCCCTGCCTCCCTCCCCGAGCTGCCTGGGCCCCCCCTGATCTCAGGCGGGGCTCTGGGGAAATGGCTGGTCCCCAGGGAGCTAGGCCAGTCTGACCACGAGGCTCAGGAACAGAGAATGTGGTCAAGTTGGTGGTTTCAACAGCCAATCACAGGCACTCTGGTGTGTGTCCCAAATTAGTAAGATGTGTGTGGTGGAGGAGGTGAGCAGTGTGTCTCTCTGGGCATGATCGGGCATCCAGGGGCCACACCGGCAGAGGGGAAGCACCGTGTTGGCAGGAGAAGAAGGGAGGAGAGTGGTGGCTGGTGAGGAGCAGGGGACCTTTGGGGACTTTAGGGAAGTCAAACGTGTCATGGTCTACTGTGACCAGCCGGGCCCTGGGCACTCTCCCCCCACTTGATCTCACAACCGCCCTGCTTTGCAGGCTGCCACTATCTCACAGATGCGGAAGCTGAGACTCCGAGGAGGGAAGTAGCGTGTACTGGAATGTAGAGAACGCAGATCAACCTATAATTCACATTTCAGGCCAGTCTCTCAGAGGGTCTAGCAGGGCAGGTAGGCATGGCAGATACCCTCTATGACCCTCCAGCCTCCATCTCCTTTTCTAAGACCATCACCTCCTCCAGGATGACACCCCACAGGCCCCACCTCTGGCCCCCAGATGATGCCAGGGATGGATGCTGACTTCAGGCTAGGCCAATCAGCTTCTCTCTCTTGCAGCTTAGCACTGAGGGGCAATGATGCTGGGCTGCCTTTTGGCTGGTTATTTGAAATGAAACATAAAGCAGGGTCAGACTGGGTATATTTGGCCAAGTGTTCATAAAGTGGCAGAGAAAAGGCACCATCACAGAGAATCTGAAAGGTGCGTAATGGAGACAGTGGGAGACAGGGAGGGACACGAGCGTACCTGAGAGGAGCCAGGCAAACTGGGGCCAGAGCCCGGACGTTAAAGCCGAGAGAGTTGGAGCAAGCTCCGGAACTGCTGTCAGCCTAGAATCCACAGGTGTGCTGTAAACGGGCCCTCCGATCAACAACAGCAAAGCTTTTGCTGGCAATTCGTAGCATTTGCCAATTTCCATGGTGTAACTATTCCCCCTGCGGTTGATTTCAGGCTACCGACAGTTGTCACTGGGAAGAGACAGAGCTGGAAAGATAGCCAACTCCATCCAGTACAGCCAGCAAACGAGGATGAAGACTAGGAGAGACCTGGGGCTGGAAGGGAGAGGGGTGGGGCCAGCTCCGTTTAAAGGAGCCAGAAAAGACAGCAGTCTCTGGTTCGCAGTGGGCCTGTGTTTGCGTCCCAGGGGAGGCCTCTGGCAAACAAGGGGATAGCCCATTTCTCAGAACTGTGGCCTGAAAGCAGAGCTAGACTAGCAACAAAGATGGGGTAGGTTTCATTCATTCATTCATTCATTCATTCATTCATTCATTCATTCAAAAGCAGTTAATGAGCTCTGATTAGGCACCAGGCACCAGAGTTACAGCAGAGAACAGGACAAACACTGATTTTCCCTTCCCTCGAGGAATTTGGAATCAAACGGAGGATGTGGGCGTAGAAACAGGCAGAAAAAATGCCTGGTCTATTCCAGTGAATGAAAAAGACACCTTAACTTATTTCATCTACTCAGTGAAGAATGACAAGAACAAATCCGATCTCAAGGTTGATAGTGGTGGTCACTAGGAGAGATGGAATTGAGACTAAGTCTTGGATCTTCAGATATTAAGACTGTTCCCTGTTTTTTTACATGTAGAAATGTTCCTTGTGTATTTTTTTACAGAGGATTTTCTCTGGTTTTATTTTCTTTGAGAAGGGCTGGATGGGACGCACAGGGATCTGGGGAGCCCTAAGAAGAAGCATTGAACCCCCAGTGGGGAGGGAGCATCAAGGAAGGGTCTGTAGCTGAGGGCTGCAGGAAGCATGGAGGAAGGGGCCCCGGGCTGGAGAAGGGAGAGGGTTCTAGGCAAGGGAACAGCCTGTGCCGAGACCCCAGAGGTGGAAGGATTGAGGGCCACTCAGTCTGGTGGGGGGGAGGGGCGGGGGTGGTGGAGAGAATGGGAAAGTCAACAGGGCCCTGGAGGAATGGTCAGAAGCCATCAGGGGCTTTCGAGCTGAGGGATGCTTATCAGATACCCCTTTTTGCTCAAGATTCTGGCTGCTCTGGAGGTGAAAGAGGGGCAGGGAGACTAGTTACTAATGGCCCAGCAAGAGCCAGGTGGAGTTCGAGCTGAGGCGAAGAGAGGCTGACTCAAATTGTATTTTGGAGGTAGATGGGTGAATCTAGGGGATGAGAAATAAATCATCAAGGATCCTGGCAAGATGGTTGGTCCGAAAAATGGAGTGATGCTGGCACCATTTAGTAAGGTGTGTGGGGAGGGGGAGCCTGGGAGAGGAATGAGTTGGGTGAGAAGCTTATTATGGGGGTGTTTTGCCATTTTTGATCCTAAGCCTTTGGAGAACTTTCCACCTTGGGAGACTTGGTAGGAGCAGAGACTCCCACCAATGCAAATGCAGAGTCCCTTGTTCAAAAATTATGAATTTCAAGATGGCAAAAGCAGCCCTGTAAACCAAGCACAGGGCTGTATAGGCCACGTGTCCTCGGAGTTGACCTGACAGAGGCAGTGATTTGCCCAGCATGACTTGCAGCTCAGGAACCGTGTGGATGATATTTCAATAGATAGGTTTAGATAAACCATTGAATCAGGTGAAGACACCTAGGGACACAGGCAACAGAGGACCCAACACAGCTGCGGGCAGTCAAACATTAAGAGGTCCATGGAGAAGAATCAATGAAAAACTGAGAAGGAGGCAGAAATGTAGAAAACAGAAGTGCGTGGCATGATGGAAGGCAAGGAAGGAGAGTGTTTTTCAAGCCCAAACTGTTCAGCAGCATTGAATGCCTACTGAGAGACTGAGGGATGCAACCATTGGGCAAGGGGTGGAGTTGGGGGAGAAGGAGGTCCTTGGGGGCACCGTTTATCAAATGCTAATGTGCACACACCTGTCTAGGGGTCTTGTCAAAATGTGAATTCTGAACCCTAGGTTCAGGGAGGGACCTGAGAGTCCACATTTCTAATAAGCCCCCAGGGGATGTCGGTCTTGGACCATACTTCGAGTAGCAAGCAAGTCCTTAGGGTAGAATTTGGCTGCATAGTAGAGACACCTGGGAAACTTGACCAGCGTGGAGCACACCCCAGGCTCATAGAATCAAAGTCTCCAGGGGTGGGGCCAAACCGCTGGCAATTTTTAAAGTTGCATAGATTCTAATGTGTGGCTGGAGTCAAGGACTCATATTTAGGAATTCAATAAGGTAGTGTTTGAGGCTGTAGATAGCTCTTCCTTGAATCCTTCCAAGTATATTATTATTATTATTATATATTTATATTATGTATATAATTATTATCATTATTAATATTTAATACTATTGTTCTTAAAGTTAGCATTTATTGCCATTCATTGAGCTGGGCACTTTACATTCATTACCAGCATCGTTGTTATTGTTATTTATTTACTTATTTATTTAATATTTATTTTTTTAGAGAGAGAGAGAAAGAATGTGAGCAGGGCAGAGAAAAAGGCAGAGAAAAAGAGGGAGAAACAGAATTCAAAACAGGCTCCAGGCTCCAAGCTGTCAGGATAGAGCCCAAAGCAAGGTTCAAACCCACAAACCATGAGATCATGACCTGAACCCAAAGCCGGACGCTTAACCAACTGAGCCACCTAGGCACCCATATTTTTGTTATTTTGAAAATAGGAGGAGCTAATGTTTATTGAAGGCCTGTCCTAGACCAGACACTATGCTAAGCAATTTGCATTTATTATCTTATTTCACAAATGAAGAAACTGAGGCTCAGAGAAGTTCAAAACCTTTCCCAAGATTACATACCTAATACACAGTGAAGACAGTTTGCAATCTCAGATCTGTCTGAATCAAGCCTATGGTATTATCCATGATTCTATAAAACTGCATTTCTCAAATGTTCCTGATAATAAAGACGATCATCTGACATTTGTTAAAAATACAGATTTCCGGGTCCACCTGGGTGGCTTGGTCAGTTAAGTGGCCAACTTTGGCTCAGGATCTTGCAGTTCATGAGTTCAAGCCCTGCATCGGGCTCTGGGCTGACGGCTCAGAGCCTGAAGCCTGCTTCGGATTCTGTGTCTCCCTCTCTCTCTGCCCTTCCCTGCTCACTCTCAAAAATAAATAAATATTAAAAAAAATTTTTTTTAATATGGATTTCCGGGACCCTCTCTTTGAGAACCTGGTTTATTAGCTCTGAATGAAGACTCAGGTCTTTATGTATTTTTTATTTATTAAAAATTTTTAACTTTTATTTATTTTTGAGAAAGAGAGAGAGAGTGGAGGGTGGGGGGAAGCAGAGAGAAAAGGAGACATAGTGTCTGAAGCAGGCTCCAAGCTCTGAACTGTCAGCACAGAGCCCAACATAGGGCTCAAACTCACAAACCATGAGATCATGACTTGAACCAAGATCAAGAGTCAGACACTTAACCAACAGAGCCATCTAGGTGCCCCTCGAGTCTCTATATTTTGATCCCTAGGAGATTTTTATTGTGAGGCGAACTTGGGAAACACTGCTATCACACCTAGTGGTAGGATTGTAATGAATTCTTTTATCACTGAAAAGTATTCATTCCCTTCCTTGTTAGAAGGCACCCTTGCCCTCCCTCTTGGTAGGCTGGAGCATGGTTCTTAGCACCGCTACCAGGCTTGGCAGTGTGAACTTCTCTGACCAATAGAAAGTAAGCAACATGACATCCAAATGTCTAGCACAAGCTTTGAATGCAGTTGCACAGTTCAGCTTGCTCTCTTGCAATTCTGTCCTCTGCCATGAAAATGACATGTCCCCGAGAAGGGGCTATTTCTTCAGCCGGGGTTCCAGAACAAGAAGTCATACGAGGCAGTGCTAACTTGAGGTCATCACGAGCAAAAAGATTTGTTACTGTAAGCCTGTTACACAGCACAGCTGACTAATACAATATTTATTTATAATATTATATGATAATAGTGACATCTATTGAGGACTTTTTTATGTATGAAGCATTTTATTTATATATTTCATCTCAAATCATAGCAAAAATAAATTTTAAGCTAGGAATTATTGTCTCCATTTTAGACAAAAAGGTAGGGTGACTTGCCTAAAGTCACACTGTCAGGAGCAGCAAAGCCACTGTCTGCTTCCAAAGCTCTTCATCTATAAGTGAATCTCCTTGCCCCCTCCCTGTCCCCCTCTTTCCCACCTCTCTCCTCTGCTTTCTGCTATCCTCAGTCTCAAGTGCAACCTGTTGGCAGAAACAGACATATGCAATATTTAATTCACTTTAATTAAAATATATTTTAGTGAATTTTTTTTCTGGGACATAATTCATTTTGATGGGAACCCATTGGATTTTAATGGGAAACCTATTAGAGGAACATATTGTGATCTTTAATGAAGCCGGGCTGTGTGGAGAACCACCTACAGGTAATTAGAAACTCTCCAGGCCCTTGGGGAATAAGGTGAGATGAACTTCAGTTTGTTTAAGACAATTAATGTAGACAATGATCTGGGAACGAATTAAATGGTCCTTGATTAGGAGCAGCTGTGCAGGTGGCATCCTCGGAAAAATGGGACATGCAAGTGGGGCTTTTAAGAAAGAGTGATTATTAATGCTTATCTGTTTATATTGGCAGCCAATGTCACCAGGCTGTCAGTTTGATCAAATGGCTCCACCTCCCGCCCCCCACCTCCTCGTGCTACCTTCCCTCATTGATAACTTCTGGGTTTGCCCCTTTGTCTCCAGGGAACTTCTTGCCTCCACCAGCAGATGGGTGCGTCCACATAAGCAGGCTCCCACTCTCCCGCCGGTAGATGCTTCCATACTGATGGGCACCCTCTACACTGGTGGACTGGGAACCTCTGTATCCTCAAGGATGCATGTTTCTACAGTAGTTAGAATGAGGACTTCTATGCCTATTTGCATGCAGGTGTTGTATCTGCAGCACTGGGAGCCACTGGACTCCAAAAAGGAAGCATTGCTCCATGTCTGGGTTGAGCTCATTCCTGCCGGAATACTGACGAAACCCACGCTGGAAGAAATAAAACACGGTTCACTGACCATTGGTCCTTTTGTGCTGCAGAGAGGAGCACGATTCCCCTTGCCTTGATTGAGGGCCCCTCGGCACATGCAGGCAGGATGCATCTTCACTGGAAGAATGGGAAGGCTTTCTGGAAGAAGAGACATCTAAATTGGGTCCTGGTGGGAGTTGGCAAGAGGGCACTTCTGTATTGACAGGAGTGGAGCTCACAGCTGCGGGGGCTTCATCAGAACAGAAGTGTCTGCAGTGATTGGGCTGGGAGTGTCCCCCCAGATGGGAACGGGCATGATTATCTTGAAAGAAAGAGCCCAGGAGTCTGCACTGGTAGGGAAGGGTGCCTCACACAGGTAGAGATGGGGCACTTCTATACTCACGTGAATAGGAATCCCTACATTTGCTAGAATGAGCGCTTGTATAGATGAGCATGTCTACACAGCAAGGACAGGCCCTTCTAGGCTGGCAGGGGTAAGTCCCAGAAAAGAATGGAGATTTCTCTTCATTGGTGAGGATGAACACTCCTACACTGCTCTCCGACATTTCCTGACTCCTGACCAGTAAAGCCAGAGTGATTCCGCTGACTTTTCCAAAGTCCCAGACCATTTCCTCAACCTAAAATAATTCAGCTCACAGCCCAGGGCCACTTTGTTCAGAATGGAGGAAGTGGCCCCACTGTGGGTGGCACGGGACAGGGAAAGAGGACGGAGAGAGGAAGCAGGACCACTGGTCACCTACCTGCCCAGGAGTGGATCAGGAAGGGAAGAGCCCAGAGTGGATTCCAAGCAACTTTCTGGTACTCAGAACCAGTGAGGCCGGGGAGGGTGGCGGCAGGACCCCCCACCAACACCAAGCAGCCCGAGCCCCTTCCCCAATCCCCTCACAGCTCAAGCTTCTGGCAGGGGCTGCTGTGAGATTCCCCATGCAACCCTGACACGGGGCTGTAGCTAAAACATTGGTCTGGCAGTTTTCCCTCTTTAAGTTGAAGTGTGATGTTGGCAGGCAGTGAGCTGTGGTGGCAGGCTGCCAGAGGGAGCATGTGTTGGAAATCCTTGTTCCACGTTGCAGCAATCTGGGGCTCCCCCACCCACAAACTGCTCCAGAGCCAGCCAGCCATGGGGGCCAGAGCCTCTCACTGATGGGGAGCAGCCACCAAGAATAGGGAAGATGAGGCACAGAGGCTTAGAGAAACCAGGGAGAGAGGACGACGTGATTAGAAATGGAGCCGGAGAGAGGCACAGAAACAGAACCACAGCTAGAGACAGACATAGAGAGACACACATGGAGACCCAAGGTCAGAGAGATCCAAGGAAGACAAAATTGAAAAATAAGATGCATGGGAGATTGGATAAAAATGATAGACTGTGTCCAGTCTGCTCTCCCCAAATCTCCAGTTACAACAGAGAAAAAATATATGTATCCATGCAAGTGTATATACTACTGTAACAGTTGTAGAAAACAAGAAAGCCCTCAGTGGATCAGAAACTTTGTGGAATTCCTGAAAGATGGAAAGTAGACAGGCCTGGACTGACAGAGCCCCAAACACACAAGGCTAACATTACTGTGCAAAGTGGGGCTGGTTCCAAGAATGCTCCAAGCTCAAGGTCAACAGGACCACAGGACACCCTGAGCAACAGGGAAACCAGGGCAATAATGAAAGTGAGTAATGGAGAGCAGCACTCGGAGCAGCAAGGCTGGCCTGTTCCTGCCCAACTGGCCCCCTTTGCCCGCCACTGCTTGTGCTGAGCAGCTGACAGCACAGGAGTTCACCCATAAGCCGAGCGGTGAGCGGACATATTTAGCTCTGAGAGTCAGGAACATGCCCTTGGGGACCTAGTGACGTACTGGGAAGTGGGAAGAAGACCAACTTCCATCACGTACCACTGACAACACTCCTCTGCACTGATTACCGGAGACCAGCTCTTGTGGTCAAAACCATCCTTCAGAGGGAGCAGATAGAGCAAATCACCACAGAAAACCAAGAATGCCCAGGCATTTGAGGAAAATCAACACCGTGAAAGAGAGGAATAAAATTCAATAAACAGGGGCGCCTGGGTGGCTCAGTCTGTTAAGTGCCCGACTCTGGCTCAGGTCATGATCTCACAGTTTGTGGGTTCAAGCCCTGCATCTGGCTCAGTGCTGACTGCTAGCTCAGAGCCTGGAGGCTGCCTTCGGATTCTGTGTCTCCCTCTCTCTCTGACCCTCCCCTGCTCACGCTGTCTCTCTCTTTCTCTCTCTCAAAACTAAATAAAAACATTTTTTAAAAAGTTCAAAAAACAGAAGACCTAAGACTCAAGGGAATAGAGTTAAGGGGGCAAACACAAACAAAAAGAAAACTTTAAAGTCGTATAATTATCGTCCCTAGGGAGATTGGAGAAAATACCATACCCAAAAATTGAGAACAGGCTGTTACTAAAATGAAGCACTAAAAGATCTTGGAATTTTTAAATAATTGTTCAAACTTAAAACTCAGTAGTTTGGCTGAATAGCACAAAATACAGCTAACGGGAAAATTGGAAAAAATTTAAAGACATGCAGCCCTGATACCACTTCTAGGTGTATGCTTAGAAAAACTTTTACATGTATGTAAGGCAATATGTGAATGTCTACTGTAGAATTGTTGGCATTGTGAAAAAATTGGAAACAATCCATGATCTAACAAAGAATGGATAAATAAACTGTGGCTTGGTCACATTACAGAATCCTATGCAACAGGTAAAATAAATTACCTAGAGCTACATGACTCCACAGTGATCAATTTCTTTTTTTTTTTATGTTTTATTTATTTTTGAGAGGCAGGGGTAGAGAGAAGGGGCTAGAGACAGAGGGGAGCCTGCACTGACAGCAGCCCTGATGCAGGGCTCAAACTCACGACTGTAAGATCATAACCTGACCCGAAGTCAGATGCTCAACCTAAGCCACCCAGGTGTTCCAGGGATCCATTTCAAAAATATAATGCTAAGTAAATAAAAAGCAATTGCAGAATGATAGATTGGTACACTAGCATATAAAGTTAAAACATGAAGACAATAGAATATGACTTTTCTATGAATTCGGTAGAACATTGGTGGTTATATTTCAAGAAAATTTACATTAAAATTGGAATGTGTGTATCTAAAATATATAAAGCACTATTACAATGTGATAGTAAGACAAACAATCCAATAATAATGGATAAAAGATATAGATTCCACAAATGAAGATAAATAAATGGCAATAATCACATTAAAAATCCCCAGCTTAATTAGTCATTAGAGAAATACAAATTAAAATAATAAGGAAGTACCACCACACACTACAGTTAAAAAGACTGGCAATAACAAGTGTTGGCAAGAATATGGAGAAACTGGAACTCTCCTAGGTTGCTAGTGGGAATGCAAAATGGAACAGCCACTTTGGAAAACAGTATGTTAGCATCTTATAAAGTTAAACACAAACTTGCGCTATAATGCAGCAATTCTACTTTCATGTATTTGCCTACAGAAATTAAAACATATACTACACAAAGGTCTGAATACAAGTGTTCATAGTTGCATTACTAAGAATGGTCCCAAACTGGAAATAATTAGAATGTTCATCAACTGGCGAATGGATAAATGAATCGGTGTATAGCCATGCTACTCAGCAGTAAAAAGTAATTAAATATGAATAGAGCATGCAAAAATATGGCTGAATCTCAGAAATGCTAAGTGAAATAAACCAAACATAAAAGAGTATGCACTATTTAATCCCATATATGGAATTCTTAAAAAGGAAAAACCATAGTGACAGAAAGTGGTTGTTATCTAGGGCCAGGGTAGAAATAAGCAATCAACTGCCAAGTGGCTCAAAGAAATGTTTTTGGGTGATGGAATTGTTTTATACCTTGACTGTGATGGTGGTTACACAATTTCATGAATATACAAAAATTTATCAAAAGGCATGCTTAAAAATAATTGAATTGTATAGTATATAAATAATTCCTTAATAAAAAGGTAATTTAAAATCATAAAGACAAAATTCAACATAGTTGTTACCTAAGGAGAGAAAAAAAGGGAATGGAATTGAGGAGGGAACACAAAGAATTTCAACTTTATTGACAATATTTTATTTCTTAGGAATAGAAATGTAAAACAAGTATGGCAAAATATTAAGAGCTGACAAAACTGGTATGTACTAATGTGTACTAGTGAGTTTGTTATATTATTTATTCTTTATACTTTTCTATATTATTGAAATGTTTCAAAATTGTTTTTGAAATAATGAATTCGTGAGTTAAAAATAGGCTGAGGAAGTCACTAAGACTGTGGTGTAAAATGGCTAAGTGATATGGAGAGTGAAAAAAATAGTTAAATGACATAAAAACTAGATACAGAAATGTCAACATTTTTCTAGTACTTAGTAGGCGTTTCATAGCAGAAGATAGGGGGTGGGGGGAAGATAATCAATCAATAGGAGACCATTTCCCAAAACTGAAGACAGACAAGAGTCTTGAGGCTGAGAAGATCAATCAAATGCTAAGCAAGATAAAGGGAGGGAGAAAGACTCATTCCTGACACATGGTTGGTAAAATTTCAGAAGGAAAAGTCTTAAAAGATAAAGGAGGGACAGGGTAGGGGTGCTGCTTATTCTCAGAGGAATAAGATTCAGACTGGCAAATGATTTCTATTTGGCAACACTGGAAAACAATAGAAAAAGAGCTTCGAATTTCTGGAGGAAATTGTTTTGATTCTAAGATCCTGTGCATAACTCAACTAGCCTTCAAGAGTGAGGTGGGATCAAAGATATTTTGGACAGAGTTTCTCTGAACAAATATATTGTTCACAGACTCTCTAAAAGAATTACTCAAAAATGTATTGTTATAAAAGAAAAATAAAATGAATACAAGACCAAATGGGGTATGGGAAACAGTGACTTTAAAAAAAGCAGTATAACTTTGTAGTTATGTATAATTTTTGATGCTTAAAATCACAGCAGCAGTAACAACAATAACAGCAATAATAACTCAGGAACTTGCACTCCAGGTGATCTCAGTGTAGGATGTACTCAGGAGCGTGGATGGGGAGTGAAAGTGTTTTTAACTTGTTCAAGGAGAGGATATAGATCCTGAGGAATGCTAGATATATATAGAAAAGTGCAAGTTTAAATATGTGTTAAGAGAAGGAGATTTCTCTTTCAGAGTAGGATATAGTGGCTATGGCAAGCCAGCCCCTCACCACATTAACTAGGGAAGAAAAGATAAATTGTAGAATCATATTATTAAAAACATCACAAAGCTGTGAGGATGAAGACTAGATGAGCTAAAATCTAGAGCAGGAGGAGCCCTTTCTAGAGGAGCTGGTGATCAGCCTTGGGAGCATTTCCCAATTCTATGCTTGGTCTGAGGATCCTGTTTGGCTTAGGCTGATAGGCCCTACTGAAGCAAAGAAAAAAGCGACAAAGCATTTGGTGGTCTTGTGACACCAGTGTGGTGGGCGGAAACTGTAGAAGCCCACAATGCATTGTCCCCACAGTACATTTCTTGAGGTCTGGACTGTGTGGGAGGCTGACTGGCTAGACCAGAATCTTCTTAAGAATTGTGTGAAATCTGTGGTTTTGCAATACTTGGTCCCACTGGAGAGAGGAGACTGCCTCGAACACTGGTGCTCTCTCCATCAAGAGATCAAACCTCCAAAGAGAAGAACGGGATCTCTCAGTCCTGTAGAGATGAGGAGACAGACCTTCCAGTCTCTCAATCAAAAGCTTAGGAGGGCCATGCCCAAAAAACAGAAATAATCAGAGATAGGCTGAGACTTTCTAAAAGTGCAACTCAGCCCTTCTCCAACTCAGTTCTTCATTGTATTGAACTGATCAGTTTCCATCTTATTTGTTGAACAGGAGAATGGGTAAACCTTCATCTGGAGCATCTATGATTCTCTTATACACGGTATGTGGCATAAACTTTTCTTTAGAAAATTGTTAATCATGTGTAGGGACAGGGAAATGTGACCAATAATCAATAGAAAAAAATAAACAATAGAAGAAAACCCATAGATTAATGAGATACTGGAATTATCAGACAAGAACTTAATAACTATGATGAATATGTTAAATTAAATCATTGAAAATGGGCAAAATGAATGAGAAGATAGAGAACTTCAAGATATTTGAAATTTATAAAAACAATCAAGTTAGTATTCTAAAATAAAAATACAAAAACTGAAATTAAAAACTCATTAAGGGGCGTGTGACTCAGTCGGTGAAGTGTCTGACTTCATCTTAGGTCATGATCTCACAGTTTGTGGTTCAAACCCCATGTTGGGCTCTGTGCTGACAGCTCAGAGCCTGGAACCTGCTTCAGAATCTGTGTCTCCCCCTCTCTCTGTTCCTCCCCCACTGTCTCTCCCTGTCTCTCAAAAATCTATAAACATTAAAAATATTTTTTAAATAAAACTCATTAAATGGCTTTAACAGCAGTGTAGATACAACTAAGGAGATAACTAGTAAAGTGGAAAATAGGTCAGAAGAAAATACTCAGATAGGTTAGAGATATGGAGAGAGGCAAATAATACAGTACATAGAAAAGAGACAAAAACATATGAGATAAAGTGAGAACAGAGTATCTCTCCCTTTTCTCTAATTTTAGTTCAAGAAGAAGAGAAAAGAGGAAATGAGGGAGAAAAGATATTCAGAGAGATAATGCGTTAGAACTTTCAAAAATGGAACATTAGCACCCCCAAATACAGGAAGTTCAGCAAACTACAAGGAGATTAAAACATGGGAAACCACATCTAAAGGCGTAGAGGTTATCTTAAAAACTGAAAGAGACACAGAAGGGGAAGAGACACATTACCACATTTCCATCAAAGAATTACAGTAAGACAGCTGACTTTTCAATGGAAACAACAGAAGCCAGAAGGCAATGGAATGAATTTTTAAAGTGTAGAATGAAAAAAAAATCTGTCTACATAGAATGCTATCACAACAAAAATAACCTTCAAAACTGACATTTAAAATAAATAAAAGTTTTTAAAAAATTATTGCCAGAACATTTGTACTACAAGAACTGCTAATGAAAATTTTTCAGGCTAAAGAAAGCTTTCTCAGACTAGAAAAATGAGCCCAGTTGGGTGTATGCAACTACAGGAAAGAACGAAGAATGAAGAAAATAGATACACATAAGGCTAAAAACCCTTTAACAACAATGAGGCAAATGTGTTATGACCTTATAAACTATACTACATCCTTCAGAAAATAATAGCAGTTTAACTCTATTTACCACTTTCTTATCTTTTTGGTATTGTTGTCATATATTTTATCTTTACACAGGACTAACTTAAGACCTGAAGCTATGGGACAATTTCAGATAGTCTAATATACACATAACTGAAATTCCAGAAGTAAAAGAGAGAGGAAAACCAGGTCAGAAGAAAGATTTGAAGTGATAACAACTGAGAATTTCCTAAGCTCAGAACACACCAAAGAGGATAACATTTTTAAAAATAGAGAGTTACATAATATTCAAACTGCTGAAAATTAAGATGAATTGAAAAACCTTAAATCTTATAGGCAGCCAGATATAAAAGTCACATTACATACAAAAGAACAAAGATGGGAATCTAGCCGACTTCTCCCAGAAACCACACAAGCAAGTAGCCCTTAGAGTGTCATTATTAACATTTTGAAAGAAAAATAACTATCAGCCAGGAATTATCTACCTAGGGAAAATATCTTTCAAATATTCAGGGTAATTAAAACTATCCTTCTTTGAAGATAATAAAAGTAGAAAATCCAAGAGGAACATAATGAAAAACTATTGTAAACTAATACGAAAATTCAGCAAAAAGGCAGATATAAGAACAACATACAGGGGCGCCTGGGTGGCTCCGTTGGTTAAGCCTCTGACTTCAACTCAGGTCAGATCTCACGTTCGTGGGTTCGAGCCCCGCGGCAGGCTCTGTGCTGACAGCTAGCTCAGAGCCTGGAGCCTGCTTCCAATTCTGTGTCTCCTTCTCTCTCTGCCCCTCCCCCTCTCATGCTCTGTCTCTCTCTGTATCAAAAATAAAGAAAACATTTAAAAAATTAAAAAAAAAAGAACAACATACAAAAATCAATAGCTTTATGAGCCATTGATACTAACCAATTACATTTCACAGGGGAAACCCCATTCACAATAGTATCAAAAAGTAAAAAATGCCCAAGGAGTATAAAGCACCTGGTGGCTCAGTTGGTTGAGCATCTAACTCTTGGTTTGGGCTCAGGTCATGGTGCCAAGGTCATGGAATCGAGCTCCATGTCAGACCACACTCAGCATGGAGCCTGCTTAAGATCCTCTCTCTCGCTCT
This sequence comes from Suricata suricatta, assembly GCF_006229205.1. Lineage (NCBI taxonomy): Eukaryota > Metazoa > Chordata > Mammalia > Carnivora > Herpestidae > Suricata > Suricata suricatta. The sequence continues at coordinate 10,358,725 of NC_043712.1, forward strand.
CTCTCGCTCTCTCTCTCTCTCTCTCCCTCTCTCTCTCTCTCTCTCTCTCAAATAAAATTGAAAAGAATTCCCAGGAATAAACTTAACAAGAAATGTGTTGACATCTATGAAGAAATGTACACAACTTTATTGATGCAAATACAGGAAGACTTAAAGACCCACAGCATTCCTAAAGAGGAAGGCTTTATGTCACAAAATAATCCATTTTCCCTAAGTTAGTTTATAAATTCAATGCAATCCCAACTAAAATTCTAATGGATTTTTTTCCAGCTGATTTTAAGATTTATTGAAGGAAGAAACATGTACAAGGATAGCAAAGAAACTTTGTAAACTTTATAAAGAGAACAACAATGGAATCTTTAAGTATAAGCTATACAAATAAAAAGTTATAGTTATTAAAATATTATAGTATTGATGAGGGAAGATATGAATGGACCAACAAAATATATTGTATTTTTAAAATAATTATAAAAGTTTTAGAAGAAAAAGTAAAAGAATATTTTCAAAATCTCATGGCAGGAAAACGCTCATTAAAAACAAAACAAACAAAAACAAAAAGTAAACCTAAAAGGAAAAGATGGATATGGCAAAACATACATAAAATTTCTATATGTACCCTTAGGGCTCGACTAGAATTGGCAAATAGCAAACATATCATTGCTTACTGATTTTCCACTTGTGGCAGACATCATTAATCAATCTCAGAACAATTTCCTGCTGAACCTATGTAAGTTTTCACAGTTCTCTCCAAAAGAGTACTTTGGGCAGCCACTACCAGTTCCTTGTACTTGGCATAAAAAGTGAAGCCATCTGATACCCTAGGGATATATAATTCTTCCCTATGGATGTGACCTAGAGGGGTATTCATGAGCTTCTCAAGATAAAAGGCTTTTTTGTCCCCAGATCATTCAGGAGTACTGCTCCCTCAGAGCTCTCCTTGGTGCTGAAAATTTGTCTCCATTTCCCCGTAGATCTTGCCACTTCCCAACTTGCCACCATTGTTCACATGGACCAGATTTTCCCGTAGCTGCCAGAGATGTGCCTTGTAAATAAACAGGACCCAGACTATATTAAAGGATGAGGAAAGAACCGTTTGGAAATAACTAATTCTGAAACGGAAGTGTTAGAGTTTGTTATCCTCATAACAATGATCTAACAAAACCAGAACCCAGTCAGAACCCAATTGTGGCAGTCAGAATCAGAGAAGCTTTAGTGAACATTAGAGCCTCCTGCAAACTATGAGTGAAGGTGTGCATGTGGAGGAGTGAGAATCTAACATTTTCAATCGGAAGCACACCTGAGACAGAGTGAAGATGGAGCGGATCTCAGACACAGGAAATCAGATCCAAATTCAGGCACTGGGAACAGTGAGTGACCAAGAATTATATGGACATTGATTAAATTCAATTGAAAAGCTCCTTGCTGGTTAATGGATACTTATTTCTTCATGATTACTTCTTTGTCATGTGACTCAAAGACCTCACCCTCTAATCACATGACTCGACTTTCTGGAATCCTCAGTGTCCATCCTGAGTCTTATCATTAGCATATACTTTCTTGGGGTCTATAAGTCATCTCATTAGCATAAACCATCAAGTGTATTCTGAAGGGCACTCCTATTACCCAGAAAATTCCAAGGATTTGGTGGTTACCTCCAAGGAACCAGGGACAAAGACCAGTCAAATTCTTTACTACTCTCTGCCAGTACTTTTTAAATTATCCTTATATTTAGTTCCTCTTAATTTACCCAATCTGAGGGTGCCATTTCTTTCCTACTGGGACCCTGACTAGTACAAGAAATGAAACTAAAATTAAACACATCCCTCCTAGCACTTCCATTGGCAAGAATTAAGTGACATGGCCATACTTAACTACAAGTAGGCTGGGAAATGTAGCCTATAGTGGTGTGTCCATGTGCCCACCTGAAACTCTGCTACAATGACAGAAAGAAAGGATGTGTTCGAGGGAATAAATAGCAGTCTACCTCACTGCCTAGGCACCTTAAACATCTCAAAATTGTTGCAAGCTTGATAGGAAAAAGTGGTATTTAGTCTTTTATTTTATTTTTTATTTTAGAGAGAGTGCCAGTGGGGGAGAGGGGCAGAAAGAGAGAGAGAGAGAGAGAGAGAGAGAGAGAGAGAGAGAGAGAACCTTAAGCAGGCTCCAAGCTCAGTGTGAAGCCCATGAAAGTGGGATCATGACCTGAGCCAAAATCAAGAGTTGGATGCTCAACTGACTGAGCAACCTAGGTGACCCATATTTTGTCATCTTAATTTTCATTTTTTGATCACTAGAAAGGAAAAACATGTTTTAATTTCCTATTGACTATTTGTCTTTATTGTACAGTGATTTATTTTTCAGGTCTTTGGTCCATTTTTCCATTGACATTTTAGAGAGTTTTATTGATCAAATGAGCTCTTTTAGGTTTAAAGATAACTCTTTCTTTGTCAAAGGAACTTAAAAAAGAACACCCCAGTTCAAAACTGAAATGAAGAAAGCAATAGACAAATCACAAAAAAGATAAACTTCACTGAGCCTCACATAAGGTAACTCCTCCCTGGTGACTTATTCCTCGTGGATTCATAGACACTTTACCTTGGCCTCTCTCTGCTAGTTCAGGTCTCTACATGGCCATTCTATGTGCCATCATCTGGGAGCAAGCAAACTAAAGAATTGCTGTGTTTCCTTCTTTCCAGAAGGTACAAATCTCCTCCTGTTCAGGTTGGAAGAAGGTGGGCCCTGAACTTGCAGCCTATTTCTCTAGCACAGGAGACGGTCTTTACTGTAGAGATCCAGTGAGTATTAGCTCTTTTGGTGGGGGTTTCCAAGCTGACCACTTCTGGAGGATTCTGGTTAGTCCAGTCACCAGGTTGGCACTTCACAAAATAGGATTCTAATGTCTTTGTTTGTGTTTTCCCCCAAAGTAGAGCCTGAGTCAAGGACTTGGAAACCGAGAGTTTCATGCTGAGGTAATATCACAAAACTGGAGCAAAGGAGAAGGGGAAGGGGAGTAAGATGGGGTAGGAAACGCCAAGGAAGGGTGTGCATTAGACTGGGCAAGTGACAGGCAGTCTGCTGGGAAATCTCTAAGGAAATATGGAGAATACACACCTGAAAATGGTCTCTCTAAAGGACAGTAGACAGAAACATTTGTCCACTGGCTCCCTCTCCCTATTGGCAGAAGCTGACCACAGGACTGTTAACTCCCCTAGACTTAGCTGCCTTGGAAAATCCCTAAGTGGCCCCCACAGCTGCCTTTGAACTTAAAGTTGGGTCAAGCAGATGTTATGTGGGTCACAAATAGCATGGCTCTGTTGCATTTTTTTCAATATGTAAATACTTCAACCACATACTAAGAAAAACACACATTATATTTTGGGTAGGCCCATTCCCCAAGTGGCTGGGACCTCAGCAATATGGCGGTAGGGAAAGACTAGAAGCTGGACCACATGGACACGTTCTCCAGGTGGCACGTAGACAGGGAGTGGGACACAGAATGCGAGGATGCGGAGCTCTAGGCAGCAGTTCGATAGGCTGAACCCTGCCTGCAGGTGGGCTGAGGCTGCTGACACGGCCCTGAAGGGCTGGACAGCCTGGCCCAAGGTGAGACCTTGCCCTATCAGAGCAGGATATTCAGAAGCAGACAAGGGAGTGTGTGCAAGGATGTTCATCTTAGCGTGGCTTATTAGAGCAATTCAAAAAGGTACGCCGGGTAATCAGAAGGCATTGGTTACAAATTATGATGCAACCATTCAAAATAAAGCCAATTTGCATGAATCGCAGAAGACAAGGGACAAATTGAATGTCCCTGGACAAAACCCAGACTGTGGGAAACTTTACAGGCCAAACAGCCAGTGTTCCTTAACAGTCAGATTTAAAAAAAAAAGAACAGAGAGGAGGGGAACCTGGAGATGAAAAGAATTTCAACGACATATCAAAATGTTTTTTAATGGCTAACTGGACTACAGTGTCTGAGTATTTCCACTTGGGCAACAAAACCACAGAGAAATGCAAAGGAGTGATTGACATAAAAATAAGGACAGTGGTTATTTTGGGGTGTAAGGAACAGTTGTGGCCCAGCAGGGCACAGGGAGGCTTTAGGGAGGCAGCCAAGTCCTCTGTCTTGAACCAGGTGGTGGTCACAATGGTGTTGATCATAATTCATTAAGCTATACACTCATCTTGCTGTGGCTTCTGTCTCTATGTTTTATTTTTATAATAAAAAGGTGGGCCTTTTCTGACCTTTGTTTCCTTTTACCTTTCTATATTGTCTGACTCTTACCAGTGAGTCTTTTTGTTCGCATTGAATCATTTAAATAACTATTACATTTATTTCTTTAAAGCTGATTTTATTTTAGGAGGAAAAAGAGAATAAAGCACAGACAGTCACCATGCCAAGCCCATGCCACCTGTCCCCAAGTCCCAACCAGCCCTGTTCTCCAGTCCTCAGCGCAGCTGTGTGGTTCTGGCGGGCACATCCTCACTCCCCAGGGCTTCATAATGGCCCATGTTCATGGAACACTTGCTCAGGGCCTCACCCTCTGGCACTGGCCTCTATAGTCCTCACTAGAGCGTGGAAGCTGTGCGCCCCCTCCACCTCACCCCTGCAAACACAAGTAAAGTATTTTCCTGCCTGGGGTTATAGGTGCCCTCCATATGGATTCCTTCCAGAAGTCCAGGAGCAACCTGGAAGAGTATCTGAGGCTGGATCGAGGACCTGGGATCCAGTGGAAGCAACAGCCTCTGGTGAGACCTGGCCACATCCCTAGACCCTGTCAGGGACATGAAGCTCTCCCTGGAGTCTGAGCTCGGAGTGGGACTTTATTTGGTGGCCTCCCAGGCTGCAGGGCAGGTGGAGACTGGAGGCTGGAGGTAGGGGGCTCACAGGAGCCAAAGATTCCTCACCCTCCCCAAACCCACTCAGCTTCCAGGTCCCCCAAATGAGTGGGCAGAACTGCCACCCTCCCAGGCCCCACCTCCACCAGGGCAGAGTGAAGATACATCTTTGACTCTTTCTTCCCCATCCTTCCCCTCCCCATGGTCCCACCCTTTCCACAACCTTCCCCCATCTCTCAAGTTCCCCATTTCTCTCCAGCCCTGAGCTACTTTCCATGCCCTCTAGACCTCTTTGCTAGGCTGAGGGTTCACTGCTGTGACTCCATGATGGATGGCATGTGCTCCCCTAGGACACTGATATAGAGAGAGTGCCCGACCGCAGGCACCTTGTCAAGCACTTTGTTCTCACAACTCCATGATGTGGATGCTATTATTAACCCCACTTTACAGAAGAGGACACTGAGGCCCAGACCTCTTACGTCAGTTGCCACATTGTGTCAGAGGTCGCATGCTGCAGTAAGGATGGGATTTGAATCCAGGCAGCTTGGAGACTGAGAATGAGGGCTCTGGTATCAGTCGGGTCTGGGCTGGAATCTTCCAGTTTCTTACCTAGGATCTGCCAGGTAAGTTGGGATCATGCCAAGCTCCCAGGAGCTTGCAAGCTGTGTAACCTTAGGAAATTCACTTCATCTCTTGAGTCTAAGTTTTTCCATCTGTCAAATGGAGCTGCTGATCTTACCTCGGGTTGTGGAAAAGGTAGGATGAAGCCAGGCACATAATGCTCAATGGACGGTAGCTACCATCTCATTGCCGAGGGTGCGTCCTGCTTCCCGTCTCCCCTCCTGAGTCCCACCTACCACCCAGCAGTCCGAGAGTTGTCTTTCTAAAAGAACAAAAAAATCAATGAAAAAATAAATGCCACCTTGATCCCATTATTCCCTGGTCAAAACATTCTACATCTCTCCAAGGCTCCCCACTGCTGCAGGACAAATTCTCTCTCTTTCCCCCAGAACTCAAGGCCTCTCTGATAATCCCTCTGATGTTCTGTCTTGGGCACGTCTCCTCCTCTGCCCCTCCTGCCCTGCTTCTCCCTCTCACATCCCACACTTCATTCCCTGGCCTTTTCCCTTACCTATGAGATTCCTCACACGCTCTCTCCTCTGCACATGGAGTTCCTGCTTCCTAGGACACAATTCTTCCCCATGTCCACTTGGCACTCTCCAGCTCAGACCTTAAGACGCAAGTTCAATTTCGCCACCTCCGTGGCTCTCCTTCTCTGCCGAGGTGAATTGGTCAACACTCTCCCCTCCACCTTTGCCTTGCAAGGCCTTTATCGGTACTCTTACAATGCAAGGTGGAGTTCTGGCTTCTGTCTCCTCTGCTGGAATATAGACTTTTTGAGGCAGAGGTCATATGCAGGTGAGCTGCGCCGAGCTTGAGGTTGGAAATGTCAAGTGGCTCTACTTCTGGGCCCCAAGATCCTCTTCAACCTTTCCATTTGCCTCCCTGGAGGACAGAGAAGCACCTGCTGAGGGCGGAAGCCCTGGCACTAAGGGTCAGGTGTCCCCTTTGTTGGAAGATGCCATTTGGAGGGATCTGCCTAGCTCACGATGGCCTTCCGTCCAGACTGCTCTCCCATCCAGGCGTGGACCAGCTTCCTTGGACACAGCAGATCAGACTGTAGGCAGTGGCCCCAAATGGTCCAGTTTCAGCACAAAATCAGATGCAAAGACACAAACCACGGCCATCAAATGGGGAATTAAAAAGAATTCCAGCCTTTATCTGAATTTCTGAAACAATGAAGGAATCCAGAATAGAACTCACAGCAGCACTTCCTGCCTATCCTTCTTTCCTCCCTGCCCCCGCTGGCATGTGCTCCACACACTAAATCCCCAAGATCCCCTTTAGGTTTCTGGTTTTCTCTCCTTCCTTCTTCCCAGTTCTCTATCATGTAGATTGTCTTGACCTCTCACCTCTCTCCTGTCTTCTTTCTGCTCCTACCCCTACACCCATTCTTTTGACTCTTCACAACCTGGGAACCAGGTTGGCAAATGGTGGTTGGAGAACAGGGCAGGGGTGGGGAATGCACCTGACACTGGCACATTAATTACCATACTTATCCTCAGGTCTTGCAGCAATCCTGTGACACTTGTCTTTTCCCATGACTCATCTGTCTTTTATAGTTCACAAAGCCCTTCTGCACCCCCTGTATCACTAGAACGTCATGATAACCCTGGGAGGGTGGAGACTAATATTGTCCCCATTATACAGATGGAAAAGCTGAAAGAAGTTAAATGACCTGTCTGGCATGCCACAGGCAGGATTTGAACCCAGATCTTCCTGAGTCTAGGGTACAGCTCTTTTTTTTTTTTAATGTTTATTTATTTTTGAGAGAGAGACAGACAGAGCATGACTGGGGGAGGGGCAAAAAGAAAGAGAGACAGACAGAGCATGACTGGGGGAGGGGCAAAAAGAGAGAGAGACCCAGAATCTGAAGCAGGCTCTAGGCTCTGAACTGTCAGCACAGAGCCCAACACGGGGCTCGGATCCATGAACCGTGAGATCATGACCTGAGCTGAAGTTGGACACTTAACCAACTAAGCCACCCAGGAGTCCCTAGTGTATAGCTCGTAAACACTACTCTCTTTGCCTTTTTTTTTTTTCAGAGAGAGAGACAGAGAGAATGAGAGGCAGAGGGAGAGGGGAAGAGAGAGAATCTTAAGCAGGCTTCACATGACTGACCACGAGATCATGACTTGAGCTGAATCAAGAGTCAGGTGCTTAACCAACTGAGCCGCCCAGGAGCCCCCCACTCTCCTTGTCCTTTAAACTAAATCTTCTTCCAGCAGATGCTGAGACCACCATATTCTTATTAAGCTACACACACGTATACACACATAATCACATCCCTCCACACAGAAACCTATCTAGATTTACACACATCTATACGCTCCAACATGCAAAATAACCTGTGGATGCCAAACGGTGCCCGCATTCACAGGGGTGAGCACAACATCTGGGCACACATGTCCACACACAGTACAGTCCTCAGCAACACACGTGGTCATCCTCTACTAGAAAAGCTTCATTAATATGGACAGCAGTGAAGCTACCCCCATCGCTCCTCCTGTGGTCCTCCATGGCCCTGAACTCCTCCCAGACCCTCCAGTACCAGGGGCCTGCCCCTGCCTGAGCCCTTCCACCCCTTTTTCCTCCCGCACATTCTTTCATTGTGCCCTTTCCTGAACTCAGCTCTGCCACCAGGCTCTGCTGGGACCTTGTTATTTTTACAGTTGCAGGGAGCAAACTCTCAGAGAGAAGGGAAGGCTTTGCTAAGAGGGCGGTGCCTGATGCTCTGACTCACTGTCAGCCCAGCCTAGAGGGGCAAAGCTTCCCCCTGCTCAGCTGGGATGGCGGCTGTGGTCAGCCTGGACCAGCTCCGAGGCCTGCCGGAGGGACCTTCCCTGGCAAGCTGCCTCAGAACCTCTGCCAACTCTCCCCTCAGGGCTGGGGACACTCTGGGTTGGCTCTGGGCTCTGCGCCCAGAAAGGTCTCTAGACCAGCAGCTGGGAGAAGGGGATTCTGCGCCCGCGAGGATGTGAGCAGAGCCCTGGAATTCTCCCTGGTTCACTTCCCCTTGCAGGATGGGGAGCTCCAGGGCTCTGTCCATTTGTGTGGATTGGAGACCCCGTAGGGTGGTTTGCAGCACCAAGAGACAGGAGGTGAGGGCTGGTTCTGGAAATCTCTACATGAGGGAAGAAGAGTGTGGGGGAGGGAGGGCAGAAGAGGACTGGGGACAAAAGGAGGGAAGGAAAGAGCCTCTTATTATAGGTAGGGTCTCCTGTTGGATGTAGAAGCCAGAGAAGACCACCTCTTGAAGATGCTTTCATCTTGCCATCTTGCTCCCATCTCCGTAAACCTGCCCAGACAGCAGAAGGACTCTGGGTTCTTACTGCTCACTTCCATACCACTCACCTCAATCAGTTTAGCCGAAGTGGCATCTTCCCTGCCTGACATCTGGCTGTAAAGACCTAGTGTGACATCAGATGTTTTCCTTCCAAGGCCCCCCTCTTGCTGCCCTGCCTCTCAGACCCACACCCAGCCTCCTAGGCCCCAGGGTCTCTGCCAAGGGTTGTCCATAAAATTGGATACCTCTGTGTCCCTGGCTGTGGAGGGAGTGGCTCCTGGGACAGCCTGGAGGCATCGCTGTGGCACCGGGTCTGGGAGAGGCCTCTGAGGGCTCCCCTAGCACATCCACCCTCTTTCTGCTGCAGAACAAGGATGTTGTTGATTTTAGCGCAAAGAACTCATTATTTCGTTTTCCAGCCCAGAAAGCCTCACTCGTGGACTTAATTCCCTGTCCTGACATAGGACTGGTGCCAGCCAGAATTGAGAGTTTTACTAAATACCCACTGGGCACCACTGTTTCCATCACAGGGTTAATTGGTCCCCGCGAGCTTCAGCCAAGGGAGGCTGCCTGGGCTCAGAATCCAGAGACCCGGACGTCAAATCTACATCTGCCAATGCCTGTCAGCTCTATCAGACAAGGACCTTCCCCTCTCTCAGCCTCAGTTTTCCTATCTGCAAAATGAGCAGCTGAACCTGGACAATTCCCAAAGTCCTTTCCAGCCAGCTCAAACTTTCCATGACATTCTGTGATGCTGACATTTCTGTAACAGCCAACCACTGTCTGGGATCACGTTCTAAGTCATTCCATGCCATTACAGCCATCTACAGCCTTCTCTGATGACATGGACAGTTGGTCCTTGACACTCGATGACATTTACAACCATCTACAGCATTCTGTGACATGTCTAGACATTTACAACAATTGATGACATTTACAAGAGTTCACGATATCCTGTGACATTGACATTCCAGAGCATTTTACGACATTCCTTGACATTCCATAGCACTCTGTGGCATTCTAGCCAAATATTCTGTGGCATTCTGTGACATTCTAAATTTATACCTCTCTTCCAAGGGGTCTCTTGATGTAGCCAGAGAAGCCTTATCTGCCCTCAAGACTCTATCCCTGCAAATTTTCTACCCAAGGTACACAACCCCTCTGTGGCCAGAGGTCATTGAACTTGGGCCTTTTGAGCCATCTGGCCACAATCCTGATGTGGGCTTTGGGGTTGGAGGGGACAATCTCTCCGATAACAGTCAAAGCCTCAATTAATGACTCCTTCCTTCAGGATAAGGGGGTCCCCTTGTCATGGCAGTAAGCTTAAGCATACCAGATATTTGAAAAACTTTGATCTATGGGAATGGCAAGTTTCTATAGTTCAACCTAATGCCACAGAAAGAATGTGGGTTTGGAAATCAGTCCTGGGACCAATCCCAGTGCCGTTTTTGTTTAGCTAGGAAACCCAGGCAAGCTCACCAGGCTTCACTTTCCTCACCCATGAATACAAATAAGAACTTTTTATTCAAAAGATTGGTGTAGGGTTCAATGGACTAATGCAGGCCGAGTAAGGCCAAAGATCTAGAACAGAATAAGAAGGCCTCAGAGACCATCTTCCTTCTCCTTTGTTCCCTTCCCCTAAAGCAATAGGAAAACAATACATGTGTGACGTGGCACAAGTCACAAAAAAAGACCTACATTTTGGTCTTGGCCCAGCTACCTCTCCACTGTGTACCCTTGAAACAATGATTCTGTTCTGTGGACCTCTGCCTTCCCATCTGTAAAATGGGATGGGAAACAGATCAGCTCAAGGACCTTCTAGCTCTGATGGGCTGAGCTTCTCTGGTTGGGCGGGGGGTGGGGGAGGTGGGGGGAGGCAAAGGTGATAGAACAAGGAATCCTGAAGCCTGGTGGGGCAAGCACTGGGGAGCAATGGGTCACCATAGTCTGGGAGGACAGGACACTGGCAAGTGGGAGAAGGCAGACCTGAAGAAGCTCTTCCTTCTAACGATTGTGAGATGTCAGGCTTGGTTGTAATGCTGCTTCTCCAGTGTTTTTTATGAGAATGGCCCCAGTCTCCTGCTGAGGGGGTTGACGGGTACCGCACCTGGTGGGTGGTGGGGCTCCAGCCTTGCAGGCCCCTGAGTGGCAGGAAGGACGCTGGGCTGGCGCTGAAACCTTAAGAGACCGCGCCCCCTGGTGGTCATATTCTGTTACTGCAGCACAGGGCTCCTGGCCCAGAGGCTACCTCACCCACTGACCGCTGGCTTGGTCTTAGCAGGGCAGATTTCTTTTTGAGAGGACACTGGGAGCAGGGCTTGGAAAGACATGACTCAAGTGGGGGCATGCCTATAGGGCAGAAGTCTGGTAAAGATCTTAGTAACCTTTCCAACAAAGTTTAGTGAGCACCTACTGTGTGCCAGGCAGTGTGTTGAGCTCTCCTTGCTTTGCTTGGAGCTCACACAGTCCAGGGCTCCTGGACTGGCTGAGAACGTACACATACCCAGTTCTTATCTCTGGACTCTTCACAGTAATCCTGGGAGGTGAGCATTATTGCCCCCATTTTACAGGTAAGGAAACTGAGGCCCGAGGCCTTGTAGCTGTAGGGGGCAGAGCTTGGATTCATTCTTAGGTGGAGACGATTCCAAACCTTCCCACCTGGGGTTTGTGTAGTAGAAAGAGCCCATCCAGGCAAGCCTCTCATCGCAGGTAGCCTCCTTTGGGAAACGGGATCTGTGAGGTGCCGGGGGTTCAGCAAGGGACGGAGTGTCCTGATGCTCATGCTCTGTGCCCAATGGGACCTCCTTCCAGAGTGGGGGTGCTACAGGGTGCAGGCGTCCAGGAGCCTGGGCATTGTTCTCATTGTCTTGGCCTTCTCTTTGTCTGAGGAGCATCCGGGGCTCCCTCCTCCCCTGGCGGAGATGGGGGCCAGCTGCCTGGAGTCTGCTGCCGCTCATTAGAGCCCTCACAGATGCCTCTCTCACGGGACTCCCCACCCCAGGGTCTGAGGGAGAGTTTGACACGAATCTAAAAATAGCTGCTGTTTTGTTCCTTTGTTGGAGGGGAGGGGCTGGCAGAGGGCTCCAGCTCCCCTTAATGACCTGCCCACAAAGAACAAAGCCTTTTCCCTGGATTTGCTGGGCTTCTGCAGCGCCCCCGCCCCCCAGCTCCTGGAGATGGCTGGGGAATAATGGTGGTCCTGCTGGCAGCGGCAGGGCCGGGGCCCAGGACTCGGTCAGACAACCTGGGTCCCGATAGCACACGATGTGCCTGACACCTGTGGGCAGGGCTCTGTGGGGGGAGGGGTCCGCATATGCCGTGTGACATCGTGTGTGACGTCATACCCCCTGCATGAGTATGGGACAACAAACCGCTGTGTGTGGCCCATTGTAGGATTCTGTGGAGTTGTGTGCCACTGAGCTGGAGACACTGTGGCTGCGTGCAGGTGACGCCATGAGCGAGTGCAGGCTGCTCGCAGTGAACTTCGCTATGTGCAGGTGACACTGCATGTTGGTTTGACATGGGGTGATGAGGCTGACTCTGCAGGCGACACTGTACTGGTGACACTGGGAGGTGGGGCTAACTGCGCAGGTGACATAGCAAGTGACCTTGTGACTGTGCAAGTGACAGTGACTAACCAAATAGCAAGAAGCCGCAGCAGCCCCCATAGCCTGTCGCAAGCTTGACATAGCTTCTAACTCCCTGTCTCTCTGGACAGCTCATGGGACCTCTTTCTTTTTTTTTTTTTAAAGTTTATTTATTTATGAGAGATAGAGACAGCAGAGTGGGGGAGGGGCAGAGAGAAAGGAGACACAGAATCTGAAGCAGGTTCCAGGCTCCACGCTATCAGCACAGAACCCTACTCAGGGCTCGAACTCACAAACTGTGAGGTCATGACCTGAGCCGAAGGCAGATGTTTAACCGACTGAGCTACCCAGGAGCCCCTTCATGGGGCCTCCTTCTCAAGGTTTCTCTTGCCCATGGCTCCTGTTCTGTTCTACTCACTTCCTGCTGCCTTGCTCCCCAGGCATCTCTCTGCATCTGTACCAGTGGTGATGTGACCGACTCTTGGAGGTTCCATGGATGTGGCCATCTGCCACCCAATGTTGGGAGGAAAGCTGGACCAGACGTAAGCATACCACATTCTGCCAAGGCTTGTCTGGGCAAAGGAGGCAGGAGGGGGACCTGGGGACAGGCCAGGAGGCTCTTGGCTTCACCTGCAACATTTTGGGTTCACTTCTCAAGGGGGGAATGCATACATATATTACTGCATAATTTTAAAAAGAATTGAAGCAGACGTGACAAAAAAAAGGAATTTGTTGTTAATCTGGTTGGTGTGATTATGAGTGATTATTATACTATTCTTTTGACCTCTCTGAATTTTTAATCTCTCAAAATAATCAAATCAAAGCAATACATGCATGTGATAGAGTTTGTTATACATAGAAGTTAACATTGATGTCAGGCATTGTGCTGAGTACTTTATGTGGACTATGTCACTGAATGTTTGCCTCAATCCTAGAAATGGGGTTTATTATCATCCTGCATTTTATAGATGGGAAAAAACAAGGCTCTAAGGCCCTGTGGTGGGCCTTCTGGCTTTGACCTCAACTTCCACCCTGCATGGGAGCTCAGGAAAGCCCCGAGTTTTCCTTTGCTGGATAATGTGGCACTGAGGGGATGACGCCTGTGTCCTGCATGTTAGTTATTTATTCTATACAAAAATTGTCCCCAAATGCAATGGCGTAAAACAACAGTAATTATTTGATATCTCTCGCAGTTTCTCCAAGTCAGGAATCTGGGGGTGGGATGGGCTGGGCAGTCTTGCTTATTGATCTTGAATTTTCAGTAAGATGTTGAGGGGCTGCACTCATCTGAAGGTTGGACTGGGGCTGGAGCGTCCACTTGCCAGGTGGCTAACTCACATGTCTGACAAACTGGCAAGGCCTGTCAGTCCCTTTCCACGTGGACCGCTCCTCAACACATCTGGAACTTTCTCACAGCATGGGTACTGGGATCCAAGAGTGAACACCCCAGGAGAACCAGGCAGAAGCTGTCTTGTCTTTTATGACTTGGTCTTGAAGTCACATAGCATCACTCCCATGCGATTCTACTGGCTGCAAGGGAAGGACTGCCAAGGTCTGCGCAGGGTTTGAAATTTTACCCTCATTGCCTGCTAGGAAGTTAGCCTGCCTCTGCTTCTTGGGTGCTGCAGAAGACAGGAAACAGACCAGAAGGCGTCTGATACTCACAACAATAGCAGTAGCCAGAATTATAACAGTGGAGCCCTGACTCCCACAGATCAGCCTGAAAAGGACTAGAAACCACCTATGCACACAGTGGGTCGTATTTCAGAAGCAACTCTAAGCTTAGAGGACCCAGATCTTCTATCATGGCAGTAGGATGCCTGTTCTTTGCCCAAGTGGGGGCACTATGTCCTCCAGGGGATTTGCCACACAAACATCCACAGCAAGAGAGCCCAGAACAAAGGACAGTCAGTGCCCGGCTCACAAGTCATGCCACAATGTAAGATCTCTGTCTTAGTCAACGGGGGCTGCTGTCACACGATACCACATCAGGGGACTTAAACAGCAGAACTTGATGTCTCAGTTTCAGAGCCTGGAAAGTCCAAGATCAAGGCACTGGTCAATTTGGTTCCTGGTGAGAGCTCTCCCATTGGCTTGCAGATGGCCACCTTCTTACTGTGTCCTCACATAGCAAAGAGACAGGGAGATCTCTTACAAGGCTATCCGTCCGATGGGGTTAGGGCTAAATTAACTCCCAAAAGCCCTATTTCCAAATATAGTCACATTGGGGGTTGGGACTCCAACATACAAATTTTGGAGGCATACAATTCAGTCCATAACTAGATCCAGGAGAATTGTCTTCCAACAGGCACTGCCCAGGAAAGTGAGTGGTCATGTTGGAGGCTGACTACCGCAGCTCACACCCTCTAGCAGCATCCTCAGGTCATCTCTTCCTCAGGCAAAAAATGGGGAATGGAGGCCATAGCTTCTTTGTTGTTAGTGATAACATCCTTTGACTAACACCCTTAATTAACTAATAACCCTCCTCCAAGCCAGGTCCCAAAAGGTAGGAACTGGGGCCCTGGTCTCTCATTGTCTCTCTGGCTTCCCTGCCGTTCTTTCTCTCCCACTTCTGTCTCTGGGGCGGGCTTTCCCCAGCGTCACACCCCTCCTCCTGGTTCTATCCATACGGCTGTATCTTTTATTGATAAATAAGACCAACAAGAAGTTGACTACTGTGTGGCTGAAAAATCCTGGTTTTGAGTGTCCAAAGCTGAATTTGTCTTTCTCTTCTCATTTCTTCTGAAACATTCCTAATTCTCCCACGGCATATGGCTGTTCCCTGATGAATCATTGCCAAGATCAGAAATTTTTTTAAAAGGACATTGATAATTTTCAAAACCAGTAAGCCACTTTACACATAGAATGACTCAGAAACACAAGTGGAATTATCTAGTACACATTGTTTAAAAATGTACTTTTTATATTAGAAAGCATATTATAGATTCTATGTTAGTAATACAGATATGATTTTTATTTTTAATTTGTCTTACTTTTTTAAAGTTTATTTATTTATTTAGAGAGAGCTTGAGTGGGAGTGGGGGCAGGGCAGAGAGCGAGAGAGAGAATCCCAAACAGGCTCCATGCACAGCCCCATGCAGGGATCATCCTATGAACTGTGAGATCATGACCCAAGCCAAAACCAAGAGTCAGACGCTCAACTGACTGAGCCACCCTGCTGCCCCAGATCTACATTTTTTTGGAACAATGTTATAGTATTCCAGAGTACAGATATATCACAATTTATTCAACTATAATTCTTCCAAAGGACATTTAAGTTGTTTCTAAATATTTCTGTATTACTGCAATGCTTTAGGGAATAACCTTACAAATATATCTTTGCATGCATGTGCTATTAACTTTGTAGGATGGATCTTTGCAAGTGGAATTGCTGGGATTTAGAATACACATACTTTATATTTTGATAGACATATGAGTGGGCTCATTTCCCCACACACACTCCATCATTGAAAATCATCAGCTTCTTAGTTTAGTAAATCTGTTGGGCAAAAAGTGGTTTCCTCACACATTTTAGTTTTCATTTTTATTAGTGAGCTTAAGCTTTCTTCACCATTTACGGGCCATTTGTGATATTTCTTTCTGAAATAGTTGACCTTGTATCTAGCCCATTGGGTTTGCTGCTATTTTCTTATTTGTTTGCAGCAGCTCTTTATATGTTATAGATGTTATTCTTTGTCTATAAATTTAAGATACTTATTTCCAGTCAATTTGTTTGTCTTTTAAATTTATTTGATTCCTTTCACTGCACCAAAAAAATATTTTTATAGAGTTAGATCTGTTTATGATTTGCTTTATAACTTCTGGCCTTCCTGTTTTTCTTCTGCAAACCCTTTCTGAAATAAAGGCATTAACCTTTTCAGTAAGGCTGGGTCTTGCTCTCTAAACATTGTCTAATGTTACTTGTGATTTGAGGTCCTAAGACTGCAGCCGAAAGAGGTTACCTCCCCCTAGCGCTAAAAAGGGGGGCATCCCAGAGGGTGATGATGGAGGCAGTGAGGGCCCTCCAGTGGTGTTTGTTGAACAAAACAAGCTGAAGTCCCAGGAGCAGGTCTCTTTGGAAAGGCAAAGCTTTTTCCGAGGCCCCAGGGGGAGCCTGGGAGGAGGAACTCTGGATCCTCCCCTGCCTGGGAGGCTGTAGGAGGAGCCTGCACCCACAACTCTCAAGCGGCCTAGCTGTTGTGCTCTGCCAGCACACACTCATAGCTACTCAGCGTCATCCCAAAACACCAAACACAGCTGAAATACACACTCAGGGACATGCAGAAATACAATAAAAAAATACATGTGCATACCTCATAGACATGTGTCACGTGTCCTTATTGATAAATGGTAACACGTGCACATGTAAGGATGCTCACATGTACGAAGCACACATACATGTGTGCACAAATATATAGCACACAGGTGCTTCCACATACATCTACTAAAAGATGCAGTATGCATCCAATGTATGCATATCCAAATGTATGCACCTGCTAGCTCAGAATCCCAGCAAGAAGCAGTTGGAACACTCAAATAAGGTGAGCAAAATTTAATAAAGGAGCTGTTCACAAAGGTGAGGAGAGGGTACAGGGAAAGTAGAAGCAATAGTGATGCACTTGAGGGCTAGCAATAGCAAGGAGCCAGATTGCCAACCCTAGGCTTGAAGGGTCAGGGGAAGGGGGCCATGTGGGAGTTGGGGACAGCTGTGGCTTTGCAGAAGACTGCCCAACAGAAATTGAGGTAATCAGATCATCAGATCACAGCCACTACTGAGCCACAGCCTGATGGAGAAGGAGCCAACCTGGCCAGCTCCCTGCTCTCTGGTCGGCTGGCCAGGCTTCCCATTGACCAAATCCAACTAGAAATTAGATGAGTGTCTGGTTGATGTGCTCCCAGGGTTGGGGGTCTTGAGGGGGCACAACTCAAGGTGGAGAGCAAATCTGGGGGGACAGAGTGTGTCTAACATCATGCATGTATGGCGATGCCTACATTCAGGGCACTAAGGTACACACGCACAGAAAGATACACAGTGCACACATGTTCACACGTATACGTCTGCTGGCACACAGTTTAGAGCTCTGCACACACAAGCTCAAACAGGCACGGACCCACACAAGCCTGTAAACAAGGCTGAAAGCAGCTCTCTGGACCTGGCCTAGGCCAGAGTCGAGCCCCTCCTCCTTTGCCTCGTCCCCTGCCCTCCTTCCCTACCCCTCACTCCAAGCCCCTAGCCAGCTCTTTGCTGAGCTCTTTGTTACTCTTGGCAAAGACCGAATCCCAGCGGGACAATGGGCCAGCCAGGCCTGCACAAATCACCAGCTCTTTGGGGGCCTTTCAAGGCCTGGCCTGCCTGAGTGACAGCTGAATCAGGGCCAGAAAGGGCAGGGGGGAGGCACTCCTGGAAGCAGGCCCTATAGCCACAGACAGAGCTTGGTGGTCTCCAGGCTCCCCCCTGATGCCATCCCCCAACAGGCTCCCGCCACCCCCACCATTGACTCCTGTACTGGGGCATACGGCCTAAGCCAGGGAAACTGGGGCCCCTCACTGCTCTCAGAGCTTTACTCCCCACTCATGTCTAGTCCACCCCCAAATCCTATCCATTTTATTTCTAAGCCCTGTTTATTTCTAAGTCCAAGTGCTGGTCTCTTCAGCTTTGGCCTGGATGCCTGCCCTGGAGCTCCCTGCCTCCAGGGAGCTGCTACTCCCAGTCAGAGGAAGTTTTTTGAAGTGTAAATCAAATCCTTTTCCTCTCCTGCTTAAGATCTTTCAATGGCTCTCATACACCCTTCCAGATCAAGTGCCAACTCAGCCTCATCTTACACTATCTGGTCCCTGACCCCATTCTAAACCTCTTGGCTCACTAGCTGCCCCCCTCCCTCACTCTTTGCTCCCAGTTCTCTGGGTGAGCTGAGTCCTCTCCCTCCCTTGGGCCTTTGCACATGCTGTGCTCTCTGCCAACAAGCTTTTACCCCACATACTTCTTATTGACCCCTCCCAGAGGAAAGCTCCTCAAACTAACTGTGGGATAAGATCAAGTTGGGGCTTTTCCCTTGCAGCCCATCATGGAAAAATGCTGTTGTAAAACACAATAAAAATGAGCCATTAGAAAAAAAAAATTGGAAAACAAGTAAGGGAGACCACCTTGGAAAGTAGGTTTCTTGTATAGTTAAATATTCACTTACCATGTGACCCAGCAATCCCCACCCCTAGGCACATACCCAAGAGAAATGAAAACATATGCCCACACAAAGTCTGTACAAGAACATGTACGGTGGTTTTACTTTCAATCACACCAAACTGGAAACAATGCCCTTCAATGGTGATTGGATAAATAAACTGTGATACATCTATACATTGAAATACTACTCGGCAACAAACGGAAAAAACTACTGAGTCTCATAACATCAATGAAATACAGCTACATTAGGTGAAATTAAAGAAGGCTCCATTCTGTATGAGCCTGTCTTGTATGACATTCTGGAAGAAACAAGCCGTAGAAACAGAAAACAGGTCAGTGGTTGGAAGAGCTGGTTTTTTGTGGCAGGTGTGAGGGGGAAGCACTGATGACAAAGGAACATGACCTTGGGGGATGAAGCAAATGTTCCATATCTCGATGGTGGTGTAACATGATTATACGTATTTGCCCAAACTCTCAGAACTACATGGTCGAGAGGGTGAATTTCACTGTGGGTACATTATTAGCTCCAATAGATCTCACTCTTAGAAAAATGCAAACTCCAGCTCCATTTTCTTACTGTGCTAAAATTGACATAATGTGAAATTTACCATTTTAACCCTTTTCCAGCGTAAAATTGAGTAGCACTCAGCTGATTCACACGTACAATCATGTACGACCATCACCACTATGCATCTCCAGAACTTTGTCCATCTTGCAAAACCGAAACTTTGTACCCATGAATTCCAACTCCCATTCCCTCTCCTTCAGTCCCTGGCAACCATCACGGGACTTCCGTGTCTGTGAGTTTGACTGTTCCGGGTGCCTCACATAAGTGGAATCATACAGTATGTCTTTTGTGACTGGCTTATTTCACTCAGCACAATGTCCTCAGATTCATCCATGTTGTAGCAGACGACAGAATTTCCTTCCTTTATAAGGCTGAATCATATTCCATTGTTATACTGCATTTTGTCCATTCATCCATTGATGGACATTTGGGTTGTCTTCACCTTTCGGCTATTGTGAATAATTTCATTATAAACATTGGTGTACAAATGCAAGACCTATTTTTATTTTATTATTATTTTTTAATGTTTATTAATTTTGAGAGAGCAAGTGGGGGAGGGGTAGAGAGAAAGGAGACACAGAATCCGAAGCAGACTCCAGGCTCTGAGCTGTCAGCACAGAGCCGGACTGATGGAGGGCTCAAACTCACAAGCTGTGAGATCATGACCTGAGCTGAAGTCAGACACTTAACTGACTGAGCCACCCAAGTGCCCCTCAAGACCTATTTAAAAAAATTATTAGACTTAACAAAAAACTATTTTGTCCATTTGCTAAGCACTTCTCTTAATTTTATTATCCATCTCCCTAGTCTGCCTTTTCAGTAGCAAAGTTGGCCTGTTCCCTGGGATGGCTGGATTCTACCCTTCCTGAACCCCCAAATATCCCCCACAATTCCCTGGCTGTGGCACCCACTGGGATGTCCTGTTTGGGATTCAGGGCTCCCTGAGGTAGGACTAAGCTTGAGTCTTTTCTAATTTCAGCCCCTGAGTCAGAGGCACACCTCAAGGCCTGTCCCTCTACAACTGTCATGCTCAGGAGTTTTCAGGCTTGCAGAGACTTCCATTCATTTTCAAGTTCAAGACGGGGTCACTGGGAAAGAAATACTAGTTGTTGTCTGCCTTGTGTTGGTGTTGCCTGAAACTGGATTCTCTTGGTGGGTGTTGAGCCAAAAGACACAACCAAGCCAAAGAATAGGAAAAAGAATGGTTTCCCTTGCAACAAGTGAAAAAAAAACAACAAAACGCTGGGGATATTTGCCAAAGCAGCGTCTTTGAACAGAAAGTTCAGCATGGAATTGGAGCAAAAGCCTTCTGAAGGTGACAGAGTCCAGGTCAACACTCTGGCGTTAGTAGGCGGGGTATCTGAGTGCTCAAGGGAGTTAGATCCTGCAAAGATACGTCAAGAATGTGCCTCAAGTCAAGCTTTACTTCGAATCAGCATTGGGAGTTTTACCACTGATTTATTGTTGCTGATATGATTAGGCCATCTCCCGCCCTGACAGTGGCTGTTTATTCTTATATTCTTTTGTTGCCTTAAAAGCATTGTCTACTGAGGTCTATTCTTCTGCAATTTCAACATGTTCTAGGAAGTTCTGCAAGGAAGATGCTTTGGGCAGGTAGTGCTGGTCAGGCATATTACAGATGGCCAGGAGCCTAAAATGACTTTTCTTCTGGCTTTTTTTTTTCAGGGGACCACGAACTCTTTCTGCTCACGCTGGCCCCTGGTCTGTAGGCTGGGATGTACTGCCAATATGTGCAGGCACACGCGTGTGCCACATACATGTTACTTAGGTCTGGGGGTTCAATACGTGTGTGTCTGAGTTTCAGATAACTCAATTTTTGATTCTTTTTGAAAGAACAGTCATCTTTTTTCAAAGACCTAGGATCAGGGAAGGAGGTTTAAAGGGGTGATAAGGGCAGAAATCTCTTTTCTAGTGGTTTCCTTGGCACCTGAGCTTTCAGAGGATCATGGAAAGTCTTTTTCTTTAAACTGCAACATATTTAAGCAGCAAATATACATACACAATCATGCTGACATACATGCATGCACATAAACGTATAATACTATATGCTTTACCGCAGACTGGCCCATGAACACCTGCTCAGATGTATACATAAATCCAGAGACAATCATGTACCCATAAACACACATAAAACAAATAATTGCCAGTAGTCATTAACTGTTTCCTATGATCCAGGCATGGTGCTAAGTACTTTACATGCACTGCTTTCTTCAATCCCCTTGCAAAAATCAACCAATATGGGCATTCTAATTTTCACCCCTGTTTTACAGATGAGGAAAATAAAGCTCAGAAAAATCACTCCACTTCCCAAGGTCACAGAGCTAGGAAGTGGCTGAGCAGAGATTTGAACATCAGTGGGTGAAAGGCTGAACCCAGAGGCATAATCATTAGACAATTTGCAAACACAACTGCATACATCACATACTCGTGAACTTACACATAGATCACATGTACTGACACAATGACTCACACCTACAGGCACACACATGCACATGGACCCCCACATGTGGCAAACTCGTGCACTGAGACACACATATACACACAGACATACATTCAGATACCAGCAGACTCACAGCCACACATTTAAATGTAGACCACATGCAGTCATACACACTGATCTTACTGAAATGAGTCTGTACAGAGCTGAATCTAAGACTCAGATCTAGGTTCTGGTGTAGACTTCCTCCCCTTGTTGTCTGCCCTGCCCCCTCTTGGCAGGTAAGTGCTTATGGGGTTGGGCAGTGCTTCATTGAGCCATGCCAGTTGGTGGCTCAGATCCTCTGGGGACAGGCTCCTGCCTCCTGCTCCCATCCACCAGGTAAGCAGACCCACCCTTGGGGCCAGCATCACAAAGCGCCACACCTGGGCCCCACCCAGGAGAGTCTGAACTCAAGGAAACTTCCAGGTGGCCACCACAGTGGTGCTCCCCAGCCCCAGCCCACAGCTCCTGCTGCTTTGTAGCTCTTTCTCCAACCGCAGGTGTGGATTATGGAGGCATTGACCTCCTACTTCTCATGTCTCATCTTCCATTCATCCCCCCACCCTAATGCACATGGGACCCCTGGGGAACACAGAGCAGCAATACCTAGCAAGGCTGGGAGTCAAGGAAAGCTTCCTGAAGAAAGAGGCATCCTAACTGAGCTCTTAACATGAAGGAGGAATGGGAATTAGCACAGGAGTCAGAGCAGAGGAGAGCTTTAGGCAGAGGGCAGCATGTGCAAAGTCCCAGAAGTGAGAGAAAATAATACTTTCAGGGACTTGCAATTGATTCATCCTGACTGACGGGCAACGAAGAGGTTTGCAGAATGATCAAAAGCCTTGCTTTGTGCACTGGGAGGCTGGGCCTTCCTTGAGGAACAGAGGTGAGCTCAGAACTACAAAGTCCTTGGGCAACTGCCAGAGTGGCCACTAATTCAGGCCTCCACCAATGCTCTCGAACCCAGAGCACTGACTCACTGTCCTAGGGCCACCTGGCAGCCCAGGACTTGCTCAGATGATTCAATGGCCATGTCTCACACTCATGAGCCAAGATAGTGACAGTTCTAGGTGGGTATTAATAGTCCCATTTTACAAATAGGGAACTGAGTCTTGCAGAGGTGAATTTGTAAAGCAAGAGAATGGTCTGTCCAGAGCTAGCTTTGAAGAGAGAGATCCCTCTGGGTGTGGTTGGGAAAGCAGCCTAGGAAGCCTGTGCCGTTATCTGGGTGGGGGTGAAGGTGAGGGTGAGGGGGGTGGCAGAAAAGAATTAGTGGGGCTTCGGGGCTTCGGGAAAGGGGCATCAGAGACCAGAGACTGAAGCTGGACTCCATGGGTGACAGTAGGTCTCCCATCCTTGGAGTGACCTCAAAGACACTCATTTGCTTTGCTTCATGCCCTACCCAGCTTCAACCCACTCCCTGAGAGCCCAGAGACTACCCATCCCCATGTCTATGTGGACAGTCTTAAATACATCTTTCTAAGAATCCTAGAAAATTCCATTAATTTGCATGGTTCCCAAGTAATTTTCCTGTGAGTTGGGTTTATGGCTGTAACTGTGGTGACCCCGCTCCTAATGAGATAGACACTGCAGCCCCCTCTGCCCAGCCTCCAACTCAGGCCTTCTCCTGAGCCAGGCCCTTGGCCTACAGGGAAACAGTGACCCCTGGCCATGAGAGGGTGAATGAAGGACTAGGAGTTGCACAGACCAGAGTTTTCATCCTGGTTCTGCCCCATAGCCAGCTCTGTGACCTTGGAAAAGTCCCTTCCCTTCTCTGTGCCTTAGTTTTATCACCTGGAAGAACAGGATGACTATAAGTACCTCAAGATAATTCATTACAAAACCATAGTAAGAATTTAATGAGAAAATGTATGGAAATGGCTAAGCCCTGTGCCTGGTTCTTAATAAAGTCTCTAAAAATGGATGGTGACTTTTTTGGGGGGGGGGCTCCATATTTTCCATGGAAAGTAAATTCTATAGTTCATAATTCAAAACTCTTCTAAAGTGGGTCTCAGTCCAGCCCCTCAGCCTTATCTTTCCCATGGAACATAGCAGGGCTCAGCAGTGAGGCTCAGGGAGCAGGGGGTGGTAGATGTCAATGGAGAAGCACCCACTAGGGGAGAGGGCTAATGTGGTCTCAATCTCTGCTAGTCTGAAAGGGCTCTGGGATGGGAGATCCAAGCCTGTGGGTGGAGATCTCTGTGCCTCCTTCATAGGTAACCTGCTTAACACCTCATCCCCTTTATCAACTAGGGCTGCCACCATCTCCCCACGACCAGAACCTTGGCTCTGGGTGGAAGACAGGTGGGTGGCTGGGAATGAATTGGACAGCCCATTTCCCAGATGCTTTCCGCACAAAAAGACTCACAAATCAGCCCTTCACCAGCCTGGGCCCAAGATCACCTGTGTTTGATGATTTGCCTGATGATGTAATCCAGGGTGGACTACCCACTCTGTGAGGATGGGTAGTGGGAGGGCTCTGAGATCTGTGGAAGCAGCATAAAGGGGGGACTAGATCACTTTCCAGATCAGTTTAGATTCAAATGCCAGTTCTATTACTTGCTGTGTACCTGTGGACAAGGTGCTCTCTCTCCCTGATCTTCAGTCTTCACACCTGCAAAATGGGGGAAATGACATCTACATTTCAAGTCTATTGGGCATATTGAATGAGATGACATATGTACACGACTGCAATGGTGCCTGGCACATAGTCGATTTGATAAATGTCCTTTTCTCCCAGCTGTTAGCACTAGTACCCGGGACAGCTCCCCACCTTGCCTGCTTGGCTGCTGTCCACGGTTCTGATAAAAGATTACACTGCTATTCTCTCCCCACCCATTCCTGTCACCCACCACTGTAACATTTTCAGAGGTCTTGGAGATCGACACTTGAAAAATTCTTGCCTCCTCTTCTTCATTTCCAGTCATGCTAATCTGTAGAAAAAAAGCAGATGGCCTCCTGAATTTCTCATTACTACAGTCAGGGATGTAGTCAAACCCTTGATGATGCTCAGTACTTCTTCCCGCAGGACAAATCACGGGCACACACACAACAGAGCATAGGATTTGGACTCAGCCAGACCTGAGTTTGAGTCCCAGCTCTGTCCCTCACTGGCTCTATGACTTTGACAACTTCTCCAGGCCACAGTTTTCTCATCTATACAGTGAAGTTATTAACTGCATCTCCTCTTTAGGGTTATTGGAAGGACCAAAAGGAGATGTTTCTCCTAAAATTATTAGCAATGTCTCAATAGATGCTCCATTAATTGGTAGCTGTTATTACTTCAGACATCCAACTCTGAGTCTCTCCATGGGGCAACACCAATCACCATGAGTCCTTTCCAGTAAAGTCAGCTGCAGACCCCTTAATGTTGGGGGTTGTCATGGGGGCCTGGCTTTCCTTCTACTCCCATGGGCTGTTGCACTTCCCAGGACACCAGTCCCCTTCTCTTTCTTTACATATTTTGTATAACACCTGCCCACCCCCACTCCTTGTCCTTATCAATTCTTGTTTGGTTCAAGTCCACCTCTTCTTAATCCCATACAGAGTTTGGTCAATATCTATTTGATAAAGACAGGCAAACCTGGGTTTGAATCATGGCTCTTCACTTGCTAGCTATCGCACTTCAGGCGTCACTTAGGCTCTCTGGCCTCAGCTTCCCCATCTATAAAATGGTGATGGTAATACCCCTTCTTCATGAGATTGTTGCAGGAGCAAAGGGAAAATGCATTAAAGGTCTTAGCACAGATGTACGTGGCAACTGCTCAATACCAATTAGTCCTTATTATTGTTCTTCTTGACTTCCGGATATTTGCTTCCACCACTCTTTTATAGGGATGCTCTGCCTTCTCTGTGACAAGCTGGAGAGTAGAGAATCACCTCAAGCTTCTGTCTTCTCTGAAGAAGTGGAGTGAACACCTGCATTTGGAGCTCAGCTGGTGTACTTTCACCTCTAGGGAGGAAGACATGCATGGGGCACATCCTCAGTCCTCTGGGACCCTTATCTCTTACCCAGGGTTGGGATCCGAAGGAGAATGTTCAGCCTTTGTGGTTGTTTTTGCTTTGGGGTGTGTGTGTGTGTGTGTGTGTGTGTGTGAGTGTCTGTGCACACACACACTAGATTATGTATGTGTATATCTGAGTAGAAATAGGTGTGTCATGTGATTGTGGGTAACTTTTACGGAAGTGCACATGAAATGGGACATGTAAGAACATGCACAAATGAAAAATGGTAGTGTGTAAGGTTGTGCATATGTGCGTGGTGGGGGTATAGCTGTTGGACCTGGTGCCAGCTCTTTAGCCATCTGCAGGCTTGAGGGATCCTGGGCAATTCACGAGGTTGATGGTTGCCAGCACTTGCCGCTCTGAGCAGCCTTCCCAGCCTGTTGTTTTGGGAACAGCCATGCTTCAATGACTCATAATCCTGCTTACTCAGAATTTTTTATAATCTGACCTAGGCCAGGGATTGTGCAAAGATTTGCCAAGCACATAAGTGGTACTGGGAAGATGGTTAGCTTTTTAGGGACAAAGTTCCCCAGTACTTCTAAACCACCCTGATTGAAACCCCTTGTTTACAGTGAGTGCTTAATTACCCGTGATTCTTATCTGTTCATTAAAGCAATTCTCCTAAGGGACCTTTTCTTGACTATACAAGGTTAGCCATTCATTCGCATTAATTTAAAAGTAATAAAAATTTTGCAATGTTCTATAATTCAGACTTATCACTAATTCACCAACGCCCTCCCTCCAATTATTCCAAATCAGGAAAGTTCTATTATTTAACAGCAATATATCTGATACTCAAGGGAAATAATTTCTATGTCACTATTTAGTATTCAGTTGCAATAACCTAACTATATAATCCCTTCATCTGGACAGAGCAGACAATTTTCTTTTTTCTGATTTTCACAAGAGGTCAGGGGGTACAATGCCCGTTTATCAGGGAGCTGATGCTCACAGTGGTGACGTGAGCTGCAGCCCAGGGCTCACGAAGCTGATTAGTGAAGGCAATTAGAATTGGATCCAAGGGGTCTCAGTGGCCTCAGTTTCTCAAAACACAATTGCCCCCAGAAAAAGCCAGACTGAACTCTCACCCTTGGCCATGGGCTCAGGAAAGATGTATTTTTTGGCAGTTTGTCGTTTCATGTACCCCAGGGTATTGTTTCAGGAAATAGTAGGAAGCAGAGAGATTTTATCAACAGAAAGAAATTCTTCAAAAATCTGTTTCTTCTCTGCCTCCCTCCACTCCAGCTCATCCCAGACCCATCCTAAATATCCATCATGCGCATGACCTTGTGCTAGGGCCAAAGACTGGCTCCCAGGTGGGTCTCTTAGCTAAACTCAGGAACCTCAAGGTCTGATAAAGAGATCTGGAGACATAAAAACAACTATTCCAACCCAGCATGACCTATGGGGGTGTGGTGGGCAGGGCAAGGGCCCGTGGGAATGCAGAGAAGAGTGGCCAATGCACCTGCGGGTTGGGGAGTCAAAGAAGGGGAGTAACATGGAGTTGAGCCAGCCAGGCAAAGTATTAGGGGCCGAACTGTGTCCCTCAGGAATTCACATTAAGGTCCTAAAAATCCAGTACCTCAGAATGTGACTGTACTTGGAGATAGGGTCATTGAGGAGGTAATTAAGGTAAAAATGAGGTCATATGAATAGACACCAATCCAATATGATTGGTGTCCTTATAGGGAAAAGAAATTAGGGCACAGCCACATACAGAGGGAGGATGATGTGAAGACACAGGGAGAAGATGGCCATTTACACACCAAGAAGAGAGAGCAGATCCTTCCTTTAACATTGCCAACACCATGATCTTGGACTTCGAGCCTCCAGAACTGTGAGAAACTAAATCTGTTGACTAAGCCATCCAGTCTGTGTTACCATGTTATGGCAGCCCAAGGCAAGTGTGAGGAGTTACAAGTGCTTGGCTGCTGTGGGCTGCCCTGGTGGGAGTGGGGGAGCAAGACTAGAGAGGGAGCCAGGATCAGAAGATGGGGGCTGTGCGTGCCAGGCTCAACCTTTTAGATTTTTTCTAAAGGCTGTGCAGTGCTGTGGAAATTTTTAAGCAAGAGAAAAACAGGTCTCTAACTACAGGTACCCAAAAGGAAAAAAAAAAACACTTAACAAGACCATGACAGAACCAACAAATCTTGGAAGTGGCCCTCTGAGGCCTCTGGCTCGTGGAAACAGCTCCAAGGCCGGCCATGGAGCAGAGGGAAGCACACGCTTCGAAGTCAAACAGATCCAACTTTGAATTGTAACTCCAGTATTTTGTTCACACCTTTACTGATTTGCTTGGCTAGCAAATATTTACTGAGCACCTACTATGTGTACTAGGCACTGGGAATATATCAATAATTCAAATACAAAGCCTATACAATACAAAACTCTCCTGGAGTTTCCGTTCTGCCACACACAATAAACAAATTCATCACTAAATATGGACATGTCAGGTTATGATAAGAGTTGTGGATGGAAGTAAAGCAGGGGAAAGGACACAGATGGAGAGAAGGACACTTTATTTTAAGATCAGGTGGTTAGGGAAATGACATTGAAGCAGACACCTGGAGAAAGGGAAAATCTGGGCATGTGCACTCCAAGCAGTGGGGACAGAAAGAACAAAGGGTTGGCTGGGGTGACAGACTGACTTATGGCTGCTTCCTAACCCCTTCCAGAGGGAAGAGGCCAAGGATGCAGAAGCCACAGTTCCTGGACTTTGGTATCTTGACCAGAGTGTCCTCAGGAGGGGTAGAGGTGAAGGTGTGACCCAGTAGGTTGAGGAGCGAACAGGAGAGGCCATGAAGACTGCAGCTCCAGGCAGCTCTTGCAAGAAGTTTTGCTCCAAAGGAGGTCAGATGAATGGGGTGATGTCTGGAGGGGATGTGGAATCACAGGAAGGTTTTCTCTTGGGGGATATCATTGTGCGAGCATTGTGATGGAGTGGAGGGGAATAGTGATGGTTCAGGAAGCAGAGGCAGTAAGTACAGAGGTCGGACCCTTGCTGGTGAGACAGGAGGGCTCTGGGTCATTTCCATGTGGGTGTTGGCCTCACCAAGGAGCAGGGAAGTGGGAAGCAAGTGAAGGGCACAAGAAGGTTGGGGAGCCTGGGACGTGTCGATCCAGCCCTGGGGTGCAGAAGAGCAGATAGTTAAATGTAAGGACGTTTTCATGAGCTGGTTATTAAACCATTGGCTGCTTGAAATAGGCTATAGTGGGAACATTTACACCATGGAAATTGGCAAGTGCTACAAATCAGGGCCTTCTTTTAAAAAAATTTTTTTTAAATGCTTATTTATTTATTAAAATTTTTAAAGTTGTATTTATTTATTTTTAATATTTATTTTTGAGAGAGACAGAGAGACAAAGACAGAACGAGAGTGGGGAAGTGGGGCAGAGGGAGAGGGAGACACAGAATCCAAAGCAGGCTCCAGGCTCTGAGCTGTCAGTGCAGAGCCAAGTGTGAGGCACAAACTCACAGATGATGAGATCATGGCTTGAGATGAAGTCAGACACTCAACTGACTGAGCCACCCAGGTGCCCCTAATGTTTATTTATTTTTGAGAGAGAGAGAGAGAGAGCGAGCGAGCGAGAGAGAGGGAGGGAGAAAGTAAATGGGGCAAAGGCATAGAGAGGGAGACACAGAATCTGAAGCAGGCTCCACGTTCCAAGCCATCAGCACAGAGCCCAACATGGGGCTCAAACTCACAAACCATGAGATCATGACCTGCGCCAAAGTCAGACGCTTAACTGACTGAGCCACCCAGGCACCCCTATTTATTTTTTTAGAGAGAGATTGAGAGCAAGCCAGGGAGAGGAAGAGAGTGAGGGAGAGAGAGAGAGAAATCCCAGGCAGTCTCCATAACTGTCAGCACAGAGCCCAGCTCAGGACTCAGTCTCCCAGACCATGAAATCATGACCTGAGCCAAAACCAAGAATCAGACACTTAACAGACTGAGCCACCCAGGCGCCCCAGAAATCAGGGCCTTCTTATCCAGACAGCTGGCTGCTGAGCCTTTTCCACACGTCCAATCCAAAGAGACAGTTGTCCTTCAATTGTCTCATGCTCTCAGTGAAGCAAGAAGGTGAGGCAGTGAGCTGACCAGGAGGAGGGGGAGTGGGAACTAGAGAGATGAGGGGAAAAGACAAAGATATACAGCAATCATCTTAGAGTCATAAAATCGTCATCTCGCCCAGGAAACTTTCTGGACCGTGCAGCCGTACCTAGAGCCCACCTCCTGGCCCCTGGGCAACGTGCTTGGCCACTTTGAGCCTCGGTTTGCACATATGTAAATGTGGAGTCCCCATTTCAGGCTTATTGGGAGCACAAAGTGAGGTAAGAAATACAAAGCATCTGCCCAGGAGAAGAGGGCAGTGGACTGGCTGAATGGCCCATGTTCTGAGACCCAGGTTTGCAGAGGAAGAAAAAGCTGGGGATAGTTCTCGCTTTTGGCCACTGCAGAGGAGGCTGACACCCATGCCCCCGCCCCCACCCCCAGCCGACCTCCTCCGTGGACTAGGAGGGATGGAGTCCAGCGTCAGGCTCAGGACATATTACCCCAACTTCCCCTGATGTATATATTTATCACAATACAGCAACTGCATAATTTAAAGAGGGTGTTAAAAAATATTCCAATGTGTTATGTGATTTTGCATTCCTGGGTGAAGAAAAATTGCTGCAAGAAGGTGGTTAATTATTTCAAAAGACAAATTCCATGCAATAAAATAAAAATAGACTCCTTGTCCAGAGGGAAAGTGAGAAAAAAAAAGGGGTGGGGGAGACATGAGGAATGGTCCTCTCTAAATAGAATGTGGGTGTTTCCTCAAGCAGTGAGAGGGTACGTGGGACAGAGGAGGACTCTGGCACCTGTCCCCTGGCCAGAAGAGGAGAGGACAAGGGGCAGAGAATGCCTGTGGGGAGCCCAGTGAGGAGGCTGTGATTGCTCTGGACATGGGATGTGGTGGTGCCCCAGATAAGGGAAGGGCCTGGTGGTGATGGAGTGACATGGTGAGGTCCAAGAGAACATGCTGACAGGCATTGCTTAAACATGGGGCATGGATGCGAGGACGTTTTCTTTAAGTGAAGGGTGGATGGTGGCGCCTCTTGCTGGCGTTCGTGGTGAAGTCCAATAAAGAACCGCTCTCTTCCCCGTCTGAGTCCTGGTTAATTTAAGAAATAGGACCAAGGCTGATGAAGGCCAAATGTCACCTTGGTTCCTGATGGAGGCCAGGTGAGGGGGCATAGCTTTGCATGAGAGCCAAAGAGGACTGTAAACTGCACCCCAAAATAAGGCCCATGTGCCCCCTGTGAAGGGTTGACCTGCAGAGCCTGTTCAGAAGGTTCTGGTGGCCTAAAGGAGGAGCAGATGAGAATTCCCGCTCCCTGTGGTCAGCTTGCTCCCAGGGATAAAAGGAAAGCACCAAACCCAGTTTATTCTTCCTACATGAATCAGTCAGAATAGTCACTCTGCCTCCTCTGGGGCACAAGAGTGGAGGGAGAGAGTGAACCTCGAGTTACATCCACAAGCCATGTAAAAGGTGGCACCCAGCATTACCCCAAAACCCCTGCACAGAAATGGGGCAGCAGAGGACAACAGGCTTCAGGGAGGGTGATGGACTCGGTGTTGGCTGGGAGAGACCCAGCCCTGTGCGACCAGCTCTTTCGCCATCAGACACATGGGCCCAGAACACACAAGAGACCCTGAGACATTTGTGTACGGTGTGGTGAGTTTCCCCTCACTTGCCTTCTCATGTGATTTCTTGAGCAGGAGAGGAAGGAGGGGCTTCAGGACAAGTGCCAGGAACTGTGCAGAAACCGTCTTTGCTCAGTCTGCACACATCTGTGAAGCCTTCTGGGTCCCCACTAGCTCGGTCTCCTCCATGCTTCATGGCACCAATGTCAGCTGTGTGCTGCTGGCCCACCGGCTCCCAGGCTCTGGGTCTTCTCTGCCCCCACCTCCCGGCACAGAGGACTCTTAGAGGGTTTGCTGAATGAAGGAAGCGAGTTGACCATCAGCGGAGAGAGGCGAGCCCTTCTCTCTATGGCAGCATGAATTTTCCTTCTGAGCACAGATCTGCCCTCCCTGCACTTGGGGGTATGGGTTTATGCCCCAGTTTCTTCTCCAGCTCTCTTCTCTGTCTGAGTCCTGATCAATTTAAGAAATAGGACCGAGGCTGATGAAGGTCCCGCTGTTCATGGGTTGAGGGTGGTCGTTTTTGTGTCACTGTCAATACTAGGGGTGATGCCAGGGTTGTGAAGGGCTTGGAGGTCCACGGGCAGCACTAATGATGAGTTACACGCCCCATGGCTTTGGATCATCTCTGTGATGGCATCGCACCCACTCTCTGGCTTCCTGTTTGCCTTCTCGAGTGGGGGAGAAAGGGCGGGCATTTCAGCCACTGCTGCATGTGCAGGGAGTGAGCGAGTGGCTCACATGAATGTCATGTGCCACCTTTGTGATGTGGGGAATAAGGGTGTAGATAACAGGCTGGATTGGTGGTGGCCGGTGGCCGGGCTCAGCCATCATTGGGGCCGAGAGACGCTGCCTCCTCCAGCTTCTGCAGACTGGCAGTTGTGAGAGTCACAAAAGCTCACCTGTCCCCACCACGGGCCTCTGTGGGCTGCACACCGTGGGCCCACAAAGACGTAAACACAGCCTCTGCCCTCAGTGAGTGGGCTGGGGGTGCAGATCCGTGGGGAACTTACACAGTCTGTGTTAAGAATTTTAAGATGTCAGCCTGCAGGGAATTTGGAGATCAGGGTCACATCTGGGCATACATTCGTCCCCATGCTTGGGGTTAGTTCCAGCAGCTGGGTATCTGTTGTGAGGCTTTTCGAGGGGGCACATGGTACATTTGTGTTTGAGGGTGAATGGGGGTAGGTGGCGGATACACCCACGTGCTTGAAGGTACACATTTGCATGTGTAACTGGGTGTGTGCATGTGTGAGGATCTGTCAGAGCGTGTGAGCACTGATTGGGAGCATGGGCAAGTATTTGATTGTTTTTGTGAAGTGTTCATGAACTTCTGCAAGTGTGAGAGTGCAGAGTGTAACTGAGGGTGTAGACACACACACGTCTCCATGTGAGCATGTGTGTCTGCAGGCCGCTGGCGACTGCATTATGCACCGTGAGACCTGGGGCAAGTCACTTAACCCCTCTGTGCCTTAGCTTCCCCATGGGTAAACTGAAGGTCCTTAGTACCCACCTCGTAGCTTGTGTCGAGGATTCTATGAGATGGTTAATACGGACCTAGGAGAGTGCCTGGAAAGTGCTAAGTGCTCTGTCCACATTTGCTATTGTTACTACCGAAGTAACATAGAACATGTGAGTTCGCACACACACGAGTATCTGTGTGTGAGTGTGAGCATGTGTGTGTCACACCCTCATGAATGGGTGGGAGGCCCAGGTCTCAGGTAGACGACTCCTGGCACAAGGAAGTCGGAGACAGATGGACGGGAGGCCCGAGGCCTTGCAGCAGGGCATGAAGCCAAAGCCTGAGGCTAGACCCAGGCCCGGCTCTTCTCCCAAAGCTTCAGGCCCCTAACCACTGCCTCCTGGGAACACCGAGGACCTGAGCCAGACCGGGGTTCCCGGGGCCCTCCTGCCCTCCTGCCCCTGCGGCCTGCCTGAACATCTGACAGAAGGTGGGGGGTGGGGACAGACAAGCGAAGGGACCAATCCCTCCCGCTCTGCAACCTGACAGCTGTGGCCCAATTAAAACCAACAGTTCACAGGTGTTCCTGGTAATGACTCACACACAGAAAGCTTCGCTCCCTTTAGGACTCTTCTACAAAAATTTAGAGCTCTTTAAATTTTATTCACCCACAACATCAAACCCAGGAAGGAAGTCATAAAAGAGGGTGGGGGAGGGGGCACTGCACACACGTGTGTGCACACACACACTCACTCATATGTATGTGCATGAACTAACACACCCTTGCTAACAAACACCCTCATGTGCACAGACCCAAGTATCCACATACCCGGACACATGCTCAAACACACACACACACACACACACACACTTGGACACACGTCATCCAAATCCCTACTCACTGTCGCACACCCACCGTGTGATCCGTACCCAAGACATACCCACATATGCCCCAACACTTGCTGCCTAACAAATGACCACAAACAGTGGCTAAAAGCAACACATATTTATTACCTCACAGTTACGAGGGTCAGGAGTCTGGCCGTGGCTTGGCGGGGTCCTCGGCTCGGGGTCTCCCAAAGCTGCAGTCAGCGCGGCTGCCCAGCTTCGGTCTCACCTGGAGGCTCAGCCGTGGGAAAGTCCCCTTCTAGACTCATTCGGGTTGTCGGCAGCACGGATTTC
Source organism: Suricata suricatta (assembly GCF_006229205.1). Lineage (NCBI taxonomy): Eukaryota > Metazoa > Chordata > Mammalia > Carnivora > Herpestidae > Suricata > Suricata suricatta. The sequence continues at coordinate 10,392,640 of NC_043712.1, forward strand.
TTTTTGGACTACAACTGAGGGCCTGACTCCTTGCTGGCTATTGGCTGCAGGCTCCTGTCGTTCCTTGTCCCGTGGGCTTCCTAGGCGTGGCCACTGAGCTCCTGAAGCCAGCAAGGAGAATTTCTCTAGTCTGGGCTAGCCAGCCGAAGCTGTGTGTGTGTGTGTGTGTGTGTGTGTGTGTGTGTGTGGCACCTAATCACAGGAGTGACATCCCATCACCTTTGCCATAGTCTATTGGTTAGAAGGAAGTCAGAGATGCCACTATACTCAAAGTGAAGAGATTGTACAGATATGAATGTTGGCCATCCTTGGGTGTGTTCACACCTGCTCACATTCATTTACCCACCCTTGCATGCACACACTCAGAGTTCACACACCACATGAGCCCATTCACCAACCCCTTTTGCTGACCTTTGTACACACACTCAGCAGTCTTCAGGCCATCTGGAAGGTTCTGCATAGCCTGGTGAGACAGGTGAGCACTTGACACTATAATCACTCTGGTGGGGGCACCTGGGTGGCTCAGTCGGTTACGTGTCCACCTTTCACTCAGGTCCTGATCTCACAGTTGGTGAGTTCAAGCCCCACATCAGTCTCTGCGTTGACAGTGCAAAGCCTCCTTGGGATTCTCTCTCTCCCTCTCTCTCTGCCCCTCCCCCAGTCAGACTTTCTCTCTTTCTCAAAATAAGTAAATAAACTAAAAAAATGTAAAATCACTCTGGTAGTCAAACACCCTCAAAAACTGGAAGCAAACCCACTGCCCAGCACCTGTTCCCAAGGTCACTGCCTCTTATGTCCTTTCCTGACTGCCCAGCTCCTGAACCCACTCAGCCCTACATCTTCTCCACATGTTCATGTTTCCAGCATCCACAGGGGCTTGGTCCCCGGACTTCACCTTTGGATCCTGTACTGGGTCTAACACCTGCCCGGTGACAATTTCTTTTTTTTCCTTTAGAATTTTATTTAATATTTATTTATTTTTGATAGACAGGGAGACAGAGTGTGAGCCGGGGAGGGGTAGAGAGAGGGAGACACAGAATCTGAAACAGACTCCAGGCTCTGAGCATTCAGCACAGAGCCCATTGCAGAGCTCGAACCCATGGACTGTGAGATTATGACCTGAGCTGAAGTTAGACGCTCAACCGACTGAGCCACCCAAGCGCTTTCGATAATTCCTTTTTAAAATTTGTTTTGTTTTATTTTTTAATTTTTTAATGTTTATTTGTTTTTGAGAGAGAGTATGAGCAGGGGAGTGACAGAGAGGAAGACAGAATCCAAAGCAGGCTCCAAGCTGTCAGTGAAGAGCCTGATGCAGGGCTTGAACCCACAAACCATGAGATCATGACATGAGCTAAAGTCAGATGCTTAACCGACTGAACCACCCAGGTGCTTCCTGACAATTATTTTTTAAAGTGAAATCCTTGACACTTTTTTAAAGTCCCAACACTCACACCATCCCTTCCAGCTTCAGATCAGTGCAGACAGTTTTCTTTGTGTCTTTAACAAGTTTATTCAATTGTCTGAAAATGTTGATTAAATTACAGAACCTTAGAGACCTCTCCAAAAGCCAATACCGTGGGGGGACATGGTGGAGGTTTTGAAGCCCAAAAACTGGACAAGTCACTTCTTCCTTCTGACTCTCCATCCTCTTGTTTATAAAATGTGAATTAGAACTTTTCCTAGTCAGTATCAACTACAGCTAAATCTATACCTATCCCATGAGCAATAACTCTACTCCTAAGTGTAGACCACAGAAGTATGTACAAATGTCCATCAAAGCACAACTATAGAATGTTCACAGCAGAACTATTCATAACAGCCCCCAAAATGGAAACCACACAAATGTTCATCAGAATACACACACACACACACACACACACACACACTCTTTTTAAAATGCAAGGACATTTTCTTACATACCTTTTTCATACTCAAGAAATCTAATACTGATTGAATAGGAACTGTATAGTAGAGGGGGAAAAAAGAAGGAAAAGAATTGAGTTGGGGTGCCTGGGTGGCTCAGTCGGTTAAGAGTCTGACTTCAGCTCAGGTCATGATCTCACGGTTCATGGGTTCAAGTCCTGCGTCAGGCTCTGTGCTGATAGCTCAGAGCCTGGAGCCTGCTTCAAATTCTGTGTCTCCCTCTCTCTGTGCCCCTCTCCTGCTCGCGGTCTGTCTCTGTCTCTCCAAAAAGTAAATCAACATTTTCAAAAAAAAGGAATGGAGTGGATACACACATTGTGTGTACACAAAACGGCAATGAAAAAGAACAGACCACAACCACGTGCACCCATAGGCGTGAATCTCACAACAGTGAACAAAAGAAGCCTGACACAGAGGTGAACATACCTCGTGATTCCACTTGTAGGAAGTTAAAAAAAAAAAAAAAGCCAAACCAACGTACAGTGTCAGGAATCAGGGCAGTGGCCGCCCTTGGGGGAGATGTGCCCGGAAAGGGGACACAAGAGGTCAGACCATGTGGGTGAAAAGCCACCGAGCTGTACACCGATTTGTGCAGTTTTTTGTACGAGTACGTTACTGCAACAAAAAACATGAAAAATAACAGAAGACTGCCTAATGCCTGATTTGCACCCGGTACATCGCAGCGATTGCCATTAAGGCTTTTCCTTCTCCTTTCTGAAGAATGTTCTTCTTCGTGAGGGGGCAGGAAGAAAACCAGAATGTCCTGTCTTTCTGTTAGGATTACACTCCCAACAGGCAGGGAGTCCCCATCTCGTGTCTCTCTCCCCAAACACAGCCTCGAAGCACCTTAGGTTTGTTCCAAACATTTTTCACAAGCTTTGATTTCTCCCCGGCCTTCAAACCTTCAAATCCCGCCTTCCTCCTCTCTTGCGCGCCTCTGGATCCTTCTTAATGATGCTCCTCCTGCCACCCCGGCTGCGCTGGGCAGCGCACCCGGGGTGTTCCCGCCGAAGTCTCCTGCTGCCCTCCCTTCCTCCTGGGCCCCTTGCGGTTAGATTGTCAGAATTTCCTCCCTGCTCTCTCATTCTGCAACTTAATAACCAACCTCAGCCTTCCCAGCGAATTCTTTGACATCCACTCTCCAAAGGAAGTAGAAACCTAGGAGCAGTCTGATGCAGGGGCCTGCCAGGATGCGGGGACAGCCGGGGACACCTGGGCATCCTATTTGCATGAGGGCTCACCAGGCCTCCAGGGATATAACCTGGTAATGACTTTGGAACTGACAGGGGGGCCCAGGAAAACCAGGACTCACAGTCTCGAATTAAAAATGGAGGTTGTTATCTGTTGATTTCGGGGGCTGTCCGAGCCCCGCTCTGTGGAAGTCGTTGCTTTCTGGGGCCGGGTGACAATGGCGATGAGAAGGAGCTGGGGTCAACGCGGTGTGGAACAGGAGTCCAAAAACTGTCTCTGTAGAGAGCAGAATAGTCAATATTTTGGGCTTTGCAGGCAAAGCAATACGTAAATGAATGAGTGGATTGTGTTCGAATCAATTGTATTTACAAGACAGGCATGGTTTGCGGATATAAAGATTGTCCATCCTTTGAGAAACTCCTTGAGCCTCTTGGCAAAGGTAGCTGTGCACACATCAGTCTCGGGCCCTTTGCGAGATTAACAGAATCATGCTAACTGCGCGCGGTGAGAATTGATCTCCGGCCCTCTTCCCTCTTCAGCCACCCTAGGAAGGGACTCAGGTGGATTCCAAATGGGAAGCCCCCTTCCCATCACCCTCCACAGGGTTGAATGGGCTTCACATCACTGGGACCATAGATCAGATCCATCCCAACGGCTTCTACCCACTCATTCCCCACTGTTCGCCTGCATCCGCTCCTCTTGTGCCTGCACTGTTACACCTAAGTCTGGTCCTCATCGTGCCCCTCCTGGAAACCTGTAGTGGCCTCCACCGGTTCCCCGTCTCCTCCATTCTTCCTCTGCACCGCTAGGGGAATAATCCCTCCTAACGCCCATCAGGCTACGCCTCTGAAACTTCCCATGGCTGCCCATGGCCTGTTTAACAAAGCCCACGTTCCTTAATGTAATGTAGTGGACACTTACTATTTCTGGGATTCCCGTCCTCTTTCTGGAAATGTCTTTATCTCCTGTCCCTAACACACACATCCGTGCACTCCATTCACAGGAGTCTGGAATGAGCAGCTGTGTCAATCAGCATGACGCTTCCCTGAGCTGCGATCGGTTGGTCCAGGTGTGGGCAAGTGAGTGAAGCTGTATCGATCAGAGGACTTGCCTGGAAATTTAGACCTGGAGCTGAAATGAAGGATCAGGCTCTTTGGATGGCTGAACCTTAAGCCATGGAAACCTACGAGTCTTGTTGGCTGTGCCCTGCCAGGACCCAGCAGAGGAAAAGGCCAGGTGTCAGAGGGAAGAAAGAAGACCGGAAGCAGAGAGGGCAGTGGGGTGTTAGAGAGCATTTCCTGCGCTGGTTATTGGTGACGTCAGTCAGGCCCTGGATCTGTCTGCACCCAACCTGTGTCCTTGGGGAGACACGGGCATTCAGGACATTAACCTTTTAAAAATTGAGAATACAGAGATCCAGCAGTTTTGGAAAGAGCCAGGGTGGCCTGGTATCAGAGGGGGCAAGGTTTGCCACCAGGGATTTGGGCCAGTGACTATGTACCAGCCAGACAGAAGTGTTATAATATCTACAGAAGATGCCAGCTGAGAATAAGCGATGGCTGCCGGGAGAACGGACCAAATACAGCCAGAGCCTTCGCACTCAGACCCCACCTGTCTTCGCCAGCTCAGGTGGCCACACACACTGACTGGCTTAACCACAGAAAGGTATTTTCTCACAGTTCTGGAGCCTGGGATCACGGAGCCAGTTGATTCGGTTCCTGGATCTCCTTCCTGGCTTCCGTGGCCTGCCTAGCGCGTCCTCCCAGTGGGAGGCCAGGGGAGAGAAAGAGACTGCAAGCTCGCTGGGGCTGCTTCTTATAAGAGCACTAATCCCGTATGAGGGCCCCACCCCACCCTCATGACCTCATATACTCCTAACCATCTCCCAAAGACCCCACCTCCAAATACTGCACTGAGAGCTAGGGGTCCCACACACAGATATTGAGGGGCACAAACATTCAGTCCACATTTCCACCTTCCTATCAACATTCACTCAACAAACATTTACAGAATGCCAACTTTGTTCAAGGCACCGGGGATCAATGATGTTGAAGACAGTGCTGGGCCGCCCTCTTACTCCTTAACAGGTTATGCATTCTCCCAGGGCCCCCTGGGGGCTTCCCTCTGGAACGCCCTTGCCCTTCTCTGACCTCATACCTCCAGCCATCCTCCTCCTCCTCACAGTAGAAGACCTCCCGGAACGTCCAGTCTGCATGGGCTTCCTCCCTCTGTCCCTTTTATTCCCAGCATGCTTCCTGCTGCCCAACTGTCCTGAAACCATCTATGATCACGGCCTCTCTGTGGATCTCCCACTGCCCCACACCTCCAAACACAAGAACGTTGAAGGCTTTCAGAGGATAGGGATGGGGTCAGAGTTACCTCTCTGTTGCCCAGCAGCAGCTAGACTTGAGCTCTGCACGTAATAGGGGCTTTAACTGCCCTCCTCACTGATTGCTGATAATCCAGTTTTTTTTCTGCATATGTGCTCTGCTGATGGGGTTTGATGAGAAGCAGGAGTGAATGGATGCTGATAATTCCACAAGGTCATACTCATCACGTCTCTCCCCTCTCTGAGTGTTTCACTGCTTTCCCCATCTATTTCCTTTTGGATAAAGGTCAAGCCCCTTAATGTTAAGGGCTGATAAGTCGCTACCTGATCTGAGCCCTGCTTACAGCTCTAGCTCACCTGGAAACTCCAATCACCCTGAACCACTAGGCTTTGCTCCCCTCTTTTGCCTCTGGGCCGTTGCACATGATATTCTGTCTGCCTGCATCAATCTCCCCGGGACCCCTCCTCTTTCTCTTGGCCAACATTTAGCGTGCACCAGGAAGTCGTTCCTGATCCCTCCACCCCCACTCCCAAAGCCTGGTCCAATGGCCCCACACACACTCTTCCCTTATCATGACATTTATCATGGTCATCACCTTTTGAACTGTCTGTACTCTTTGTAAGATTTATGTGGGCAGTAAGTACCTCTCCCCAGCCTAACTTGGTACCCAAGTACCTAACAGAGTGCCCAGGGCCTGGCCATTCAAAGCGTGGTCCTCAGACCAGCAGCATCACCATCATCCAGGCAGTTAGAAACACGGCTCTTGGGGCGCCTGGGTGGCTCAGACAGTTAAGCGTCTGACTTTGGCTCACGTCATGATCCTGCAGTCCATGAGTTCAAGCCCCGTGTTGGGCTCTGTCCTGACAGCTCAGAGCCTGGATCCTGCTTCGGATTCTGTGCATCCCTCTCTCTCTGCCCCTCCCCTCCTCTCACTCTGTCTCTGTCTCTCTCTCAAAAAATAAACATTAAAAAAAATGTAGCTCTTAGCAACCCTGCCCCACCCCCTGACCTACTCTACCATATTCTGTATTTTAACAAATCATGGGAACTCATGTGCACGTACAAGTCTGGGAAGCCCTCTTTCAGGTCAGTGGTCCTCAAACACTGGTAACTCCTAGGGAATCTTTTAAACTACGGAGGCCCCCTCAACCTGGGAATCTGAAGTGCTTGATCTGAGATGAGGCCTGCAGACCTGGAGGTTTAAAGGTCCCCACGTGACCCTAATGTGCGCAGAGCTTAAGCACCCCTGGCCTGCTCAGTAGACACCCTTGAATGAATGAACGCACATCTACTGAGCATGGCATATAATCCTCACAGCGGCCCTGTGGGGTATGGAAGAACACTATCCCCACTTCACAGACAAGGCAGGTGAGGCTCAGGCAGGAGAAGAACTACCAAAAGCAGTGGCAGAGTCTGAAGCCCACCATCTTTGCCCTGCTCCAGCCCGCTTCCTGGGACAAGAATGAGGAGAGTCCTCAGGAATGAAACTGGTTGCATCCTGGCTCTTCCTCCGTGCGCGCAGCAGCCCCTGTAGGCACCCGGGAAAACAAGCCCCGTGGGGCACCAGGAGGCAAAAACACACATAAATAAAACTTGAACCTCTGTGCCCGCTGCGAAGATTAGGCATATATTTATAAAAATCACCAGAGCCACCGTTCCTCGGTTTCGTGTTTCATTTACGGCGAACACAAATAGCTTCAGCACGAATATCTGGGATCAAAACAGAGCTTCAGGTTCCGGAGCATCTGTGCTATAGGAGGTGCAGTATGCACTGAGATAATTTTAGCCAAATGTGTTATAAACAAGATCTGCAGAACTGCGCGGCGGGCTGAGTTTTGAAAACTTAGGATTCTAAATGTATAAATTGTTTGGAACATTTAACATCTAGTCATTAAGCAGTCACCCCCTTGCCCTCCGCTTTCAGCGAGAAGCTTGCCGCTCGGCAGCCTCCAGCTGACACCCCCTTCCCAAGTATTAAATAGGGACCACTAGGCTGTGATGCGCGCGCGCACGCACACACACACACACACACACACACACACACACACACACACTCACGCGCGCGCGCATGCGAGCACTTACGCACACACACACAGGCGCGCACACACACCAGCTGGTCCAGACCGCTCCTTGGAAGGCTGTAGCGGCACCAGGCAAAACATCCATTCACCGCTGTGCTGCGAAGACCGTTTCTCAGACACTGAGACCTCTTTTTTTTCTCTCTCTCTATTGAATTTTTAAAGCCAGTCTTACACCTCAGGTTCCAAGCATCCCCCTCAGATGGAGGGGAGGGAGAAGGAGAGTCAGGGAGGGGAGGAGGGGGGGGTACTGGGATGTTTATATCTCATCGTGTGGTCTGTGCTACTCTGACCAGGTCAGGATACGGTTCCCTCTTTACAAGGGATAAAACTGAGGCAGAGAGAAGTGAGTGCCCAAACCAGAGAACTGTCGGAAAGCAAAGCCGGGATTTCAACAGAAGGGGAAATTGTCTAAATGGCAGCCATATGGCAGACAGGGAGTGTTGATACCCGCTTGAGTTGTTTCTTTTAGAACACCTGAAATCCTTCTTTCCCCTATTAAACAATCGCTTTTGAACCACAGCACTCTGTGTACACAGCAACAAATCGACTGGTGCAGAAACGGTTGTGATCAAAAGCAAGACTTCTACTTCTCCCCTCCCTCCCACCTCCCCGGTTCCACCTGGGAAAAACAACTTTAAAAAACCAGTTTGTCTTTCTAACTCTCTCTTGAGTAATTCCACATCTCTAGCTAATTTGTTTTTCTTTCTCTTTCTTGGTTTATCATCTTTGTACAATACCAACTCCATGATCTGAAAAATGGGATTTCGGCTCTCTTTTTTTTTATCTAGTTTATCTCTTTTTTTCTTTTTCTCCCAACATGTGGTGCTTAATTATCTTTAAATCTCCTATTTGTTACCTTTGAAACTAAATGGTATGTAAATAATTTACTTAAAACCTCTGTCTTGTTCACAACACTTAAACTACTTTTTTAAAAATATTTCTTGGGGTGCCGGAGTGGCTCAGTCGGTTAAGCATCTGACTTTGGCTCAGGTCATGATCTCATGGCTCGTGAGTTCGAGTCCCACATCGGGCTCTGTGCTGATGGCTTGGATCGTGAAGCCTGCTTCAGATTCTGTGTCTCCCTCTCTGTCTGCTCCTTCCCACTTTGTGCTCTGTATCTCTCTCTCTCTCTCAAAAGAAAGTAAAGATTAAAAATAAAATATATTTCCTGACTCTTCACTTTGAAAGTAAGAATTTTTCACTCCTACCCTTTGCTTCTCTTTATGTCAGACTCAATTTTATATTTACGTTGTCACTAGCATTATATTCTAATCTTCAACCACAGCCAATGCCTCTGGGCTTGGTCCATAGCTTGACTACAGTTTGAGAGTCAAGAAATAGCATTTATGTAGCATGACACCCTCAAAGTCCATCCACTTTGCTACAAATGGCCATATTTCTTTTCTTCATTGCCATATAGTACTCCATTTTATATATAAACCACATCTTCTTGACCCATTCATCAGGTGATGGACATTTAGGCTCTTTCCATGATTTGGCTATTGTAGAAAGTGCCGCTATGAACATTGGGGTACGTGTGCCCCTATGCATTAGCACTTCTGTATCCTTTGGGTAAATCCCTAGCAGAACTATTGCTGGGTCATAAGGGAATTCTATCGATAGTTTTTTGAGGAACCTCCAGACTGTTTTCCAGAGCGGCTGCACCAGTTTACATTCCCACCAACAGTGTAGGAGGGTGCCCGTCTCTCCACATCCTCGCCAGCATCTATATTCTTTTGATTTGTTCATTTTAGCCACTCTGACTGGTGTGAGGTGGAGAAGGACAGATACCATATGTTTGCACTCATAGATCTAACAGGAGAAACATAACAGAGGAGCATAGGGAGAGGAAGGGGGAAAGAGAGCTGGGGAGAGTGAGGGACACAAATCATGAGAGATTACTGAATACTGAAAACAAACCGTGGACTGAAGGGGGAGGGGGAGGGAGGGAGGGAGTGATGGTCATGGTGGGGGGCACTTGTGGGGAGAAGCACTGGGTGTTATATGGAAACCAATTCGACAATAAACTATTAAATAAAAAAAGAAATAGCATTTACATTATTAAGATTGTATAAATATTACTTACTGATGTGTCAAGTAATATCTTAGGATTTCACTTCTCTTAAAATCAAATTTCAGGACCTTTGGGTCACTGGTAGGAGACTTCCTAACATAACAGTCAAATCGATTTTCCTTTCATATGATCTATCAAACATTAAAAACATGGCCACAGTTTAGTTTACTTTGTCTTTGGACCATGAGTTTCTTACAAATGTTTTCTTTTCCTGGAGTTTATAACTGCCTTTTCTTTTTACACTTCATTTCATCTTCAATTTTTTTCAAATTTTCTATTATTTATTTCTATTTTGTATTCTACTTCTATTTCTATCTCCTAATATGTGGAATTAATCCCTACTTCCTCAGATACTTCTCTTTCTAACCCACCCATGCTCCCTCTCCCTTCTGAACAGGCTGCTTTCTAACCCTACAACCTCACTGTCATTCTTGTTTTAGGATTGGACCCACTGTTCCTAAGTTTCACGTCTTTTTCTTTCTGGGTTTATTTCCTTATTATTACTAGAAGACATCTTCGAATAACCTGAAAGGGGCGCATGGGAAGTAAAATCTTGTGAGCCATTGCATGTCTAAAAATAGTCTCTCCCTCACGTTTGACTGATAATGATGGGCATTGCATCTACGTTGAAAACCATTTTCTTGCAGAATGTTAAAAAAATACTTCTTTTATCTTTTTGAACCCAGTGTTGCTGATGCTAGTCTCTTTCCAATCTTTTGTTGGTGGACTGCTTTTTCTCTCTGAAAATTTTTAGGGTTTCTCCTTTATCTTGATATTTCACAAAGGTGTGCCTGGGTGCAGGTATTTTCTGATCCACTTGTGCTGGGTACCTGGTGGTCCCTCCAATGTAAAGATTATCTGCAAAATTGTGTGCTGCTATTTCTTTGCCTGTCTCCAACCCCTCTGTTTTCTGTCCATGCTTTCTAAGGCTCAAAATGGTCCATATAGACTTATCTTTATAAGACATATATACCTATGTATTTCAGGGTCTCTGGTGAATTTAATTTTCCAATCATAATTTTAATCCTTCAGAGTTATTTTTTATCCTCTGATTGTTCATTTTTTTCATGACAACCTGTCTTGGTTTTATGGGCATAATACTTTATAACCTAAGTATATGAATTAGAGGATATTTTACAAATTTCTTCTGTTCTCTGAATTAGTTCTATTTCCTCTCAGGTCAATTTTTCTGTTTGGCTTGGTCTTTTTTGAAAATTTCATGATGTTGGTCCTCTTCATATGCTTCATATACTGCTCCTTGGGTGTCTGTTAACATTTATAAATGGAGTGTGGGTGTCCTCTGCTTTTTTGTAAGATTAGTTTTCTACTGGGCCTCCCACCAACTGAAGATTTTGACCACATGCTCTGCAAAGGGTAGGGTGGAGTGTGTGGGGGACAAAGGCTTCGTTTTTTTTTAAGTTTTTTAAATGTTTTTATTTATTATTGAGACAGAGAGAAACAGAGAATGAGTGGGGGAGGGGCAGAGAGAGAGGGAGACACAGAATCTGAAGCAGGTTCCAGGCCCTGAGCTGTCAGCACAGAGCCTGATGCAGGGCTCAGACCCACGAACCACAAGATCATGACCTGAGTCGAAGTCAGCAGCTTAACTGGCTGAGCCACCCATGTGCCCCTAAGGCTTCATTTTAAGGCAAGTTTGCCAAGAGTCAGCCCCCAAATGTTATAATGAGAAAACTTGTACTCTAGGTCACTAAAATGCATACCAGGAGATTTAGCTTTCCCAGATAACTTTTTTAGCTCTTTATGCAAGAGTCTGCAGGGGCGCCTGGATGGTTCAGTTCAGTTGGTTGAATGTCCAACTCTTGATTTCAACTCAGGTCATGAACCCAGGGTCACAGGATGGAGCCCAGCATCAAGTCCTGCATTGTGCCCTGCGTGTTGAGCTCTTCTCTGAAAATGGAGCCTGTTTAAGTCTCTCTCTCTCTCTCTCTCTCTCTTCCCTCTCTCTGCCTCTTTCTCCCCACACATGGTCTCTCTCAAATAAATAAATAAATAATAAATAAATAAACAAGTCTTCTGTTTTTTGGCCTGGGGTAAATGCTGCAGCCTGCTTTCTACACAGGGTGAAAGACGGAGCTGAAGAGACATACATGTAATCCCATGCACAGACCTACAAGTAATGTGTTGCTTTCAGCTCCCTCTTCTCTTTTGCCCTCCACCAAACCTGCTGACTCTAGGACCCAACATGTCCATGGACCTCCATTGCCACCTTCTCTGTGACAGTGTATTCCACCCATCAACCCTCTTCTTTGCTGAATCTATTGTTTTAAGAGAAAGATGGTGAACCTCCCCAACCCTAACATTTGTGAACTTACTCTTTCTTTAACTTAACTTTTCTTCTTTTAATTTGGTGGTATGTCAGGGTAGAAGATAGGGGACAAAGGCATGGGTCCAGCAGTTCATCTTAAACTGCAAGTGCTGAATGCCTGGATTTTGCTAGGAATGACCCATGGGTACTACATTTTACAGGTTCTAAACAGTAAGAGTAATGACTTTGCATTAAATAAAGTTTATATAATAAGATAATTTAATATTTACAATTTACATTAAGTAAATGACTGTCCACCAAATGGTAATGCTTTCCCAGATCTGAAGTAGATTTAAGGCAGAGTCTAATAGTAATGGCTCTTGGGTGCTACCTTTACCAGACGGCTTTCACTTCCTCACTATGTCCATTTCTCCCAATGACCCAGCGAGGCAGGCATTTTTACCAATGCTTTCCAGGGACAGAAACTGAAGCTCAGAGAGGCAGAGTTGCTTGCTCAAGGTCATGCAGTCAAAAAGGAACATTTCCCATGGATTTAGCAGAGCTGAGATCAGAGCGGAGTCTAGAAGGAGAGAAAAGAGGAAAGGAACCCATAAATGGGAGGAAATATTTGCAAATCATACATCTGAGAAAGGATTTATATCCAGAAGATACAAAGAATACTTACAACTCAATAATAAAAAGACAAATAACCCAATTAGAAATTGGGCAAAGGATCTGAATAGACATTTTCTTCAAAAATTTATCCAATAGCCAATGTGTGAATTATATCTCAATAGAGCTGTGTAAAAAAAGAAAGAAGAAAACAGATGGGAAATAAAGAATATCATCCTTTCAGTCATGGTACAGGGACAGGGTGGAGCCAGGGGGACCTGAAGTAGGGCTGGGTGACAAGTGGGACCTCGTCAGGAGTAAGGAGGCACAAGCAGACTAGATGAAGAGGGCAAGTCAGGGAGATCTTTTATTTTTTTTAAGTCTTTATTTTATTTTGAGAGCAGAGACAGAGAGTGAGCAGGGGAGGGGCAGAGAGAGAGGGAGACACAAATTCGAAGCAGGCTCCAGGCTCTGAGCTGTCAGCACAGAGCCTGACACGGAGCTCAAACCCACGGACTGTGAGATCACAACCTGAGCTGAAGCCAGACGCTTAACCGACTGAGCCACCCAGGCGCCCCATTGTGAGATCTTTTAATAGTTACCCTTGTCCCTTTGGGCAGCTACACCTATCTTAAAGTGACACTTGGCATTATCATGGTACTCCCAACTCCCTCCATTGCAGCAGGGTGTGGTCCTCTTTAGAAAAGCTCCTCCCACCCTCACCCACCTCCACCTCACCCCTGCCTTCCAAGAACAGGCTTCACTTATAATAACAGCTACATTAGTGGCAGGCAACTGGGTTAAACTCTTTAAAAACATCTTTTACTATAGAAGACTTCAAACACGTACAAGAATAGGATGGCGTAATGAACCTCCATGTCCTCATGCCTCAGCTTCAACAGCTCTTGATGTTTTGCTAATCTTGATTCATTTATGCACCCCACCACCACCGTATGCTAAGCCCTCTACTTATGCATATATTATCTTGTTGAATCCTCACAACAAGCCTGTGAAGTAGGTGCTCTGATTATCTCCGCTTTTCAAACTAAGGCCCAGAGAGGAGAAGTCATTTGCCCAAGGAAGTGGCAATGTTGGAATTTGAACCCGGGACCATCTGATTGCAGACCCTGTGTTTTTATGCTGTCCCCAGCTGCGTGTGAACAAGGGGTTGAGAAGGATCTCCCCACCCCCCCCACCAGCAATTCTCAGTCTCAACCCCTGCTCTCTTGGACCCATTTTGCAACAAGTGCTGACCCAGGAGGGCTAAACGCTGTCAGTGCCAGGGCAGAAGCAGCGGAGTCAGAAGCCAGAGTTCCGCCATAGATGACTGTGTGACCTTAGGTAAATCACTCCCCGTCTCTTAACTTCAGGTTGCTCACGTGTCAAATGGGAGTAGGACTCTACGTCACAGAACCATTGTCAGGTTTTAAAGACACGCACAATAAACATACCTATCACATAGTAGGTGCTCTACACATGCACTAGAGTCTATAGGCTAATTTAGGCTGGGGATCGGGCGTGGGGACAGGCAGAGGAAGAAAGGCCAAATCCATCTTGAAGGAACCCCATTTATTCTTGTTTGTTTGTGTTTTTAATTTTTTACATTTATTTATTCTTGAGAGTGAGAGAGCAAAACAGAGCATGAGTGGGGGAGGGGCAGAGAGAGAGGGAGACACAGAATCCGAAGCAGGCTTCAGGCTCTGAGCTGTCAGCACAGAGCCTAATGTGGGGCTTGAACCCATGAACTTCGAGATCATGACCTGAGCTGAAGTCAGACGCTTAACCAATTAAGCCACCCAGGCTCCCTGAGGAAACCCCATTTGGTTGGGGTGGAGCCTCTGGAGAGGTCCAGAGACCTTGTCCCTCTAGTGCCTCTGGGGTGTAAAGTCTTAACCCTGGGAGTTCAGGGCAGCCCCGTTCCAGACTCCATCTCAGCCCTGGCAGCGGGATAATGACTTTAACAATGGCTGCCATCACTAGGCCTTTACCATGTGCCTGACCACTACATGAGGAAACTGAGGCTCAGAGAGAGGAAGGGATGTGGTCCCCGGGCCCCTTTCCATTTGAACAATAAGCCAGAGGCCTCCACAGGCAGATGTCGGGATTATTTATACCTGTCACTCCTTGGCAGTCAAAGTCAAGCTCCCGTGACAGGAATGTGAAGATTGTGGCCTTAAGCACTTGGCACACATTGGATCTCGAGAGAGAAGCAGCTATCCTTCTGACATTGACTGTGCTTCCAGATGGGGCCACAATGGCATCTTCAATCCTCACCCTCTTTTGAAATGTTACCTCGTCCCTTACCCATCAGGAGGCGGCATGCGTTTCTCTCCCCTTGACTCTGACCTGACCCTGTGACTTATTTGGACTAACAGATTGCAGTAGAAGTGGGACTGATCTCCTAGGCTAAGCCTTAAGAGGTAAGGCAGAACCTGCAGCTTCAGCTTACCTCTTGAAATGCTCCTTGGAACCCGGCCACCATGCTGTAAGACAATACGAGAAGCCATGGAGAGAGGTCCCTGGGGAGGAAAGCGGAGCTCCCTGACCCACCGCCCAGGCTGAGTTTGCAGTCAGCATTAACCGCCAGCTCTGTGAGCGAGGCGATGTTGGCCCTTCTGTGCCTTCCCGAGCTTCAGTTTACACTTGTGGAGCAGAATTACTGCCTGGTCAACACATGTATGACGAGAACTAATAACTCGATGCTGTTGTAAGCTGTGAACTTTGGGGAGTGGTTGTTAGGCAAGAATAGGGGTCAAAAACAATCTCCTTCTATCTTTTTAAGCTTTATTGAGATATAATGGACACAGAACATTGCGTAGGTTCAAGGTGTCCAACATGGTGATTTGATGGATGTATATGTTGTTAGCCTTGTGAGTGTCCACGGTGAGAACATCTAAGATCTACTTTCTTAGCAACTTCCAAGGGCACAATACAGTATTGTTAACTGTAGTCACCATGCTGTATGTTAGATCCCCATAATTTCTTGATCTTATAACTGGAAGTCTGTACTCTTTGACCACTTTTGCCCATTTCTCCCACACTCCACCCCCAGCAACCGCCAGTCTACTCTCTGCTTCTATGTGAGATCAGACATGTCTTTCTCCACCTGGCTTATTTCAATGAGAATAATGTACTTGAGGCCCATGCACATTGTTTCAAATGGTCGGATTTTTTCTTTACTATGGCCAAATAATATTCCATTATATATGTAATAAATGTGTATATACACACATATATCACATTTTCATATATATACACATATAATAATGTATTTTCTTTATTGGCTCTTCCATCAATGGACACTTGGGTTGTTTCCATGTCTTGGCTATAGTAAATAATACTGCAAGGAACATGAGGGTGCAGATAACTCTTTGAGATAGTAATTTCATTTCCTTTGGGTATATACAGAAAATGGGATTGCTGGATCATAGGGTAGTTCCATTTTTTTAAAGTTTATTTACTGAGAGAGAGAGAAGCAGAGACAAAGAGGGGGGCCAGAGAAAGGAGAAGAGAGAGAATCCCAAACAAGCTCCACACTAAATATGGAGCCCGACACAGAACTTGAACTCATGAACCACAAGATCATGACCCGAGCCAAAATCAAGAGTCGTATGCTCAACCAACTGAGCCACCCAGGCACCCCAGAGTAGTTCCATTTTTAATTTTTCTGAGGAATCTCCATACTGTTTTTCATAGTAGCTGCACCAATTTATACTGGTTTTCCTTTTCTCTGCATTTTTGCCAATGCTTGTTATCTCTTGTCTTTATAATAACCATTCTAACAGGTGTGAGGTGATATCTCATTGTGTTTTGGTATGTCTTTCTTTGGTGGCTAATGATGGTGAGCACCTTTTAATGCTCCTGTTGGTCATTTGTGTTTCTTCTTTAGAAAAAAATGTCTGTTCAGATCCTTTGCCCATCTTGAAATTGGATTATTCGTTTTGTTGTTATTGAGTTGTATGAATTCCTTAGATATTTTGGATATTAACATCTTACCAGATATATGATTTGCAAATACTTTGCCATCCCAAAGCTTGCCTTTTCATTTTTGTTAATGGTTTCTAACGCTGTGCAGAGGGTTTGAGATTTGATGTAGCCCCGCTTGTCTATATTTGCTTTTCTTGCTTGTCCTTTTGCTGTCATATCCCAAAAAAATCATTGCCAACACCAAGGTCAACAACTTTTATCCTGTGTTTTATTTTCTAGCAGTCTTATGGTTTCAGGTCTTTAATCTATTTCAAGTTAATTTTGGGGAGTGGTGTAAGGTGGGAGTCTGATTTCATTCTTCTGTGTGTGAATATCCCATTTTTCCAACACCAGCTATTGAAGAGACCATCCTTTCCCCATTGAGTATTCTTGGCTCCCTTGTCAAATATTAGTTGACCATAGATTGTTGGGTTTATTTTTGAGCTCTCAAGTCTGTTTCCTTGGTCTGTTTTTATGCCAGTACCATACTGTTTTGATAATAGTTTTGTAACATACTTTGAAATCAGGCAGCATGATGCCTCCAGGTTTGCTCTTTTTTCCCAGAATTGGTTTTGGGTTTTCAGGGTCCTTTGTGGTTCCATATGCATTTTAGGATTATTTTTTCTATTTCTGTAAAAAAAAAAAGTCATTAGAATCTTGATAGGGACTGCACTGTATCTACTGATTGCTTTGGTAGTGTGGACATTTTAGCAATATTAATTCTTGCATTCCATGAACACGGGCTATCTTTCCATTTATTTGTGCCTTCCTCAGTTTCTCCCATCAGCATCTTACCGTTTTTGTTGTACAGATCTCGGTTAAATGTATTCCTCAGCACTTTATTGTTTGTAATGCTATTGTGAGGAGGATTATTTTCTTCATTTCTTTTTCAAAGAGTTTGTTGTCAGTGTATAGAAATGCAGCGACGCTTCTGTGTTGATTTTGTAGCCGGCAACTTTACTGGATTTGTTTATTCTGACAGCTTTTTTGCTGGAGACTTTAAGGCTTTCTGGGCCTCCCATTTTTCAAAACATCCCATGTTAATGATGTAGAAACTGAGACTCAGAGTAGTTAAATAACACACCCAAGGTCACAGCTAGAATTCACAATCTGGACTCCGTTCAAAGTCTGCCTAACTCCAAAGCCTGGGATCTTCCTAGCACAAGATATTGCTTCTGCTGCTCAGTCCCTGAAACGGCCCTAAGGACGAAATGGTACAATACCTGTTAGAGAAGAAACAGAGAAGGAAAAGAAAGATCTGATTATGCACTTCGGCACCTATAGCTCCCCCTCCCACTTTAAATTCTCTGCCCCCACCTGAGGGCCTATGTGACGTATGGCTGCCTGTATACAGGTGGGGAGTGGTCACGGGCATCTGAGTGTGTCTCTAGATTTTTGTGTACCTGCGAATATGTGTGTGCATGTATGCTGTCATTGTGGCATGTGCTGATATGTTTGTGTGACACGTGTGTGGGGGGGAGTGTGTAGTGTATGACACGTGTTGGTATGTGTTTGTGTCTGTGTGTGTGTGAGGGCTGCGGTATATATGGAGGTCTGTGGGTGGGGAGTGGCGGGGTTTGCGGGCCACGCTGTGCGCTGCGGGGTATGTGGGTGGGGGAGGGGAGGGGACACGTGGTGTGTGGCGTGGCGCGTGTTCCAGGAGAGGAGATCCAGGGACTGGTCTCGGGTGTGTTTTCCCTCCCCGAGCATCCCAGCATCTTGCTGACACTGATCTGGGTCTGGGAACGTCTTTCCTGAATAAACATGATGTCATTTCCATTCCATTCAGCCTGCGCCGGGACAGCTGCTGTCAGCATCACTGAGGGAAATGCCACCTCGGCCCTGACAGCTGCCACTTGGCACACTTTGTAGAGAGCTTCTCCGGGAAGAAAAAAAACCAGCCAGTCATGCAGATGCTATTTAAAGTATGTTGCATCTTGATGAGAAATGTAGAGGAAGCTAAAGTGTGCGGAGGGATGGCTCAGGACCCTGGGCTGGGGGGAGGGGGAGACCTGGGTGTCTGTCACACAAGTTCCATGCATCTTGAGCTGAGTCTAGCTTTACCTCCCATTTTACAGATGATGAAACTGAGGCCTAGAAAGGGGAAGGGGATTGGTTAGGATCAAAGAGCAAGTCAGAGTCACAGAACAAGAGAGCTAGAAGTCACAGCCAAAATTTTCAGATCTAATGCCTACAACGTATCAATGAGGAAACTCTGGCCCAGGAAAGAGAAGCAATTTGTGCAGCAAATCAATGGCAGAGCTGAGGCTAGAATCCAGCTGGCAGGCATGAGTATTTGACCTTTAGCTTCAACACAGGGAGCTTCTCTCTTGCATACAGTAGGAGCTGAACAAATATTTGTTAAATGAGACTTGCATTGTTTTGGATGACTTGGAAATGCATTGAATTGTCCTTAGCCCATCCCTGCCCTTCACAGTCAGGACTATCATGTGCTTGCCTATCGGCTGCCTCTAAAGCTTCCAAGATCTGGGGATTGTTTCTACTCCATCAGGGAGTGTATGCAGTGTCCCTGGTCAGGGCTGGGGACTTCTTACTCTTTTAACTTAGAGTTATGCAAACCATGGCTTGAGTTTGACCCCATATCGCTGACTTCTCCTCCCTGTTCAAACGCTTTACGACATTCGAGACTTTTCATCACCTGCTCTCTCTCCACCTTTCCATGCTCACACCTGTCTCTTCCATTCACCAGGGATCCTATCATTTCTCATTCTCCCAGAGTGAACTATGCTCTTTCATACTTCCATATGCTTTTGTACATGCTGTTGCCTAGAAGGACCTTTCCCTGCCTGTCAAACTCCTACTCACCCTTCAAGACCCCACTCTAATATCATGGAACAGGTAGGGGAGCTGTTCTTGGACTCACAGTCTCGTGGACATCCCTTGGTCATAAACCTCACCACAATGAGTTATATTTGATGATCTGACTCTTTTTATAATATCAAAGGCCATTAGGCAGCAACAGAGGCTGAGCAGTGTGCATACCCACAGCCTCCAACTCAGGGCCTGAATTAGAAAGATCTTAAAGAAATGTTTATTGAATGAATGTCCTCCACAATGACTTACTGATGGACCATGGCAGAAACCTGGCCCAAAAGGCTAGGATAGCCCTGAAGAAGTGAAAGGAAAGAATGACGCCCACTTGCCACTGAAATCCAGGTCAACTGAAGAGGTCAACCTCTAGCAATTCATAAATTCATCCAACTGTGTCTTTGAGATCTTACTTCTCCCCTTTCTGGGCCCCTGTCTCCCTCCACTCTCACACTCATCTTGCACCTCACCCACACCTAGAGCATCTACCAGGCTGCTTGTCTCCGACGGAGCAAGGCTCTAAAGGGACCTCTTGGTTCTCCCTTAGCTTCCAGAAAAATTCCATGACTCTCATTGAGATGGATTATCTTGGATGTTGGGAAAGTAATCTGACTTATAATTCAAATGTAACAAAATAGAAACTGAGCATTCAAGGGAAAACCGAGTTTTACAACCAACTTGTACTTAAAGACTAAGGAGATGTTGCCGAGTGTAATTTTCTGAGATTGTATATTAAGACGTGTCAGTATTTTCCAAACGACAATGAGTTATAATACAAAATCATGCAAAAGCTCCACTCAAAATACCAACTATACTCAAATTTTAAAAATTCAAATTAGAAAAATAAACGTATTTTATTTTAAAAATGCAAAATAGACCAATGGATTTTTATGAAACAGAATATGAAAAACTCACTGTTAAGATTCAGAGTAAACATTGCAACTAACTTTTTAAAAATGACTGCTTCTCGGGGCACCTGAGTGGCTCAGTCAGTTAAGCAACTGAGTCTTGATTTCTGCTTAGGTCATGATCTCGCAGTTCTTGAGTTCGAGCCCTACGTCGGGCTCTGCACTGGCTGTGTGGAGCCTGCTTGAGATTGTCTCTCTCTCCCTCTCTCTCTGTCCCTCCCCTGCTCTCTCTCTCTCAAAATCAATAAATACACTTTAAAAAAACCTACTACTTCTCAAGTTTTAGTGTAGTATCAAAGAATAATATCTATAGTTATCTGAAAAAACTATTTCAATTCTCCTCCTTTTTCCAACTACTATTTGCATGAAATCAGATTTTTTTATATACTTGAACCAAAACAACATATCGCAATAGATTGAATGCCAAAACAAATGTAAGAATCTAATTTTCTTCTATTTTTTAAATGTTTATTTGTTTTTGAGAAAAAGAGAGAGTGGAGCAGGGAAGGGGCAGAGAGAGGAAGACACGGAACCCTAAGCAGGCTTCAGGCTCTGAGCAGTCAGCACAAAACCTGAAGTGGGGCTCAAACCCATGACCTGTGAGATTATAACCTGAGCTGAAGTCAGACACTTAACCAACTGAGCCACTCAGGTGCCCCATTTCCTTCTATTAAACCAGACAATAAAGAGATTTGCAAAATGTAAAAGAATGCCACGCTCCTCTTCAAAAGTTTGTTCTGGAAAATATAGCTGGGTTTTTTTCCATAAAAATCATCTATATATGTTAACAGGTAATGACTTTATTATTGTTCTTTTTCAACTAGTTAACAAATATTTTAAATGTTTTATGTTTAATGTTAGTATAGTAAATATCAGTAAATTAAAACAACATAAATAAAAACTATGATCTCCAATAACTTTTAGGAGTGTAGGGGAGTCCAGGGGCTCCTGTCTGGCTCAGTTCGTAGAGCATGAGACTCTTGATCTGGGGTTATAATTTTAAGCCCCATGTTGGGCATAGAGATTACTTGATTAAAAAAAATTTAAGGAGTGCCGAGGTGGCTCAGTTAGTTTAGCATCCAACTCTTGCAGCGCCTGGATGGCTCAGTCGGTTAAGCTTCTGACTTCAGCTCAGGTCATGATCTCACATTCGTGGGTTCAAGCCCCGCGTTGGGCTCGTTACTGACAGCTCAGAGCCTGGAGCCTGCTTCCGATTCTGTGTCTCCCTCTCTCTCTGCCCCTCCTTGTTCATACTCTGTCTCTTTCTCTGTCTCAAAAAAAAAATAGCATCCAACTCTGGATTTTGGCTCAGGAAGTGATTTCATTGTTCGTGAGATGGAGCACCACGTCGGGCTCTGCACTGAGAGCACAGAACCTGCTTGGGATTCTCTCTCCCTCTCTCTCTGCCCCTCCCCAGCTTGTGCTTGCTATTTCTCTCTCTCTCTCTCTCCCAAAATAAATAAATAAACTTAAAAGAAAAGAAAAACATTTTAAAGAGTATAGGTTTACTCTTTATAGAGACCAAAATGCTTCCACTGTGTAGTCATTCATTCCACTCTGCAGAAGAGGAAACTGAGGTCAGAAAGGCAAAGGGACTTCTCTTCAGTCAACCAACTGGTAGGTGATAAATCCCGACTTGAGCTCATCTGTTTGATTCCAAAGCCCACACTCCTCACATCTGTTCTCTGCTTTCTGCCCTTGACATTTAACAGTCATTGCAACAAGTACAGAAATTTTGCATTGCAGATTTCAAGGAGCCTTTACTTCCATTATCTGCTCTGATTATCACAACAGTTTGACATGGTTGGGATTATTTACATCTTCTTTGAACAGACAGGGATGCAGAGACTCAGAGAGATGCAGTGTCTTTGCCCCATGTTCCAGCCGGAAGTGCAGAGCTGGGATTTGAGCCAGGTTTCTCCAGCTGCAGAATTTGCCTTCTTTCTACCCCTCCCAGGTGAGCCCGCGAATATGTCCATCCACACATACACTTCTCTTGCAATCACTTCCTGTAAGTGCTTTATTTGACTGTTTCAAATCGCCCTGTGATAGTTACTTGAAATGCACTTTATAATTCGAAGTGAGGCTTGTTCAGATTTCTTAGACACAGAAAATTTCTAGGGCATTTAGAGGGTGGGGGGAAGCTATAAATGCCAGGACAAATACCATAACTATTTTTGGTCCCTCAAACAATGGATTGATTCAGAAGGACACAGATAAATTAGCTTTCTTACATTGCGTGATTCATTTGCTGAAAGACAAAATTTTCATACCATGTATCTTAGTTTGGAGTCCTCAAGACAACTATTTGGGTGCAAATAGCTCATTCAAGAGATGGTCCCAGGGAAGATGGGGAAAGAGCAGGGACGTGGGTCAGAGAAAGGAAAAACCGGGTAAAGGTGCAGGGGTGACCACTGTGGGGAGTCGGGGCTTAGCCCCCCCGGGGATCTTCATGCAAGTGCCTGGCACAGCCTCAGAGAGTCCGCTGAGGGGCAAGAAGCTAGGGATGCATCCACTGGTCCCATCCCTCATTGTTGAGGATCGCTGCCAGGACAGTAACTCTCCAGCACTTCCCGGTGCCCACAGACGGGCTGAGCATGACCAGAGGACACCCTCAGGTAGAGAGAGAGAGCAAGCTCCCAGCTTGCAGGGAACAGTCTGCCTGTGACCCTGGGATAAGCTGAAGGGACATGGAGAGGCCGCTGAGAGCGTGTGCCCAACAGCCAGACCTTTCATCCCTTTATTCAATAAATCCTTACAGGAGCCTCTGTGTTTGTGCCAGGCCTTGTCCCCAGCCCTGGGGTCCAGAGACAAATGACTAGCACAGGCCCTGCCCACATAAAGTTACCCATGGGCTGGCCTTTCCCAACCACACTTCCCTGAAGCAGGAGAGTAGATGGGGATGTTTTCTTAGTAGAAACAAATACTGTTGAACAGAGGATAACAAGCATATTGAAGCAGAAAGACTCTTCTTTCCTTCCTTCCTTTTTTTTTTTTTAAGAGAAAGTGAACACAAGTGGGAGATGGGAAGAGGGAGAGGGAGAGAGAATCTCAAGCAGGCTCTATGCCTAGCACAAAGCCCGACTCGGGGCTCTATCTCTCGGTGGTGAGGTCATGAACTGAGCTGAAATTAGGAGTCAGACAGTGAACCCACTGAGCCACCCAGAAAGTTCCTTCCCTCCTTCCTTCCTTCCTTCCTTTCCTTCTTCTTCCTTCCTTTCTTTTCTTTCTTTCTTCTCTTTCTTTCTTCCCTCCTTCCTTCCTTCTTTCCTTTCTTTCTTTCTCTCTTTCTTTCTTCCTCTCTTTCTTTCTTATGATGTCACCATAGGCCTCTTCCTGGCATAGGAAAGACATTTGTTCAATTGAAAAAGAAGAAGAGGAAGAAGAAAGTCTCCAGCGGAAGGGTACAAGGAATGCAGTAGATGCCTAGAGCATGTCATGATATGATTAGCACTTTTTTTTTTTTCAGTCACTGCACTCTTTTTTATAAATGTAAGAAAAGCAGATGATGACAGTGGTATCAATGAGTGCCATTTTTGCTGTCCCTGTTTTGGGATAGTTTATACTTTGCTGTCCCTATTCTAGGACACTTGACACACATTATGTCATTTAATCTACACAACCCTACTGGTTAAGAACTGTGAGCCCCATTTTACAGATGGAAAACTGAGATCAGAGAGATGCAGTGACTATCAAAGACATAACAACTTAAAACCAAAGTCAATAGTCAATCCACAGTCCTGTTCTTTCCCCCAGCCAGGCAGTGGAAGGGAAGAGTGAAGAGGGGAACAGTGGGCAGGAGTAGGGAGAAGACAGAAAGTGGGGAAAGGAAGAAGAAAAGAAGAGAAACAGGGGCAGAAGAGGGAGAGCCAGTGAGGACAGAGCTACGTGGGACCTAACACGTTCTTCATCCGCATTAGGAAAAGCAGCCCCTCTGAGCCTTCGCAGCCCTGCCAGCTTGGCTGCAAGGAACATGCTGTGTGTACAGAAAAAAGATGTCCCTTGCTACTGACGAGTGAAGCTCTTCCCAGCACATGCGGTTTGGCCAAAGGAATGAAGGCTGGATTTCAGGCTTTCTTTTCCCCTTGCTCGGTCACCCTGAGCAGGAAGGTGAATCAGAAGAGCAAAAAGGCCAGTTTGTATTAGTTCAAGGAAGTAGGAGAGCCCCCAACAGAGCAATGTCTGGAGGTCCCATAGGCAGGATCATGAAGGCACTCGGTGTCTAGAGGTGACAGAATATTCGACAGAGAAGCCTGATTTCCTTCTCTCATTCACGCTTCCGTCTTTCATCCATCTTGTTCATGTACCCAACCTTCCACCCCGCCTCCGTGCTTCTGCCTCCTGTCTGCACATCCATCCACTCAGAGATTCAGTCACTCTAAAAACCCTTTGAATCCTCTCTGTACAAAGTCTCTGTCGGATTCTAGGCAGAGGAAGTCAAGAATGCACGTCTTCCAGACCTTCAGAGAGCCGCAAACAATAGACACTAGGAATCAAAGGAGAAAAAGAGAGAAAGGGGGGTTGGGGGGAAGAGGGAGGAAGCAGGAGAGGGAAGGGGAAAGAGGGAGAGGTCACATTCGAAGAGGAAATGAGTGAAAACAGGAAGAGAGGGGAATCCACATAGGGGAGGTAACTGGTCTAGGCTTTGAAGACTGGATAGAACGTATTAGGGAAATGCACATAATCAAAACCACAACGAGATACCACCTCACAGGCATCACATTATGAAAGCTACTATACAAAAAAATTAAATAACAAGTGTTGGAGATGATGTGGAGAAATTGGAACCCTTGTGCCCTGTTTGTAGGAATGTAAAATGGCACAGTTACAATGGAAAACAGTATGAAAGTGCCTCAAAAAAATTAAAAGTAGAATTATCACATGATCCAGCAGTCTGCTTCTGGGTATCTACCCCAAATAATTGAAAACAGGGTCTCAAAAAGATATTTCAGCACTCATGCTCATAGCAACGTTGCTGACAATAACCCAAACAAGGAAGCAACCCAAGTGTCCACCTAGGGACGAATGGATAAACAAAGTGCATTATGTGCATACAGTGAAATATTATGCAGCCTTAGAAAGGAAGGAAATTGAGACACGCACCATGAAATGGGTGAACCTTAAGGACATTAAGGTAAGGGAGATAATCCAGTCACAGAAAACAAATACTGTATGATTCCACTTAATATGATGTACTACGGGAGTCAAATTCTTGGAGACAGAAAGTAGAATGGTGTTGCCAGAGGCTGTGGGGGGAGAAGGGAACGGTGAGTTATTTATGAGTGCAGAATTTGGGATGTACAAGATGCAAAGAGTTCTGGGAGTTGGTTGCTGGCACAGCAATGTGAATGTATTAACCCTACAGAATGTACATGTAGCAATGGCTAAGATGATAACTAAGGAAATATGACGGACACCTGCGGCACACGTGACCACTCCTCCCTGGAGTGGCTGGCAATGACCATGTGACAGCTGGAACTGAAAGATGTGTTCCGAGCACTTGCTAGCCCTCCCATCCCTGAGGACAAGCAATTAGGCAGAGACCAGGACTAAATGGGGTTCTGGGGCCAAAGTCAAGGACATAGCCTTCGTCTTTATAGACTAGTAGAGTCCAAGGTGGCCAGGCTGCCATTAGATTTCTACTCAAAATATATCTACTAAAATGAAAACTGTGTATGCTCTTTGACCTAGCAGTGCCACTCTTAGGTATTTATCCTACAGAAATACAAGAGACATATAAACATATATGTTTATAAGGATGTTCATTGCAGTATTGCTTATAACTTGGCAAAGTTAGAAACAACTTATACGTCCCTGAGAAGGGGGGTGGGGTGAAATTTATTCTGAGACATCAGTACCATGGAATACTGCACAGCAATTTTGTTTAAATGAGGTTGTTACAGATACGGTACAATGATCATGGCATATTGTTATATGAAAACAGGAAAGTTGCAAAAGAGTGTGCAGGGAATGATGATGCCATTTAGGAAAAAGTTGTTACTACTGCAGATCTTAATTTTGCATAGAAAAAGCTGTCTGGAAGATTAGACAGCAAAATATTCACAGAGATTGCTCTTACCGGGCAGAGCCGTGGGGGAAAAATGTTTGCTTACCATATTCGTGTCCGTAGGCGGTCTATGTGGGGGGTAAGAGAATCAGCACTGCAGTCTCACCGCCCAGGATGGGACAGTGCCGGGAGCGTCACCAACAAGCCAAGTTGACTTCCAAAGGCAGTTGACAGCCCTCTGCCTCCATTCCCCTCTCTGTAAGGTGGGAATGATGGTACTTATGTCCGGGAGGGGTAAGGGCTAAATGAGCTGGTGGACCCAGAGGCGCAGAGCGTGGAGGTTCAACATGGAAGGTCTGTGCTGGGCAGACCCAACGGGTTGGATGGACCCTTGTTCCATTACTCAGCAGCCTTGGGTAAGTCACTTAACCTCCACATCTCAATTTTCTCATCCATCAGACAAGAATGAATTTAACTACCTTAGTATAACAGCCTATACATACAACTACCTTATAAACGATGGTTTATACAGTTTGGTTTGTATATATAAAGTGGCATGTAGTAAGTACCCAATACACGATGTTTGGTATATGGTTGTGTGATGTTTGCATTTTTATGATGTATATGCATTTTATCTTCTTAAACACCTTTATTGAGACATATTTTTACATATTATAAAATTCACACATTTCAGGTATATAATCCAAGAATTTTTCGCCACTGTGTAAACATCACCATAAATCAGTTTTCAGACAATTTCATTCTCCACGAGGTTCCCCGTGCCTACTTACTGCCGAGCCCCATTCACAGCACTCCAGCCACAGGCATCCACTATTCTTTCTGTCTCTATATTTTTGCCCTTTATGGACATTTCATAGAATGGAATGATACGATATATGGTCTCTTGTATCGGCATCTTTCATTCAACATCGTTTCCAAGGTCTGTCCATGATATAGTATGTGCCTGTCACTTGTTCCCTTTAATTGATAACTAATATTCCATTCTATGGACATACCACATTCTGTCTGTGCACCAGTTGATACAATTTTTGGCTATCATGAATAATGCTGCTAGGGGCATTCATGTACGAGTCTTTGTGTGGACATCATACCTTTTCATTTATCTTGAGTAGAAGTTGCCTAGGTATGGATTTGCTGAGTCTTACAGTAAGTGCATGTTGAACTTTTTGAGAGCTGCCAAACTATTTTCCAAAGTGGCTGCCCCATCTTACACCCCCTCCCACGGCTGTATGAGCATTCCTGCCACTCTACCTCCTCACCAACACTTGCTTATTATCTGTTTTGTTGATTCTAGCCATTCTAGTGGGTGTGGCGTGGCGTCTCCTTGTGGTTTTAATTTGCATTTTCCTAATGACTAGTCGTATTGAGCATTTTTAATGTAATTATGAATTGTACTTTACTTTTGTAATCAGAAAACAGGGGCGCCCAGGTGGCTCAGTCAGTTAAGAGTCCAACTTCAGCTCGGGTCATGACCTCACGGCTTGAGTTTGAGCCCCACATGAGGCTCTGTGCTGACAGCTCAGAGTCTGGAGCCTGCTTCAGATTCTGAGTCCCTCTCTCCCTGCCCCTCACCTCTCTCAAAAATAAATAAACATTTTTAAAAAAGAAAACAAAGAGTTCAGGTGAGTGACCATTCCTCTCTAGTGAGTGAAAGGTCTCCCTGCCCCTTTCCTGCTTCTCCCATTCCTGTCCCACCCCAACGGGGGCAAGCACCCCCACCTGCCTGGAGGAGGCGGCCAGAGCAGACCCAGCAGTATCAGCACCTGTCCTCCAGCAAAGGAACCCTGGCCACCAGGCTGTTGAATATAATGAACCCTCTGTCCGGCCCGGCCTGTCTCCTCCCACTGGGCACCTGCCCAGACTCACCCAGTGGGAGCCTGGGGCATGCCATCTTGGAAGATCACAGGAAAGCCTCAAACCACAGGGACTACCCAGGGTGTCCAGGTGGAGGGTTTAGCCCATCTGCCTCCCTCCCTCCACGCAGAGCCAGGAACAAGCTCTAGATGTGGGAGTGGGTCAGCCCCCAGCTGCCTGGGCCCACCCTGAGTTGCAGGACTCTCCACAAGGCACTCACAAGGGGCCTGGAAACTGGGTGACCAAGGCGGGGTCCTTCCCTGATGTCCAGAAGGATGCCTGGCACGGAGCAGTGGCGCTGTGCAGGCTTAGCAGTCAAGGGCAAGGGTTTTGGAGCCAGACACCATATCAACCCCCAGCACTGGGCTCTAAGGAGACAGAGGAGCCCCCACAGTGTGAGGAGTCAGTCATTGACCATCACAAGCCAGGTGACAAGTGCTGTGACAGGATGTGCAAAGGGCCTGGGGTGCAGGGGAGCAGCCGGAACAACAGTTTGCTGAGTGCCCCCAGGTGTGGGCAGAGGCCTGAATGTTCCTGATCCTCCCCTTGGCCTTGTCACGTATGTAAGGTGGAAATTATATAAATTGACCTGCATTTAAGGGATTTGCTGAACTCACGGCCGCCCTCCCATCCCTGGTTGAAAACTACAGCCTCTGCCCCCCCAGGCTGTCGCCCCAGGCCCCGCCCAAGCTCTGCTCCCACTGGCGGAGCTGTGAGCTACCAGAGTCTGGAGATTTTGTCCCCAGAAAGGTTCGGCCAATTGGCATTGATTGTTATAGTTATGTAATTTGGCTAAATAAAACAAGAAGTGAAATCTGATTGTGAGAGAGAAGTAACGTTTTGAGAACAACTAAGCCCAATGCTGTGGGAAGAGGCAATAAGACGAATTGCTAAAAATAGATCTGTTGCTGTCATTTGGGGAAGGTATAGGGAGGGAGGGGATAATAACAATGAGAATTCCAAATCCACATTGCTTCACAAGGGCTCTAAGAATCCATTTAGAAAGAAAAAGGAACTGGGAATCTTTAGCAGTGCTCTGTGGGTGCAGGCAGACAGGCAGAGACCTCCAGCCGGAGGCCTCGAACCCAGGGCAGCAGCTTGAGCCCGTTCGGATTACGTTGTTACATTCAAGTGTTTAGTGTATTTACGAATCCTTCATAGCGACTACCTGTCTCAGTCAACCTTTTTGATCACCTGATCAACTGTTTGTTTTGTTTTGTCTTTGTTTTTGTTTTTAATGTTTATTTATATTTGAGAGAGAGAGACAGAGTGCGAGCCGGGGAGGGGCAGAGAGAGAGGGAGACACAGAATTGGAAGCAGGCTCCAGGCTCCGAGCTGTCAGCAGAACCTGATGCGGGGCTTGGTCTCACAGACTGTGAGGTCATAGCCTGAGCCAAAGTCGGATGCTTAACCGACTGAGCCACCCAGGCACTCCAGGTTTGGTTGATTTTTTAATGTTTTTTTGAGAGAGAGAGAGAGAGAGAGAGAGAGAGAGAGAGAGAGAGAGAGAGAACATGCATGAACAGGGAGGGGCAGAGGGAGACAGAATCCCAAGCAGGCTCCATGCTGTCAGCACAGAGCCCCACTTGGGGCTCAATCCCATGAGCCACGAGATCACCACCTGAGCGGAAATCAAGAGTCAGATGCTTAACTAACTGAGCCACCAGATGGCCCACTAATCAACTATTTGCTAGCTGAGAGGTTTCTACTGGGTTATTATTATGCCCATTTCACAGATGAGGAGAATAACGCAGGAAAGACGAAGTACCTCGTTCAAGGTCACACAGCCAAGAAATGCTGGGATTGGAACGTGGACCTGAGCAGCTCCTGAACCAAGACCCTCCCACCCCACGCATGGCCTCTGCTGGGTGGGTGTGCTGAGTGTGACCTGGAGACTGCGCGAGTGTGGGTGTGAGAATGAGTGTGTGGAGGGTGGTGTGGTGACAGTGTCTGTGGGAGATGGTGTGAGAGTGTAAGTCCTGGGCATATGTGTATGTGTGTGTGTGAGCATGTGTGTGCACGCACGAGATCCTAACGTGGTGTCAGTGCTAGGCTGACCCACATCCTCAAGTTTCCCCTGATAACTGCACTCAGGACCCAGTCCTGGTCCCAGCAGCATGGCCTCCATAGGGACACCTGCTCTGTGCAGAGTCGTGTCTAAATAACCCTGAGGGGGAGCCTCAGGGATCCGGGACCCATGGAGAAGGCGTGGACATAAACAATCAGGGCACAGCTCAGAAATGGCCCCACCTCAACTGCCCTCCTGGCCCCAAGATGTCAGAAGGTGGGCAGCCCTGGGGTGCCTGGGTGGCTCAGTTGGTTAAGTGTCCGACTTCGGCTCAGGTCATGATCTCATGGCTTGTGGGTTCAAGCCCCGCATTGGGCTCTGTGCTGACAGCTAGCTCAGAGCCTGGAGCCTGTCTTCACATCCTGTGTCTCCCTCTCTCTCTGACCCTCCACTGCTCAGGCTGTCTCTCTCTGTCTCTCAAAAATAAATAAAACATTAAGAAAAAAAAAAAAGGTGGGCAGCCTTGCCCAGTCCTATGCCCCAAGGAGGGACTGGCCACATCAGTAATGTCAAGCCCTGCCCCCTCCTCAGCCCCAAACAGGCTGCCCACCTGGGCCCGCCAGGGACTCCACCCTTCCTGCCGGCAGCCTCACCCTTTCCTGGGGGCAGCGGGTCTGGCTTCTGTGGTGATACCCGCGGGCTCAAAGGACTCCCAGTTTGGAACCCCTTACCCTGTGCTATTTTTCCTGAGGGCGTGCAGGTTCCAGGACAGATCAGGACGGCGCAGGAGACACGCCAGGCAGCCTGGGTTGAAATCACCACTACTCACTCAGGAAGGCCTGGCCCACCTGGGCGCTTGCCCCGTCCACAGCTCGTTCTCCTCATCTGTTCAGTGGGAGCGGTGGCACCCTCTTCTGAAAGGCGGGAAAAGGCTCACACTCGGGACTATCTAGGTCCAAGGTCTTGTTCTGACACTTGTTCTCACACTCGCTGTGTGAGTTTGGGCAAGTGACTTAACCACCCTGTGCTTCAGTTTTTCTCACGTATGAGATGGGACTGACAATAGTACCTGTTCATATTTATGAAGGTAAAATGAACTAATGTATATAAAAACTTAGGATAAGCATGCAAGACACATAAGCTATAGCTGTTTGCTATTATGATTATCATCATTATAATAATTATGTTTAACATGGCAGGGTTTAGGTGAACACGAAATTAAATGCACTCAGCACAGTGCCCATAGGAGCCCAGGACCTCTTGGCTGCCCCTCCCAGCTTGGGGAGAAGGTGGGGGAGACACATGAGGAGAGACCTGGGGACGTCCCAGTTCCCGTACCGGCCTCTCCTGCACTTTTTTTTAATGTTATTTGTTTATTTTTGAGAGACAGAGAGAGACAGCATGAGCAGGGGAGGGTCAGAGAGAGAGGGAGACACAGAATCTGAACCAGGCTCCAGGTTCTCTGCTAGCTGTCAGCACAGAGCCTGATGCGGGGCTCGAACCCATAAACAGTGAGATCATCACCTGAGCTGAAGCTGGAAGCTTAACCGACTGAGTCACCCAGGCGTCCCTCTCCTGTACTTTCTAGGACACAGCATCCTTCCCATGGTCTCACTAGTGTCCCCTATGAGCATATTTCCTGTCTGCTACCTCGTTTAGGCTAATAGCAGACTTCAGCGGGATTCTCACCCCCATTTTCCAGATGAGATAACAGAAAGTTTCCAGGGTGCTTTATTGCCACCCAGAGATCAGGATCCCAGAACATTCAGAAAGACCCTCAAGGCTCCCCCGACCCTGGGAGTGGTTTCGTCTCCCATGCAGCTGGGGTGGACTGGCCCTGGAGGCTGCGTGGGACCTGGGACAGAAATCACATGCTGTAATTGATTAGTGATCTCTTCCATGAACGCGGAAGTGTCACCAGTCATCCTGTTCCCATCCATCCCCCTAACGTAGCCTATGGCTTAGAGGTAGAAGCCACTTGCCCATGGTCTCCAAGGACATGGTGCCCAGTGAAGACAGACCCTGCCCAGGCCAGGCTCTTTCCCCCACCTGGCACAGGATCGTTCAGCTTTCTTGGGGAGAATTTTACTTGGTGCTTCCTTCCCCATCTGTGAGGTTTCTAGGAATCAAGTTGTGCAGAGTGGACTGGGGAGCTTGTGGGATGCCGCCCCTGCCCGTGTCCAGGCTCCTGCCAGGTCCCACTGAACCTCACACCCCTGTGGCCTCCCACTCTGGGGCTGTTTGCTATCCGGAAAATTCAGGAGCTGCCCCCATGGAGAGGTATAAACAAAAAGGGTCTCTGATACACCATCAAGCTGTCCTTGTCACCCAAGGTCACTGGGTGCAGACCCCGCAAGCCTGCTCCCACCATGCCACAACAATGTGTACAGTAGCAGAAGATGCCAGCAAGGCAGCCAGAGCAAACGGGAGCCTGGGAAACACACGGAGATGCGCATATCCCTTAAGCAAAGATTGGAAATTCACATATGTGCATGATATGTACAGGATCACAGATACACACTCGGGAATCACAGAGAACCCAGAGAATATAGCGTAACAAATGCCCACACACACCTCCTACCTGGCATTAACACATGGGTGCGATGAATCATTTTTGCTTTAGATGTTTTTCATGAAAGAAGTTGATGTTGAAGACTTAAATTGAAGTCCTTGTTACACCCCTTCCCAGCCCCATTTCCCTTCCTTGGCAGAAGGAGCTACCGTCAAAAATGTAGTATGTATCCTCCCCAGGCCATTTAATCCACAAACAATATGGTTGTGTGAGTTTTAAAATTTTACGTAGATGATGTCATGTTATACTTAGTATTTTTCAACTTTATGTATTAGCTTCCTAAGGCTGCTCTAACAAAGTTCCACAAACCAGACAG
This sequence comes from Suricata suricatta, assembly GCF_006229205.1. NCBI lineage: Eukaryota > Metazoa > Chordata > Mammalia > Carnivora > Herpestidae > Suricata > Suricata suricatta. Next base: position 10,425,598 of record NC_043712.1, read on the forward strand.
CTCAAAACAACAGAAGTTTATTACCTTGCAGTTTCAGAGGCAAGAAGTCTGAAATCAAGTGTTGGCTTGACCGTGCTCCCTTTGAGGTTCTGGCCTCTGGTGGTGTCCAGTGGTGGGTGTCAATCCTTGACTTCCTACTGCATTTCTCCAACCTCTGCTTTTGTCATTACGTGGCCATCTTCCTCTGTCTCCGCCTTCACCTAGCATTCTCCCTTCTGAGCGTGTCTGTGTCCAAATATCCCTCCTCTTATAAGGATACAGTGCTATTGGATGAGGGCCCATCCTAACGACCTCACTTTAACTTAATTATATCTGTAGAGACCCTATTTCCAAATAAGGCCATGTTCATAAGTAGGACCCCAACATATCTTTTGGGGGATAACACAAAAATCAAAATTATACTTCTTAATATTTATCCAGTGGTGATATGTATAAGGCAAGGCCCTTTGGTTTACATTATGATGTTCTCCTTTATAAATAGGTAATACTGATTTATTTAATTAGCCTATCGAGAGATATACGGGTTGTGTCCTAGTTTAATACCCATGACATTTCCTTGACCAAGATGCAGGGATTTCTCTAGGGTTCGTTCCTGGGAGCAGAACTGCTGGCCACTTGGTGTGCATGTTTCTAACTTGTATAAGGTACTGCCAAATTGCAGTATTTGAGAGGTCACCCTTCCCCAAATCTTCACCAACACTTAGTAGTGTCAACCTTTGCCAATTGATGGGTGTGAAATGGAATCTTTTTGCTGTTTAATGAGTATTGCTTTGAAAAGTAGTGAGGTTAAGTACCTTTCGTATGCTTATTCACCATTTCTGCTCCCTTTTTTGTAAATAATTCATAGCCTTTTCTATTTTTCTATTGGGTTGTCTTTCTCTTATTGGTTTCTGAGCGTTTTTTATGTATTTAGACATTAATCCTACGTATGCTGCAAATACCTTCCCATAGACTCGTGCTCAGATTTTAACTTTGCAAGGGCCTTTTATTACATTGAAGTATTTGATTTGGTTGAACCTAAAGTAAACAATGTTTTCCTTTATGATTTCTGACTTTTGTAACTTACTCCTTCCTCATCCCAAGCCATAAAGAAATGCTCCCATTCATCTTCTATACTTAAAGATTGTTTTTCACATGTAGGTCATTAATTCATCTTGCTTATTTTGGTATATACTGTCAGATAGAGTCTGATTTCCTTTTTTTTTCCATGCAGAAAGCTTCTCCAACCCCTAATTTTGTATAGCCCATCCCTTCCGCTCACAGATTTGTGATGCCTTTTGAGCATACACTATGGTCCCATACAAGCTGGGTCTGTTTCTGGGATTTCTTTTCTGTTCCATTGATTTATTAGTCCACTCCTGTGCTAATCACCAGGATGTATTCTTATCGAAGCTTTGTAATAAGTCTGGATATTTTTAGTAAGATCCCTACCTTGTTCTACTTCAGATTTATCTTAGCTATTCATGTATTTTTACCTTTCTGGGTGGATTTTATAATCAGTTTTACAAATTTGGTGAGAAATGCTGTTGGGGGTATTTCAACTGAGATTATGTAGATTTTATGAATTAATTTGGAAAAATTAAAGTAGTTATGAAATTGAGTCTTCCTTTCCATAGACATGGTCCATATTTTCATTTGGTGTTTGTGTGTGTTCTTTAATGTTTTGTATTTTCTTCATTAGGTTATTACACATTGTTTGTTCATTACTAGACCATTTACAATCCTGTCTTTTTACTGTTACATGTACATCCTCATTGGTTATTCCTGGTAGATAAGCACATAATGGATTTTCTATGTTAACCTCATATGCAGCAACCTCAATCCCTTTCTTTCTGGTTCCATCAAGAACGATGGACTTGGTGACTTGCAGAACCCAAGTTAGGACACCATGTAGGCTATGTGTTTCGAGTATGGATTTTGACACCTGACAGGTGAACCTGGGTTTGAGCCTTGGATTTACCACTTACTAGCTGGATAAATTACTTACCCTCTCTGAACTAATGATCACATTTACCCCCGGAGTTATTTTGAGAAATCAGGGAGATAACATGCATAAAAGTGCCTAGCACGGTGCCGGGCACAGAGAAGTATTTAACTGATGCTCTTCCTTTACTTTTACTGAGTGGCTTTTTCTGCATAGCTGGGGAGATGATAACCCATAGAGAAATAAATCACTACCTGCCTCTATTTACATGAAGCAGCTGTACAAGATTGCCAGCATTTGGAGCAGCGTGACTATAAATTAACACCCACATTCAGTGACTGCCCTAGTGACTGCTGACTTGGAACTCGTGTTTAAACCCCATTTGTTCTCTCTGTGCCATTTTAATACACATGGCCTCCCAATCAGCAAGCAATGGCTTGTCAATAACCATTGATTCAAGAAGCCTTGGAGGACACGATGGGTAATGCCCATCTCTCTGGCCCTGCCCCATGCCCCCAGTCCTAAGCCACTCTTGAGTAATGCAGTGGACATCAAGTGCTATAGACTGGAGCATCCACCCCTCCAACTACATGTATTGAAGTCCTAACCCCCAATGTGATGGTATTTGAAGAAGGGGCCTTTGGGAGGTGATATGGGCATTCCTGATGAATGGGCTGAGTGTCCTTATAAAAGAGATCCCAGGAAGCTCTCTCACTCCTTCCACCATGTGAGAACACAGCAAGAAATGGCTGCCTATGACCCGGAAAGAGGTCCTCACCAGACACACAATCTTCCAGCTTCTTAATCTTGGACTTCTGGGTCTCCAGAACTGTAAGAAATAAATTTCTGTTGTCTACTAACCACCTGATCTATGATATTTTTGTTGTGGCAGCCCAAAGATACCCAGTCAGATCATCCCAAACATGCCCTCCAGACAGTTCACGTGGCTACTTCTTCATAATATGGAAAGACACAAATGGGCGGAGTAATATCAATTATACTGATATTAGTAGTATCACTTAAACTTCTAATGCATTATAATCAAGCATGTACACAAGGCTCAAATCTAATAGCTCTGAAGCCAGAGCCCAGGAAAAAATCTAGATGGTGGCTGTGGTTGATAAAGAAGGAGAAATGGATCTGGGTAGAAGTCAGGGCTTTGTAAAACACAGTCAAAGGAAAACCAGAAAGTATACCCAAACATATACCCTGAAGGGTCATATGATGTTTCAAGCTGTGGGTTATGCTCACGTATTTTGTTCAAAGAAGCCATCCTGTGGGGCACCTGGGTGGCTCAGTCGGTTAAGCCTCTGACTTCGGCTCAAGTCATGATCTCATGGTTCATGGGTTCGAGCCCCACACACGGAATGAATATCCCCAAGCGGAAGTTTAACTCAGGAAAAGGCAGGGCCAGAACGCAAACCCAGAGCTAGTCCAAGGTGTTTAGTTTAGTTTTTGTTGCTTTCCAAGTGAGTGAGTGCTTGTGGATGGGTATGCACTGCCCCAGGCTTAGTGAGTGTCTTCAGCTGCCCTGTGAGTGGGGTCACTGGGCTGCAGAGTCATTTCAATGCACTGCTGAGTACAGTCACAAGGCAAGGAGTATTCGATCACACTGGTAAGCACTTCTGCTCAGCGGCTTGGTATGGGTACAGGTCCTAAGCTCATTCAGTGGTGAACTGAGCCCACAGCCATGGCCAGGGCCTTGGCTCTAGCACCTCCTTTGGGTGCCCCACTGGCAGAATGACTTCCCAAACTACACGGCAGTTGTTCTGACTTCATGGTCAGCTGAGGCTGGCACTCCTCACCCCCTCTCCCACTGCCTACCCACCCTGTTTCCTAGGGAGACTGAGGCACAGCTAGGGCCAGGTTGAGGGTAGAAGAAGGAAGCCTCTGGGGCCCACAGCATCCCCCCAGCCCTTAAAACCTGCCAGAGTCAGCAGCCTAGGAAGTCAGAGGAGAGGGGCTAAAAGGAAGACTGCCAGACAGCTGCTCAAAGAACCCAAAGCCTCAGAAGTCACTGAGTCCACCACTTCCCAGCCCATTGCACAGGTAGGGAGAGTGAGGCCCCAAATCAGACTCTACAAGAATGCCTATCAGATCTGCCTTTGGAGAAAACATACAGGGAGACCCTGTCCTCTCTTCCCCAGTAGGGGGCCTGAGAGGGCCCTGGCCCAGATAACCCTCTCCCTGCCCACCCCCAAAGGCCTGCACTTGACCTTCCCCTCTGGAATCCAAGCCACATACCCAGAAGCTGGAACTGGGGCCCCAGAAAGCTCTGGGCTCACCTTCCATATGACCCTCTGTATGTGCTCCTTCTAAAGTGATATTAAATCATTTCTCAATGTTTGCTATAAAATTTCTTTTATAACAAAGGTAGTACATGCTTTGCTAAATAAACACACCGACTCTACAACTCCTGCTCACGTGGGCAGACAAGGGTGCACACGGCCACAAAAGAACCTGACACACGTGTTCATGGCAGCCATGGCTCCAAACTGGAAACAACTAAATGCCATCAACGGAGACTGGATAACTGGCTTGTGTGTTTCCACGGTGAGGGGTTACATACCAGTAAGAAGGAGATGAACCACCGGCATGTGCAGCAACACGGAGGAATCACACCTTTATCATGCTGAACCAAGAAAGCCAGACAGACAAGAGTACTAACCGTATTATGCCATACATACGAAGTTCAAGAACAGGTAAAACCATTCAAGATGATAGAAGACAGGACAGCACTTACCTGTGGGGGCAGATACATACTGGGTAGAGGCACTTTCTGGGGTGTTAGAAATGCCTGCACCTTGACCAGGGTGATTATGTGGGTATACATCCATATGTAAAAAGATTACCAAACCACACCCTTACACACACATGATACCGCATGTTGCACCACTTTCAAAAATAAAAGTGTTTTAAGTGTACATAAGCTAAAAATAAAAATGTTGTAAGTGTATATAAGCTAAAAATAAAAAATGTTGTAAGTGTATATAAGCTATAAAAGTACATGGGGGTGCCTGGCTGGCTCAGTCGGGAGAGCATGCGACTCTTGATCTCAGGGTTGTGAATTCGAGCCCAGTGCTAGGTGTAGAGATTACTTAAAATAAAGAAAAAAAAGTTCATGGTCACTGATAGAAGTTGACAAATGCAAAGGTTTTTAAAGAAATTCTTGCTCTCCCTCCCCCAATACCAACCATTTCTCTCTGCTGAGTCTCAGATTCCATTGTGGGTCTTGCAGTCCGTCTGGAGGAACATTTTCGAGACAGGGAGATGAACCAGATGGAGTTCCTTGTCTCCAGAAACCCACCACTAATTTTTTAAATGGTTTTATTTATTTTTGAGAGAGAGAGAGAGAGAAAGAGAACGAGAGCAGGAGAGGGGTGGGGGACAGAGGATCCACAGCAGGCTCTGTGCTGAGAGGAGCCAGCCTGATACGGGGCTCAAACTCACAAACCATGAGATCATGACCTGACCCAAAGTCACGTGCTCAACCAACTAAGCCACGCAGGCACCCCCAGAAACCTACCATTGATTTGATGGAGGCAGGAGACAGGAGTTCCAGCCTACCTCCTTACCCACCCTTCCACGGCCTGATTTTCTCAGATTGCTGTCCCCCTTCCTGGGACCCTTTCTCCAGGAGGAAGGTAGGAGGAGGAGCCCCCGGGCTCGGCAGGAGCACCATTAGCCACATGACATATAGGTCAACTCGTGCTCCTCCGAGGCCATCCAGAGGAACATTCAGCCACCAAACAGTTAGCAACTGAGGCTTCGGCTTGTCTCTGTCTTCTCCAGGGACCCTGGAGCTTGGAACAAGGCCAGCAGCCCACCCCTCTCCCCAAGATAAGATCCCTCAGGAATCCCAGAGTTAGGGGGGGAAGTAGGGAAGTTAAGGAGTCTCCACCTCCTGCTTTTACACCTCCCATGATGGGGAGCTTACCACCTCCCAAGGTGCCTCTCCTCTCCCTAGCTGGTCCCGACTCAACAAGTCCTTGCTCTCAAGGAGAGGAAATCTGTGGCTATGACTCCATCACTAGGGTAGCCAACTTGTCCCAGTTTGGCCAGAACTTTCCCAACCTGGGTGCTGCAAGTCCAGTATCCCAGGAAACCCCTCAATCTGGAGCAAACCAGGAGGTTAGTCACCCCGTTCCTAGCTCCACCCTCTGGGCCAGTTAGGAGCCACCGCCTCGGGCATCCTCTCCCTGGGGCACCACGTCCAGGCCCGGCCGCCACCCCAGGCCTGATAGCGTAGCATTTCTTCCTCCATATGTTTATTTACAGCCCTTCAGAATGGCCTAGAGGCATTAAGGCCTAGCCGCTGCTTCTAGACAAACCTGGGTTCATATTCTGGTTGTGTGGCTTTGTACTTGTTACGTAGCCTCTCAGAGCTTGTATTTGATCTTCTCCAAGTGGGGATAATAAGCATCTACCTCACAAGACTTTTGTACATACTAAATGAGATAATGAACGGGAAATGCTTCACATAAGGTCTGGCATCTAGTAACCACTCATAAATCTTGAGCTTTTATTCTAGTACTCACCCATTCGAGAAACATTTATTGTGTAGTTAGTCTGTTTGGGCCCCAGTTTAGGCACTGAGGACACACAAATAACCCAGACACGCTGCCCCCCCCCACACACACCGAACTGTGTGGAAGGCGGCGGAAGACACGGGCAGTTACAGTCCAGCATGAAACAGGCTGCGCGGAGACAAGATGGAGGGAAAGGCCTGGGTAGTTTCCCAGAGGAAGTGACTTCATTCTGGGCCTTGGCGGAGAGAAGGCAGGGCAAAAGGCGGTCCGTGAAAGAGGGACTAGTTTGGGGGCAAGGACGAGAAAGCATGAAACGGAGCTGCTCAGGGACGTCAGGGACGCACGATTCTGTGCCGCAGAGTCTAGACTTTACGTGGAAGAGGCCAGAGAAGGGGGCAGTTTAGAAAGAATTTTTTTCCTTGATAAAATAGGAAAATATTTAAATGCAATAGAATGTATTTATTTTTATTTCATTTTTAGAGAGAGCGAGGGGAGAGGAGCAGAGGGAGAGAGAGAGAATCTTAAGCAGGCTCCCCACGCAGCACAGAGCCCGGCAGGGGGCTCCGTCCCACAACCCTGGGATCACCACCCGAACCAAAATCAAGAATTAGACCCTCAAATGACTGAGCCACCCAGGCACCCCTAGAATAGATTTACTTTACCCCAAAAGCCAGTATCATGTGTTTAGGGGAATCCTTAAAGGCATTCCCATTATGATGAAAAAGAGCAGTATGTCTGTTTTCTTTTTTTTAATCAATTTAAAAAATTTTTTAATGTTTATTTATTATCGAGATGGAGCATGAGTGGGGGAGAGGCAGAGAGAGAGGGAGATGCAGAATCCGAAGCAGGCTCCAGGCTCTGAGCTGTCAGCACAGAGCCTGACACGGGGCTGGAACCCACGAACGTGAGAGCATAACCTGAGCAAAGTTGGATGCTTAACCGACTGAGCCACCCAGGCGTCCCGGGAAGTGTGTCTATTTTCAACACTATTATTTAAAATAGTCTGATGACACTAGCCCTTATGATGAGACAACAAAAAAAAATGAGAAGAATAAAAATCAAAAAGAAGGAAAATTGATCATTACTTACAGAATCAACTGAAAAACCATTATAAATAATAAAGGAACTCAGTAATATGGCTGGGTGAAAAATTAATACATTGAAATTAATAGTCTTCATAAATATAAAATAGCCACTTAGAGGAGATAATGAAAGAGAAGTCCCTGTTTACAATAGAAGCAGAAATGATAGACGATTTAGAAGTAAATGTAACAAAAATTAAATATATAAGATTATTGGAAATGTACCTTATACCTGGAACTAATATAACACTATATATTAACTATACTGGAATTAAGTTTTATTTTATTTTATTTTTGTAAATAAAATTTAAAATTAAAAAGAAAAAAAAGAAAAAGGAATGAACTTTAATAAAATGCTGAAGGGTGTAGGAGAAAGCCTGACATGTAGAATGGTTTTAGAATAGATGACTCAACATTACAAATATATACCAAATCTCTCCTAGTTTACACATCATATATTTGTACACTATATATATATATATATGTATTCTGAATATATGTGTTATGTTCTGAATACGTATAATACATATATTCTGGTAAAATACCAATAGGAAGCTGATTCTAAAGTCCTTACACTGGGGCGCCTGGGTGGCTCAGTTGGTTAAGTCACTGACTTTGGCTCAGGTGATGATCTTGCCATTTTTGAGTTCAAGCCCCACATCGAGCTCTGTGCTGACAGCTCAGAGCCTGGAGCCTGCTTCACATTCTGTGTCTCCTCTCTCTGACCTTCCCCTTCTCACTCTCTATCTCTCAAAAATAAATAAACATTAAAAAAATTTTAATAATAAAAAAGATAAACTCCTGATGACAATGTGAATAAAAGGAAATTCTGAAAAATTCTGAAAAAAGAATATGAGTGGAGACCAGTCTTAGATAGTAGAACATAGTATAAAACTACAATATTTTGAGCAGTGTGCTAATTTTTGATAAATGGATCAATAGAACAGAGTAAGACATGTGAAAGCATACTTGTGGATAAAATTGTGTCCCCCCCCCCAAATGTTATGATCAAGTCTTAACCTAGTGAATATGACCTTACTGGAAATGAGGTCTTTGCATATATAATCAAGTTAAGATGAGGCCATATTGAATTCAAGTCATACCAGATTAGGCCTTCATCCAATGGTTGGTTCCTTAGGAGAGAGGGAAATTTGGACACTGACGTAAACTCAAAGGAGAGGCCATACGAACACTGAGAGATTGAAGTTACACTGCCACAACCCACACAATGGCAAGGGTTGTTGGAAGCCACCAGAAGCTAGAACAGTCCAGTTGCATGATCTGACCCACCAGAGGCACCAGAGGGAGTCTGGCCTTGCTGACATCTTGACTTCAGATTTCTGGTCTCCAGAACTTTGAGAGAAGACATTTCAGTTGTTATAAGCTACCCAGTTTGTGCTAATATGTTACAACAACCATGAGGAATTAATACAGTAGCCAAGTGTGTATAGGAGTTTAGTTATAACAAAAGTGATACTGCTAATCCATACCAAAAAGATGTATTATTCAATAAAGATGTTGAGACAACTAGATAGCCATCCAGAGAAAGAGCTGAACCCCTACCTCACACCTTACACCAAAACAACTTCTAGAGTGATAAGCCCTGGTAGTAATTTCAAAAGTATTCTTAGACTAAGGAAGGCCTTATGAAATATGAAAAATTTTAATGAATCCATAAATGAAAAAATTGATAAACTTGGCTACACAAAATAATGTTTAGCTCTTTCTGAAAAATAACATAAACAAAGTCAGAAGGCACATATTATAGACATATCACATGTTCCTGACAAAGGCTGATATCCTTGCTATTTTAAGAGCTCCTACATAATCAGGAAGGAAAAAAAAAACAGCCTAATTAAAAGATAGGCAAAGGATATAAACCAGCAGTTCCCAGGAAAGGAAATGTAAATGATCCTTAGTCATATGAATACATGGTCAACCTCCCTTGTAGCAGGAGAACTGAAATGACAGCTACGAGATATCATTTTCTATCTAACAGATTGACAAAGATCCAAAAGTTTGATAACACGCTGTGTTGGCAAGGCTGTGGGAAACAGACTCTGTCATTCATTGCAAGTGGGAGGGCAAATTGGTACAATCTCCCTGAAGTGTGACTTGGCAATATCTAAGTAAATTAGAAATCCACATACCTTTAACCCAACAATTCCATTTCTAGGAATTTACCATACAAAATACTAGCACGTGGCAAGTTGACTATGGATGTGGATTTTTATTAC
>NC_043712.1:10435469-10461978 GCF_006229205.1 Suricata suricatta
AAAAGGAATCAAATATATTAAACAAACAACAGCAGCAAAAAATCGTGAAGAAAGCCAAAAAAGTAAAAGTTTTCATTTGAGATCTGAGTTTAAATGTTAGCTCCACTACTTTCTTGGACACGTTTTTTCAGCTCTTAAGCCTTAGTTTCCCCATCTGTAAAGTGGGAATCATAACATTGCCTCGGAAGGGGACAGAGGAGTTGACTGCATTACTGTATTATCGTCTTCTCTGTAATTTTTCAATTTTTTCCCAAATAAAGTGTTTTGTTTTAAAAATTGCTGATTCCTGTGTTCCCACCCCACCTGTTAAATCAGAACTTCTGGAGGTAAGGCTGGCAAACCAACTTTTTCTCCCAAGCACCCCTGTACCCTGAGCACCACTGGATCAGGACATAGCTGGGGTGAGAAGCCAGGTGACCGATTCTGGCGACAGGGCCACCCCAGCATCGCACTGCTGGCCACTTCCCTCCAGGTAAAGAAAGGGCTGCGTCGCTCCAGGGCGCAGGTAAAGGGGTCTTTTCCCCTTCAGGCATCTGTGGGACAGGAAACTAGGAACGGGGCCATGGGGACAGAGACTGACACCCCTGATTGTCGTGGTGGAAGGGGGCCTGCGCTTTCTGCCTGGGGATTGGGCGAGAGAAGCAGAGCCCGAGGTGCCAAACCCCGCCCCCCACCCACGCCAGGGCTCCCTTCGCGGGGCCTGTGCCGGTACACGCAGGGAACCCCGGCCCTGGCCGAGCCCCCATCAGATAAGGCCGCCTCCCCCACGCTGGCAGCCCTCGGAGCCGGCGAGGAGTTTACGTAAGCCTGTTGTTGATGGAAAAACAAATGCACCAGCAGGCGTTTCCTGGCCTGCATGGAGCCTCGGGCCCCAGACGCTGGCTCACCCCAGAGAGGCTCCGTCCTGACAGCTCCCTGGGGGGCTCAGGCGAAACTCCGGGGGTCCCCTGTGCCGGCAGACTGGCTCTGAGGGGGCCACCCAGAGTCCCACCGCCAAGCCCAGGCCACCTTGCACTTGAGACCAGCATGCAGGAGGCGGTTAATCAGCGCTGGCCTTCACCTCTCTCCCTCGAGCCCTAGCACCAGCCTGGGCCTCCCGGGGAGCCGGCTTTGGCCCTTTCCCCGCCCCAGCCTTGAGCCCAGGAGGGGCCGCTTCAGGCATCTGTCAGCACCCCTTCCTTCACCCAGCGCTTGCTGCGTGCCCGGCCCTGCTCCAGGGGCGGGGGTGCTGGAGGTATGGGAACCAGGAAAGAGCGGAGAATTAGCCTGTGCTAGGGGAGCATCAGTAGGGAATCTCAGCTGAGCGAGGCGACTCCTTTCTTGCTTTTAAGAATGAAGGAGAGGGGCGCCTGAGTGGCTCAGTCAGCTGAGCATCTGCTTCAGCTCAGGTCATGATCTCACAGTTGGTGGGTTCGAGCCCCCTCCCAGGCTCTGTGCTGACAGCTAGCTCAGAGCCTGGAGCCTGTTTCAGATTCTGTGTCTCCCTCTCTCTGACCCTCCCCTGCTCACTCTGTCTCTCAAAAATAAATAAAAAGCATTAAAAAAAAATGAATGAAGGAGAGCCGAGGCAGACCTTCACGGAGCTGTCAGAGACAGAAAGGAGACAACTGAGGGGGATGCTACCCCTCCCTGGCCCATACCCATCTTTGCCAGGAGGGAGGCAGATGACCAGGGTTCAGATCTCAGCTCTGCCAGCCGCACGACCTCATCACTTTGTGCCCACGTCTCTTTATCTAGAATATGAAGCCAATTCTTGTACCAACCTCAAGTTTTGAGAATGTAATGACATATTTTGAGGATTCAATGTGATCATGAATATGAGACCCTTAAAGCATGCCTGTCATAATGTCCGGCACAAAATATCCCACAGGAACATGTCACCGGAGATGTAAACATAGGGCGTCCACCTGCCTTTCCATCCTAGCGTGGACATCTGCCTTTCAGGGTGGCCTTTCCTGACCCGTCCTAGGTCAGGTACCCCAGTTACACTCCCTCCCAAGTCCCCCTTCTCCACTCCTGGAAGCCCTCTTCGCCCATGTGGCCACCCCAGACCTGTGTCTTCTCCATCAGACCCTGCACCTGCTGTGTGCGAGGCTTCGTGCTGGCCCTGGGCATCCAGAGGTAAATCATATTCTGGCCCTGTCCTCTAGGGGTTCCTAGCTTGGGGGGGAAAGATGTGTGCACAGAGCAAGGGACATTGAAGAAACCCAGTGGATTCAGAAGTCACTAAGAATCTTACAGGAATAACAAAAAGCTCATGTGGACACAGCCCAGGCATGCAGCGGGGACACACAGTAGGTACACCCCAAAACCTTAATTATAGAAAATGAGGCTATCTAATAGTGGAAAGACCTGGAATCAACTGGTGGCTCTGCTGCTTACTTGCTGTGCAAGCTTTAGCAAAGCACTGCCTTTCTCTGGGCCTCAATTTCTCTGATTAGCAAGGGAGATGCTATTTATTATTAATAACCCATTGTAAGGCCTGGGGGGATGCAAACAAGTCGACACACGTGGAAGTATTTTCTGGACTCTCAGAGGGTTAATTCTATCAGCTGCAAACTCTCCTATAGAGGCCAGTGGGAGGAATACAGCCGCGGACAAGACTTTGGCATCAGGCCCGGTCTCAGGACCCAGCCTGGACACCTTTTCGTTTTGTGACCTCCGGCAATGGCTCAGCCTCAGTTTCCTCATCTGTAAAGTAGGGATAACAACATCTATCTCTTAGGGTGCTGTGAAGAGCCAACTTGTTGCACACTTATTCAATGCCAGACAGGGCTTTGAAGTGATTTTTCTTTATTAACCCGTCCACTGTTATTTTACAGCTGGGAAAATGGAGGCAGAGGGATTTTAAGCAACGTACCCAAGGTCACACGGCTGGGAAGTGTTGCCAGGAAATAGTCCTGGCAGTCTGGCTGGCACTGAAGTCCAAGGGGCCGGCCACCCTGCCTCCCTCCCTCCCCAGACCCTGCGTAAAGCACTGAAAAATGGCGCATAGTCCAGCCTCAGCAAACAGTAGCCGCTATTATGATTTTATTCATGTATGTGTTGATATCATCACGATCTTAATTACTCATCAATCCCTTCTCCGTGCAGGGCAAGCTGAAGCTCTTCGGCCCTGGGGGGGTGCCAACTGAGAGCTGGTGCCAGGAGCCTACACTGTGGGCAAAGTTTTATTTCCTGGTCACACCCAGTGAGAGTCACCCAGTGAGGCTAGTGGGTCCAGTGCCGGGCTGGCTCCCAGGATGTCACAAATGGCCATCTTTGCCCAGTCTGTCACTGGACACCCACTTGGCTCTTGGAGCAGGGCAGGACCAGGAAGGGAAGGCGAGGGCAGACACTGGGCCTTTTGTGTCCTGCTCCCCACGCGGCCCAGCCCCGAAACCTGTCCCCACCCCTGCCCCAGGCTGGGCAAAGGGTGTGCAATGCCCTCCCGGAAGAGGAAAAAATTCAGGCAGGAGTCAGGAGTCTGACCAATAGCCCGGCCCCACTGCTTTCGGGCGGAGGCTCCTTGGACCAGTCCCTCCTGGCTGGGAGCCTGGTTTGCTCGCTCCAAAATGAGGCCTAGAGAGCTGGTCTCAGGTGCAGGTGAGGGTGAAGAAGGGAGACGGAAAGACAGTGGGCCTCGGAGGGCTGCAGCTAAGGGACAGGGCAGGCGCCTGGCCACCTCTCTGTTGGGTGGAAACATGGTTAGGGTTTTTCACCCCCTCCACGAACAGGCCCAGACCACCTTTGAACCCCAACACACACCTCCCAACCTGCAGCACATAGCTACCGCTGCAAATGCCTGCATATACACGAACACACAGGTGCACACAAACACCTGAACACAGACACACCCCTGACCTCAAACACACACAAACATACACAGCCTTGATCACAGACATACATAGACCCATATGGACGCACACTCCTAGTAAGAGACACACATAGACCCACCTCCGTAATGGACATGCACACAAACACACACCTGATCACAGACACACACATCTCAACAATACAAAAACACCCCCAAATTAACACCCACACCAACACGACCACACGCACAGCTACACCGACACCAGAACACACACCCCCTGACACCCACCACACCTCAGTGCACACCGCATCTCCCGCCCCCTCGCCTGCAACCAGCCCCCACCACACACAGGCTCCAGTGCTCACGGAGGCCCCTGGGGGGCAGAGCGAGCCCCCGGGGGAGCCCAGGATGAGTGCCTGGATCTGCACCTCCTCATCCCTTCCCATACTTGAGGACCCCCTCAGGCTTGAGCCCAACGCGGCCTCCCGTAGGAGCGTAGGAATGAACCTAAAAGGAGGGCATTTGGGGGACCTACTGTGTGCCAGTCTCTGTGCTGTGTGCTTCCGTGCTGTCACAGCCACTAGACCTGCCACACGTAAAAAGGGCTCAAAATTATCACTCCCGTGTTGAAACTGACAAAACAGTCCAGAGCCCGGAGTAGATCTCGGGTCTCTGATTCTCTCCCGCGAGTTTCTTTAGTGCAGACACCTCCTGGCCAGGAGCGTCTACAGGGTTGGAAACCCTGGGGCTATGCCGCGGTGCACCGCCAGGGGGCGCCCTCCGCCAGGCCCCTGCGGGGGCTTAGTCGCCTCGCTCCCTGCGTCCCTCTTCCCAGCCCTGCGGTGCCCGGGGGCGGCTCCCCTGGGAGCTTCCCCAGGTCCTGGCGGGCGCCCCCGCAGGATGTCTCGGCTCCCAACCACTCCGGATCCGACCTCGGCTCCGGCTTCCGCCCCCTCCCGGGTCCCCAGGGGCCATCTCCAACAGCTCCAGCCAGGCGGCCACCCCCTCGGCCCGGAACCGCCCCAAGCCCACCCCCACCCCGGGCTCTGAGAACCTCGGAGAGCATCCCACAGCGGACTCAGAGGCTCACGAAGGTGCCTGAACCGAAAGACCGCGCTGCTCCCATGAACAGAGCATTCCTGCGCGCTGGGCACTCTGCTCGAGGCTGTGGCTGCTGAGTTCCAACACTTAGTGTTCACAGCACTCCGTGAAGCGGCTGTTACCATCACCCCATTTTCCAGAATTAAAATGCCAGAAGCTTAGAGAGGTTAAGTAATTTGCACAGGATCCTTGGAGTGTTGAGTGGCAGGATAGGGTCTTGGGTCAAATTTCTAAGGATTAGACCGTCAACCACAGTGGTTGCCCATACTAACATTTCTTCTTTCCAGGATTTAGAAAGTATTTAAGGATCCACCCCCTACCTGCCAGGCATCATCTGGGTGTAACATAAAGACAGACACACTGGGTCATGGAGTTGACAGTGGCAGGAGAAAGAGTAAAATAGTCCCAGAATACGTACCTACAGTTCATCATTATTTGACTCACTTACTAAAGATGTGTTACTAGGAACTAGGTGTTGGCCAAGGCTGGAACAGGCCAGCAGGGCAGAGAGGGCCCACCCGCAAGTAATGCTTGGATGGATTTGGTGCACTTGGCTGACTTTGAGCCCAGAGATATATGGGCAGGGACCAGCATGTGCCCAAGTCTCAAACACCAGTTTAAGGACCAACTTGCCCAGAACAGATGGGAAACTCAAAGAAGAACAATGTTTAAACATCCCAGGTCCCTTTCATGCCTTTCTCATGTGGCTTGGAGTCCCCAAAGGGAAGAACCAGCCAGCACTATGATGTCTTAAGGCGTCAAAAATTCAGCAAGTCCCACCCCCAAATCCTGAATCATTGCCCCCCCCATCCTCTTCCCAGTGACTGCTCCCATTGCAGTGAAGGGCGCCACCATCTACCCAGTTGTGGCCCTACCCCCCCTCCCCTCCTTCCCCCTCATAGCCAGGCTGCCTTCTGTGCACCAGATGATGAGACATGTGACTGACCTCAAGAGCCTCCTCTCGTCCATCCCTGTCCCCTCCCGCCTTGATTCATCATTCCCAACTTCCTGGTGCTATTGGAGTGAATAACCAAGCACGGTACCAGGGAAGCGCACGGCTGTGTTTTCCTCTCCCCCTGCCCCACCATTCTGGCCCTTGCTCTGAGAGCCCCAGCCACACTGGAGGAGCAGAGCTTTTAATGCCTTGGACCACTGGGCTCAGGGCCTTTGCACACACCGTTTCCTCCACCTCCCCAGCCCGCCTGCTAAGTTAATTGCCACTCACTTATCTAATTTCTAAGTGATACTTTTCTCCGGGAAGCCATCCTTTTCCTCACATGTGTATATGCTGTCATGATCCCACATACGCCTTATCACAGACATCATTAAGAAGTTACTCTCGAGGTTGTTTGACATTTGTATTCTCCACTAGTCTCTGAGTCCCTCCCTCCTGGGAGGGTAAGGACCGTCTCATTCACTGGTATCCCCAGTGACCAACACAGGACCTGGCCCGCAGGAAGTGTCCTTGCACAGGAAAAGCCCAGTCCTGCTGTTTCCTGACTGGGCACCCTTCGCTAAGTCCCGTCCCCTTGAGCTTACACTGCTCTACCCTAAAATGGAGGCACCTGGTAGGTGGTTCCCAAGTCACCCTGCCTATCAGAATCCTTGAGGGACTTTTCAAAACCACACAGGTGACCGCCTTTGATGTCAGGGAATTGGGAGGGGCAAGTGCGTGGAGGTATAGTTGTTATAAGACCAAGGGAATGTTTCTAATTCTGGAAGCTAGGCAGTGAGTGCACCTGCGTTCATTTCACTCTTCTGTTTACTTTGTATATGTTTGAAATTGTTCAAAATAAAAAGCTTTTTATAAGACACACCAGCCACGGAGGGCTCCTCCGCAGTGACTGGTAGAGAGCCAGTAAGGGTGTTTGGGAAAAGCTTCTGGAATGGTCCGGAAGCACATCTCTGGCTGGAGGCTCTCCGAGGCTGCTTCCATCTCCAAACATTGGCAGTGAGTCTCTCCTGCCCACGTGAGTGCTGTTCACTGGTGGAAAAATACCACACCCTGAGCACACGCTTCTGTCCTCTCCCTTAATCCCGCTGTGACCTGAAACACTTCTAGGTCAGTTGCCTGATCTTGCAACTCAAAAAGTCCCCCAGACACCAGTCTCTGCCGGGAACCTCTTCTGGGCTTCCTCCACATCTGGAAACCCCAGTCCCAGCTACACTCCTTCCCAGTCTGCTTCTGCAAGACCCTAGCACGGGCCTGCGTTGTCTGTCTGGGTGTCCCCAGCCACAGTGCCTGGCATGGTGGGGGGATTGATACGAGTCAACTGGATTGGTTGAATTGCAATGAAGATATCTTTGTGGCCCCCAAACCCTGTGATCCTGGGCAAAACACTTCTCCGTGGCTTCTCGCTCTGTGAAATGGAATGGTAATCCCTGTCTCGGAAAGCTACGGGAAGGACTCCATGAGATCATGATTACAGAGGTGTGGCAAGCTGTGTGGCAAGATGCTCACCCCACGCAGAGCCAGCCACTCCCTCCCGGGGGCTCCTGTAACCCCCTGGGATTCCCTCGCGCTGGGCAGTGGCTGGCTGTTGATACATCCGTCTCCCAGAGACCCCCGGGAGTCAGAGGGAGGGGCTGTGGGCCGAACCATCTCCATGCCCTGGGCCCACCATGCCCAGCACTGGGCCAAGAAGAGAGGAAGGGACAGAAGAAGGGAAAGGTGGAAGGGGAGACATAAAGGGCCTTCTGGCATCCTCAGGGTCCCCAGGGGCCAGAGGGGCCAGGGCGGCCGCCTGACAGCCTCCACTCTTGCAGCAGGGGACACGGGTCACAGCAGCAAACACTTCCTCTCCAGGAAGCCCCATGTGGGACTCCAGCCTGAACGCAAGGTGGGAAAGGAGGGCTGTTCGGCCTGCAGCCTAGGGGAGAAGAGGGGTGTCAGAGGCAGCCCTCAGGATGAAGTCCCTGGTGTTCAAGGTGTTCAAGGCTATCTGTGAGCGGAAACTTCGCCCACCTGTCCAGGGGCACCCCCGCCGCTAAATCAGTCTCCACCCTGAACGCACTCTGGGGCCTCCTGCCTGCACCCCGGCCCTTGCCCCAGCCAGGAGTGCTCCCCTGCTCCCCTCCTCCACCCAGTCACATTTGTGCATCCAAGTTTCCAGTTCAAATATCGTCTCCTCCTTGGAGTCTCTCCCCACTCGGCAGGGCACTTGCTCACATCTCCTCGGAGGCCCCCCTCGTATTTGGTCAAACCACAAACACAGCAGGAACACATTCTCTCATGGGTCCTGACCATACCGGTGTTGGGTGGATACCCCTGGCCCCATTTTACAGATTAAGATACTGGGGTTCCATGTGGCTAACTAAGTACCTTGCCAAAACTATTTCAAGGCAGAGAAGACCGTGGAAAATCTGCCCCAGACCTCCCCACTATGGGGAAAAGGAGACTTGGTACGCTGGGACAGGACGGGGGAAAGTCACGGCCAAGACCTCAGCTCCTCTAGATTGCTTAGTAACGATCTTCGGCGTGGGTCCCAAGAACCAAGAAACTCTCCATATTCATGAGAAGTTGGAGCCCAGAGGGTCTTGGAGATGGTCCCTTGGTCCCCTCTGTAGCAACATGTGGGAAGGTGGGGACAGTGCCCCCGAGTCACAGAAGGCAGTGGTAAGAGGACCTAGTCCTTCAGTCCCATCCCTGGGAGACCGGGCTGGGCTGGCAGCCTCAGCCCCTTCCCCACCGAGCACCTGCCCTCCTGTGTCCGTCTCTCCCTCAGCCTGAGACTCGATGTCTATCTCCCGTTTCCCTCTCTGAGGGTCTCCCTTTATCAGTCTCTAAGCACCCTTCACTGGTTCTCTGGCTCTCTCTTGGTTTCTTTCAGCCTCCGAATCTGTCTCAGAGTCTCCCTTTATCTCTGAGGCTTCTCTTCTCTGTCTCTGTCTTTGTCTTGTCATCTCTCCTCTGTGCTTGGACGCTCTTAATCTTGGCCCCCCCCATCTTCGTCTGTCTGTCGGTCTCCCTGCCTCTTCACTACTCTGCTGCTGCGTCTCTCTTTTCAAAAGTCGGTCTATCGTTGACCCGTCTGTCTCTCTGCCTCCTGCCCCGTGTCTTTGTCTCTGTCCCTTTCTTTCTCTGCTGCCCAGATGCTGCACTATCTCTCTGCCACTCTCCCTGTCTCCCTGTCCCTATCATTCTCTTCCCGAGTCTGTGTGTGTGTGTGTGTGTGTGTGTGTGTGTGTGTGTGTGTGTCTCAGTCTCTGACTCTGGGGGAAGCGAAGTCTCCTCCACAGCGCCCCCATCCCTGGCCTGACAGCAGTCTCCCCTTCTAAAGCTGCTCCCATGTAGGGGGCGGGGGACTCCCGGGCGTCATTCCAGGGTCTGCTCCATCTGGGTGGCAGTGCTGACAGACGAGATAGGGATCGGACTCGGCTCTGTTGGGGCCTGAGCAAGGGGGCACAACCAGGCTATGCGGGGGCGCCTGGGTGCCTTGCAAATGTTTGCACGTGTGCACCTCTGGGTTTGTGTGCGGGTCTCCTGGGGTGGGGTGGTCTGGGTGTCTGTCTAGATATATTTGTGAGTGTCTGGGCCTGTTTACGTCTGTCTGCGAGCGAGTGTGTGTCTCTATGTGGGGCTGTCTGGGTGGAGGCACCCTCCGCGAGTCTCTGAGAGCAGACATGCGTGCCTGTGTGCGGGCACGTATGCAAGCCCCGGGAGTACCTGGAGTTAGAGCCGCGTGCTGGCCAGCACACCAGGCCCCCTGCTCGCGTTCTCTCGTGCAGCCGTCCATGCGGTGCAGAGTCTGTTTCCCTGTCTGTTTCCTTGGGGTCTGGAGGCAGATCTGGTTCAAACCCTGGCTTTGTCACCGCTAGCTGCCTGACCTCAGGCAAGTTGGCTGATCCCGAACAATCCTGAATTCACTCAGCAGAAACGTATTGATCAAAACCAGATAAAACTAATCCGTGGTGCTAGAAGTCAGGAGAGGTGCTACCCTGGGAGGGGTTAACAGGGAGGCAACTCAAAGGAGCCTTTGAAGGGCTGTAGATGTCCTATATCTGGATCTGGGTGGTGTTTCCAGGGTTGTTGTTCTTTTAGAAAACATTAGTCAAGCTGTCTGTTTCAGACGTGCGCACTTTATGCACATTGTACATTGATAGAATAGTTTGCAAAAACTTCTTGTGCTCCTACCATTTTCCAGGCATTAAAAATAACAACAGCAGTGTTTGTGAGAGTGAGGTTTTAACATTTCAGGAAGTGAATCAGTCCTGGCTTTAAGCACTCCCAACCCCTTCCTCCCCAGCCCTGTCCCAGCTGGGATGGCACAGGGAGGTCAGGAGAGACCCCCGTCCTGCGCTGGACGGTTCCCCCGCCCCATCTCTCCTGGCTGCTTTCTCCCCAAGGCATCTATGGTTTTTTCCCTCTGGATTTTCACATTGGCAGGCCACTGAGGGACATTTTGCTAGGTAACTGCTGGCATTCAATGAAGCTGGTAACAAAGTGTTCTGCAGCAGGGCTCAGAGCAAGAAGTCAGGGGTGGAAGACGCTCGGTGGACAGATCCCACACCTGCTTGATGCATTCAGCAATGACAGAAGGTGCCTGGATACACACATTCCTGCTCTCCACCTGCAACACCCTCACAAGTCACCAGTCTGTGACTCAATAGATACAGTGGTCTCTACTATATGCCAAGCCCTTTGCTGAGCCCTTCAACACACCCTACCTGTCCTCACTGGAACTGTCTACAAAGGTCACCATCTTAATCTTCCAGCTGAGGAAACGAAGACCCACAGCGGTAAAATGGCTTCCCTCAGCACACACTGCAGTGGGAGAGACCCCAGCCTCATCCTGCTGGTCTCGAACCCCCTGTCTTTCCTGGATGTGTCTTTTCTGTGGGTTCCTGAGGTTGCCTGAAGCCTTAATGAAGGAGCCAAATTCATTTGCTTTTGCCCTCTGGGCAATTGATTTATTGATTTAGTGAATGATTTTTATTCAGTAGGAAAATTGGAGTTTAAGCTGCCCCTTGGTGACAAGGTTCACCCCTAATAGGGACAGGACTTCCTCATTGCCTGACCCCTCTTCCAGCCCAAAGAAGAGCCGAAAAGGCAGGTGCAAAGACCTTTGACTTCTATATCACAAGTATTCAGCAGGATGTACTTAATGTTTGAAGGAACAAATGAATGAACAAATGATACTTTGTTGACATACCTTCCACCTGGCACATATAGCACCGTGTAGAGGTGATCCCTTCCGGGGCGCCTGGGTGACTCAGGTGGTTAAGCGTCTGACTTTGGCTCAGGTCATGATCTCACGGTTCATGGGTTCGAGCTCCACATTGGGCTCTGGGCCGACAGCTCAGAGCCTGGAGCCTGCTTCCGATTCTGTGTCTCCCTCTTTCTCTTTGCCCCTCCCTCTCTCATGCTCTGTCTCTGTCTCTTAAAAATAAATATTTTAAAAAACTAAAAAAATAAAACGGTTTGTGAGTTTGACCCTCACATCGGATTCCACTCTGACAACATGGAGCCTGCTTGGGATTCTCTCTCTTAAATTTTTTTAACGTTAAATAAACGTTAAAAAAAGAAAAAAAAGGCCGATCTCTGTCTCCGTGCTACATTCCTTGACGGCAGGGCCTAGATTGACTTCATCTCTGGATCTCGACAAGCATCCAAAGTCTGGCACGAAGAGGGGACCCCATGCCTATTATAAATAAATATCATAGATAAATAAGGGTAGACCCTGGAATATACATCTGGGCTTCAGTAAGACCCTGAAGTCCTGTGAATTTCACACCCAACTAAACAGCAGCGGCACCAACTAGTTTCAATAAGTGGTTTTATTACTGGTTAGATTTTACAAATTCTGATATTCGAACAGACTTCCACCTTAAAATTCTAAAACAACAAAGCGACCGTTGGAGGGGGTTTGATTTTTCTTTTTTTTTTTTTCTTTTTTCTTTTTTAGGACTATTCAAAGTAACAAACTTTTTTTTTTTTTTTTTTACATTTTTGCTCTGGTCATAAATATACAGAGAGAAAAAGAGGGAGAGAAAAATGAACAAGTCATCCAAAGTATGGAGATAAAACAGTATTCCTAAGGCACGTGGCAGTCTTTGAAAATACAGAAGCTCTAGCCAACTTAAATTATTTGTTGTTTTTCCTCGCTCAGTCCACAAAACTGTACAGTGACACAAATGTTGTGTTGCAGATAGATTTTCCAAGTAATTCCTCAGTTCACACTGCTGCATTAGCCGGACGCACAATTTTTTTCTTCCTCTGTTTCCAGGCGAGATCCTAAAATGTGGTTAGTTAGTTGCTCAAAGCCTCTATTTTAAAATACACTTGGAATTCAACTAAAGATAATTTCTTTTTTAAAGAAATTGTGGGGCTGGTGGGGGGAGGGGCGTGAGTCACTAGAAAAGGTTGGTGAGAGTCGTTTGTGAGGGGCTGTGAGGCTCGTGGCCCTCCAGGTTGCCAGGCACAGAAGTTAAGACCGACGTCACAGTTGGCAGGGCGGGGCTAGTCAAGTCTGTGAGGGTGGTGGGCGTGCTGGAGGGGCTCAGCGACGCATTGGAGAGCTCCGAGGCTGGCCCCGAAGGCGTCCCTGTCTGCAACGCTGCCTCCGTTGACTTGTCCACACCCGTGTTTTCCTGCCGTAAGAGGTTGCGCCTGAACTTGGCCCTGGCGTTCTGAAACCAGACCTGCATGGGGCAAGAGAGAGAGAGACAGAGAGACAGAGAGACAGAGAGAAGGGCTGGTTAGGGGAAGGCTGGCAGGGCCTGGAGAGTAGCAGAGCGTTCCCCAGCGATGCGAATCTGGGTTTTCCAGGGAGGGGGGTAAAAAATTGGGCTAGCAATACTTTGCTCCTAACAAAATAAAAATTTCCTTTGCTCTAATTGGCTATTACTGGGTTTCCTTTTCTGTTAGAAGGTTCTAGAGCTGAATAACACTCTCGATATGGTAGGCACTAGCCATAGGTGGCTACTGAGTGCCTGAAATAAGACTAGTCAGGGGCACCTGGGGGGTGCAGTGGCTTAAGTGTTCAACCCTTGATCTCGGCTCAGGTCATGATCTCATGGTTCTGTGGGTTCGAGCCCCCACATTGGGGCCATCAGCACAGAGCCTGCTTGGGATTCTGTCTCTCCTTCTCTCTCTACCCTCCCCTGCTTGTACTCTCTCTCTCTCAAAATAAATAAATAAACTTAAAAGGAAAAAAGAAATAGCACTCGCCAAGAAACGACTCCTCTGTAGGCAAAAACACAGAAATATATTGGAAGATTCAGTTTGAAAAAAAGAAGGTAGGGTATCTCAGTAATAATGTTTGTACTGGTTATATGTTGAGTTTTATTATTTTGGATATATTGGGCTAAACAAAATACATTCTTAAAATTAATTTCATCAGTTTCTTTTTGTGTTTGGAATGTGGCTGCTAAGAAATTTTTAAACGAAAAATTGCATTTGTGGCTCCCATTGCATTTCTATTTGACAGCGCTATTCTGAAGATGCACACAAATCAAATCTTGATCATTTTTCACAATGGTTGACAGATTTTTTTTTTTTTTTTTTACCTCTGGAAGTCGCCTTTAAGCAGGCAATAGAGGGGCACCCCGGGTGGCTCAGTTGGTTAAGTGAATGACTCTTGATTTCGGCTCAGATCATGGTCTCATGGTTTGTGGATTCGAGTCCCACAAGGCACTGCCTGGGAGCCTGCTTGGGACTCTCTCTCTCCCTGCCCCTACCCTGCTGACGCTCGTTCTCTCTCTCTCAAAATAAATGGAGAAACTTTTAACGTGTTTTGTGGTCAGTAAGTCTGGGAAATACGAGAGTGGTGTAAAGAACACACAGGAATCAGTCGATAAAGAGTTACTTTGAGGAAAAAAAGAGAGTAGTTGTACTCTCCACCGCCACTGGGCGGAGAAACCACTGGCGGCCTTGGACCCCGGTGTTTCAGGCGTCAGGGCAGCGTGGGCAGAGCCATGCAAGGTGACGGTGACCTGCAAAGTGACCTGCAAAGTCCTTCTCCAAAACTGCCGCGTCCCGGGATGGTGTACGAGGGAGGTGGGGGCGTTGTGCAGTTAGGACCAAGCTTGGGAGGGGCGCCTGGGGGGCTCAGCCAGTTGAGCAGCTAACTTCGGCTCAGGTCATGATCTCATGGTTCGTGGGTTCAAGCCCAGCATCCTGCTTTGCGCTGACAGCGTGGAGCCTGGTTTGGATACTCTGTCTCCCTCTCTCTCTGCTCCTCCCCTGCTCTCTCTCTTTTTCAAAAATAACTAAACATTAAAAAATTTTTTTAAAAAAGAACTGAGCTTGGTATGAAAAGAATACCAAAGAGAAAGAATAAGGGTTTACTTTCATTTTCCCTTGGGCACATACACACACACACACACACACATACACACACACACCTTTGCACACAAGCCTGTTCACACTCAGAAAACTCATCTCCACGGCACCCCCTCCCCCAACTGTGACTGCCCTTCTAACCGCACAGAGAGATCTAGCTGTACCCAGAGGTCCTCAAAGTACTGTGAGAGAGGCCTAGGAAATCCAGGCCACCGTGGGGTGTGGGGTTGGGAGGGGCAGTGCATCTCGCAAAGAAAAAAGCCTGACAGGCAGGGCCCCTTCACTTCCCTTTGCGTGAGGAAAACACCCGCCAGAAGCCTCCCCATAAAACAAAGGGCCTGAGAGAATTCTACAGCCCGTGGGGTGTCCAGTTGCAGATTTCCAGATGTGCCGTCTTCCCAGTGTCTCCGGCCACGATGGGAAGACCTAACTCCCGCTCCCCGCCCCCCGGGGACCATCCCACTCCTTAGGGCCTGTGGTGTCAAACTAGCCTTTCTGGTGGCCCGCTGCGATCTGTGCTCATTTACAGAGCACAGCCAGGAGAATCCCCGGGGAAGGAGAGGCTTGGACTCTGTGAAGTCGGGAAATGAAGCTCTTTCCCCAGCTCGCTGGGGTTCCCGGGAAGAAAGCACATGCATCTTCCCGGCCTTCTGCCCAAAGCAAGCCTGTCACCACTTCTGGAGGCTTGCAGATGAGTATAGGGCTTCAGAGACCACCCTCAACGTGCTCCCCTTAGGGTAGGGACTCCTTCCCTGCCCAGCCTGCAGAAAGCTGCAGGGGTGAGACTGTCCCGCTGGCCCAGGCAATGGCTGATGGTCAAATGGATAAAGTCTGCGGAGGCCCTCAGAGAGAGGAACCGACTTCCCCAAAGTCTCACGGCGGGTCTGGCAAGGCTAACGCCTTGGTGCCACCCTTTGCCGCCGTCCTGGCCCGCGTGTGGGTCTCTCCAAGCAGTAGCTGGAGCAGGGAGCCCCGGGGGTGGTGCGTGGCTCACAGGTCCGGGGCTGCAAGCCCTGGGGAAGGGCTGGAACCCGTTAGCCGCCAGCTGTTTGCTCTTTCTCCTGCGTTGCCCCTAACAGTGATTCGTAAACAATGACACCATCTTCCACAAACGCCTTCTCTGCCTTACTGAATCGGAGGCCCTGGAAATCTGGCGGGTGAAAGTCAACAAGTCAACTAGGAGCCGGGTTGCTGTGGGGTTTTGTGTTGGTTTTGTTTTTCACCTGAAGCAGGGCTTCACCAGAATTCCCTCCTGAGTATTTTCCAAAGTTCCCTCCTGAGTCTAAGTCCTCTTCATGTCCTTGGGACACAGTAGAGGCACTGGCAAAGATTAAGATTCAATAATATGCATTGAATTAATAGTAACAACAATAGATAACATTTGTGGGCCTCCATGTGCCCGGCACCCTCCACTCTCTAAAAATGCAGTCACATGTTATCTTCAGGATAAGCCAAGTATCCCTACTTCATAGATTTGAAACCAGCGAGGCTCAGAGAGGTGAAATCACTTGCCAAGGTCACAGAGAGGCCAAGTGGAGGCTGGAATCCAGGAATATCTGCCATTAAAAAGTCCATTCGCTCCCTACCACGTGATCCTGGGTGAGTTGGCAAATAAATGAATGAATGAATGAGTGAATGAGGTGGACAGAGCACCAGATGCAGTTTCCAGTTCTGGTTCTGTTACTGACCAGTCCAGTGACCCTGTGCTAGTTCACTACCTGTGGGTCTGCCTCAGGTTCCCTACCTGCACAACAAAAGGGTCAGACCACACCCACATGGCCTCCATAGCCCCTCGGGGTTCTGACAGTCTAGGATTCGGAACAGATGCGAAAAGATGATCTGCTCCACGCACCCATCTTTTTTTTTGTTAAGTTTGTTTATTTTTAAGAAAGACAGAGAGAGCACAGGCAGGGGAGGGGCAGAGAGAGGGGAAGACACAGAATCCAAAGCAGGCTCCAGGCTCTGAGCTGTCAGCATAGAGCCCTATGCAGGGCTTGAACCCCTGAACTGCAAGATCATGACCTGAGCTGAAGTCAGAGGCTCAACCAACTGAGCCACCCAGACAACCCTCCGCCCACCCAACTTCCTAAACTGACAGCCCCCTTCATCCACGAGGAGTGCCTCAGCCTGGTGCCCAAGGGATCCCCAATAAGTCCTGGGTGGATAAGAAAGCCCACGCTTCCACATGCCCCTCCTCGGCTACCACTGGCCCTATGTACACTGTGTTCTGCCTCACAAATTCCCTTCCTTAAGATTCTTTCATCAAGGGGACCACAAGAAAATGGAAAACCCATTTTGCCTCACAAATTCTGTTCTGGGTCACTAAGGAAACCAGCCCAAAGACAAAAGCTTCATGCCCAAAGACGTCCATTGTGGCATTTTTTTTTTTAAAGATTTCATCTTTAAGTAATCTCTACACCCAACCTGGGGCTCAATCCTGCAACCCCAGAGATCAAGAGCTGCATGCTCCACTGACTGAGCCAGCCAGGCATCCCCCTTTTTAAGATTTCATTTTCGGGGTGCCTGGGTGGCTCAGTCGGTTAAGCTTCCTACTTCAGCTCAGGTCAAGATCTCACAGTTCATGGGTTCAAGCTCCGAGTCAGGCTCCGTGCTGACACCTAGCTCAGAGCCTGGAGCCTGTCTTCAGATCCTGTGACTCCTCTCTCTGACCCTCCCCTGCTCACACTGTCTCTCTCAAAAAAAAAAAAAAAAGATTTCATTTTGATGGTGTGGTATTTTTATTTTTTTTTAATTTAATTTTTTAAATATAACATCATAAAATTGGCTTCCATACAACACCCAGTGCTCATTCCATTTAGTGCCGTCCTCAAGACCCATCACTCATTTTCCCCTCTCCCCGGCATTGTGGTATTTTTTAAATAACATCAACTAATGGCCACGTACAAAGTGTCCGGCCTGATGGGGCGAGTGGGTCACAACACAGACACTCCATGCACTTGCAGGGGTAATGTGTTGGGATGAGCATTATGTGAGAAAAAAAAAAAAAAGAATAAAAAGAGCATGTCTTGGGGCACCTGGCCGGCTTAGCCGGTCGAGTATGTGACCCTTGATCTCGGGGTTGGGAGTTCAAGCCTTGCTTTGGGTGTAGAGATTACTTAAAAATAAAATCTTAAAAAAAAAACATTTGTCTGCTGGTATAGCAACTTCATAAAGAAAGTAATGACAAGAATTACTATTCACGAAGTAGCAGGCATTGTCTAAGGAAAGTTTTAAGCATTTCACACATAGTAGCTCATTAGTGATTTACAAGGTGAGCACTAACATTATTTTTTCTTAAGTTTATTTATTTTGAGGGGCACCTGGGTGGCTCAGTCGGTTGATCTGTCATGATCTTGCGGCTCATGGGTTCGAACCCTATGCGTCAGGCTTTGTGCTGACAGCTCGGAGCCTGGAGCCTGCTTTGGATTCTGTGTATTCCTCTCTCTCCACCCCTCCCCTGCTCATGCTC
This sequence comes from Suricata suricatta, assembly GCF_006229205.1. NCBI lineage: Eukaryota > Metazoa > Chordata > Mammalia > Carnivora > Herpestidae > Suricata > Suricata suricatta. Next base: position 10,453,119 of record NC_043712.1, read on the forward strand.
TGTCTCTCAAAAAATAAAATAAAAAACATTTAAATTTTTTTAAAGTTTATTTATTTTGAGAGAGAGAGCATGAGTGGAGGAGGGGCAGAGAGAGAGAGAGAGAGAGAGAGAGAAAGATGCAAGCAAGTTCCTCACTGTCAGGTCAGAGCCCAATGTGGGGCTCAAACCCACAAACTGTGGGATCATGACTTGAGCCACAGTCAGACGCTTAACCCACTAAGCTACCCAGGTGCCCCTAACATTATTTTTTTTATTCTTTAAAAAAAAAAAAAAAAACTTTACTTTTTTATTTTTTTTTCTTTAAAAAAACAACTTTTTTGAGAGAGAGTGGAAGAAAGGGGCAGAGGAGAGAGAGAGAATCCCAAGTAGGTTCCTCACTGTCGGCACAGAGCCCAAGGCGGGTTCAAACTCTCAGAACCATGAGATCATGACTTGAGCCGAAATCAGGAGTCAGACACCTGACCTACTGAGCCCCCCGGGTGCCCCACAAGGTAAGCACTAACATTACTGCCATTTGCAATTATTTGTTGCACATCTGTCTCCTGATTGTAGTTCCAGCTCCAGCGGGTCCCATTCACTGTCTGGGTCACACCCCACCCAGAACATGGCAGAGGTCAGTGTATTTGTTGAAGACGGTGACCAGAGGAAAGCTAGCATTCTCGGTTCCTGTGTTCTCACAGAAGTTGGTGACAACTAACCAGTTGTCTGAAGAATGTTTTAAACCGTTGGTGGTTAAAAATATTTTTTCTTCCAGAGTCACGCCAGGAACCCCTAAGGAGACTTTCAGCCACCCAAATACGTCAGCTCACCTCCCCTGTCCCTACGCCCAGCCTACTCTGCCTTCCTGACCCTTCCCCCGGAAGGAGGAGGGGCCACTCAGAGGGGCATCTATGTGCGGAGAAATGGTCCCCAAGCACTGGCAAAGCTTAATGCTTTCATGGACCTCTGTCCAAGAAACCATTCTCGTTCCCGGGGACCTAGCCCACTGGTAGAATGTGAGAATTGTGGTGGCAATGCTGTGATGACAATTTTGAGTACTTTTTATGCATTTACGGCTTTACAACAGGATCCACGCTTTGCTACCACGACGTGGCATCTATGACCCGCTCCTTCCCTTCTGGCCACCTACTGCTGCTAGATCCAAAGCAGGAGGGCCACAGCCCTACACTGGGCTACGCTGGAAAGAGCTGTCGCATCAGGCCGATCTGGGCTTGACTCCTGCTTTCCTCACTTACTAGCTGTAGGACTTAGGGCTAGAGTCCTGGTCTCTCTGAATTTCTCAGTTTCTTCATCTGCAAAATAAAGATAATTACATTTCTGCATTGTGTGTGAGAGGTTGGTTGACTGAACCATACTGTGTAAAATGTGTATGTGAAGTCCCTCATCAGTACTTTGTAAATTACACTTGAAGTCATCCCATTGACTCCTTGCAAATGCCCCATGAATATTATGATCATCACCACTTTATAGCTGAGGCTGCTGGGGCTCAGAGAGGTTAAGTCACTTGCTCGATATTGCTCAGAAAGTAAGTGAGGGAGCTGAGCCTGGACTTCACATCAACTGACTCCAAATCCCAGCAGGATACTACTGCATCCCAGGTCTACCATATTGGTGGCGCTTTTGCATTACAGACTCAGGAACAGCCCAGAAAATCTCTACACACACACACACACACACACACACACACACACACACACACACATACATCATTGACCTCTGGGAACATAGCCTCAATCTCAACCTGTCCCTGCCATACAGACTCGCTCCAAAGGGCTGAGGTGGACACCACCTGCAGGGGGCCCCCAAGGCCCAGGACCATTAAGCCGGTGCAGACAGTGATGAGGAACCACTGCACAGGCACATCCTTTGCACCAGGCAGCACACCACTCAGGCCTTCTCGCTTGTATCAATCCTCCGGAATTCTCAAAATACAGGCTATTACTGCCTTTATTTCACAGATAAGGCATCAGGCTCAGAGAGGAGAGGTTAATGTGCCTAAATCACACCGCTGGTAAGTCCAGCAGGATCTGAACCAGACTTTCGCCTTCCAAAGCCACCCCACCACCTGGCTGGTCCCGAAGTGCTCTCACCCCACCTCCCCCAGCTGGCCCAAAAGCAGCTGGAACCCCTGGGAGGGAGCCCCACCCTGCCAATGCCTGGCTCCTGTAATCTCCAGCAAATCACTTCATCTCACTACTTCTTCAGCTTCTCATCTGTAAAATGGGCAGCAAAATATTAAGGGAAGGTAGATGAGTGGCTGGAAATATAGTGCTTTGCAAACTGCTGCATAATCATAAGCAGTTGTGTCTTATGAAGGACTATGAAGGATCCGCGCGAGAGGTCTGGAGGTCTGAGGAGAGGCAGGAAAGTGGTCTAGGCTGCCTCCACTCCCACCAACAGACAGGCCCTGAATGATCCTCACCCTCAGGGGCCCTCACTGCTGGGTTGGCTTAGCGGAGCAACAGCTACATCCATTGACCAGACAGGCCTGGCCTTGGGAATCCAGCCCTGCTACTTACTGGCAAGGTTTGACTTGGGGTATGGGGAAATCATTTGGGCCTCAGTGTCCACATCTGTACAGCGGGGAGGAGGTTATCATGAGGCGTACCAGTGAGAACTCAATGAGCAAATGTGTTTCACAGGCCTTTCAAGGTGCCCGGTGCACAGCAGACACACCGTGCCGGTCAGCGCTCTTCTCCCTCAGCTAGTTCCATGCCCCTCGCTTTTCTGAGTTCCCACAGTGGGGGGGCACACAGGCGTGAGCAGGCCTGGCTCAGGATTCTAGAGGAGGAAGGGACAGGGGAGCATTCACCCAGGTCCCTCCAGGGAATCCTTCCTTACTTACCCAAAGAACAGTTAGTTCTTTCTCTGGTCTTCTACAGAACACCCCTCCCGACTGATCACACTGTGAAGAAACCCAATGTGGAAACTTTTTTACAGCTAATAGGTGAGTTTCTTCAGGGCCAGGATTGTGGTTTATTCATCTCTGTGTCCCCAAGGCTAACAGATATTGGCACCCCAATAGATATTTGACCAGATGAAAGAATGAGAGACTACTATAATGGAAATCCGATTTGTTCCTGAATCAGGTAACCAAGCCTCTTGCCTCAAAGGCCAGCAGAGTGTGGCTCCTCATACAGATTCAGATTCAACGTTGGGCACTTAGTCTTTATCATGTAATCAGAATAACTGGGAGAGGTCTATGTCCTACTGGTGCCCATTTTATAGGTGAGAAAGCTATGGCTCAGAGAGGGTAACTAATTTGTTCAAGATGCACAGCCATCAAGAGAGGGACAGAACTGAACCCGGGCCCTTCTGAACTGAGCTCTCTGCTTGACTCTAATTGCCTGCTCCCAGGGCTTGACTCACTGAATGGCCCCCACCAACATGCCATAAGGGACTCTAGAGAGGGGTAGGGACAAAGTATCCTACTAACCAGAGAAGACGAGATGACCAGATTCACCCAGGGCTGAGGAACGGCGTGGGGTGCTGGGGGGCGCCAAGGAGGGTCCCCAGACCTAACCCAAGAAGGTAAAATCTGAGGGAAATAAATGGACAAGGGGAAATCTGAGACCCTGCAGGCACAGCATTGTGTCCCTCCCTTCTCAAACCTAGGCCAGAGGGACCCTCAGGCAAAAGGGACCCAAATGAGAGGGGAGTGTCCCAGAGGCAGGGGCAGGGGGTGGGTCCAGAGAGGCGCATCAGCACCCCATTGGCCAGCCTCACCTTCTTGGGTATGTCAGTGAGCCTGCTTGTCTAGGCTGTCATAGATCCCCTCAATCCGGCAGGCCCAGGCCGGGTGCAGCCCTGACTCCCGACTCCCTGGGGATCTACCACCCAACGCCCCAGTGACAGTCCACCCTGCCACCTCCATCACATCCAAAACGCTTTTTATCCCTCAGACATACTCTCAGGAAACCTCAGGGCGACTACACAGCCCTCGGTGTTCATCATCGTCATCTTCACCTGCCCCCCACCAGTGTCGCGGTCCTCTAGCCTTCAGTCCCCCAACCACGTGGGGCTGGAGGGGAGATCAGACTGGCCTGGACTTGAATCTCAGTGCCTCCCCTCCTGTTGTGAGACTCTGGTCAGATTTTCCTCTCTCGGTTTCCTTCCCCCCAAATGTGCATTGCTATCCCCACAGCCACATGTTCTAAGGAATAAATTGGTTAAATTGTGCTTATAGTTGTGCAGATAGGGAAAACACGAAGTCCAGTGACCAGAAGAATCATTCTGACTACTTAATACCAGTTAGCTTATTGATCTAGTTCATGTTATTCTTAGCTACCATCCACTGAGCAGGTAAGTGTCAGCTACTGTGGTGAACACTGTCTCATCTCAACGGCTCCTCAAATAAGCCTGTAGCACAGATAAATTTCTTGAGTCTGTTTCACATATGGGGGAACTAAGGCCCGGAGGGGTTAAGTGACTTGCCCAGGGGTGCCTGGGTGGCTCAGTCGGTTAAGCGTCTGGCTTCAGCTCAGGTCATGATCTCACGGTTCGTGGGTTCGAGCCCCACATCAGGTTCTGTGCTGACAGCTCAGAGCCTGGAGCCTGCTTCGGATTCTGTATCCCCTTCTCTCTCTGACCCTCCCCTGCTCGCGCACTCTCTCTGTCTCTCAAAAATAAAAAATAAAAAACATTAAAAAATTAGAAAACGACTTGCCCAGGACTGTGAAATGAGTAACAGGAGGGGCTGACTATTTGAGAAGAGGTAGTCCAAATCTCTGCCATGAATTTGGGTCAAGCAGGAGCCTGGGACTCCCCCAAACTGTGTTTCTTAACATCTCTAAGGTATGGACAGAATCTTCCAAAAGTCCCTTGAAAGCTCTGGATTCTCTATCCAGAAGGCACCCTCACATACAAGTACAATTCTGCTCAGTTTCAGAGGTGCCCATCTGCCCATCCTGCAGGCAGATGAGCCTCCCTGGCCCACGCAGGGGCTCAGCTCGCACCCCCTCCCCACCCCGCTCCAACCTTGCTCCTGTGAGTATCTAAGAAACAACAAAGAGACAGAAGAAAAACCTAGAGAGAAACAGAAAGAGAAACTGGAGAGGGCAAATGAGGAAAGAAGCAGAAGCTATCAGCAATTGGCTTGGACAGGCATCCTGGGGTGCTCTGGATTTATCTGAAATGCCTGAATCTTTTTATTACATGGACATATTTGAGTGTCCCTTTAGTAATAAAGAACAACTAAGAAGTGTTTACAAGAAAGGAAAGAGACTGAATGTAGAGACAAAGAGGACAGGGGGACACACAAACACAAAATAGAAAGATGGACCAAAATTGGAAGAGAAGAGGTAGAGTTAGAAGAAAATTAAAAACACCCTGAAATACAGCTAGAGCCTGAAGGGATAGAGAAAGGGCAGAGAATGACAGAGAAGGGCAGCATTGGGTGGAAGGTCCGTCCTTCCAAGGCCCGTGGCAGCTGTGGGGTTCCGCAGCAGGCCCTGCAGGCCCGGGGTGCCCCCACCCTCAGCCCCTGTCCCGGCCCAGCTGACCTGGAGGACCCGCTTGGTGAGGCCGGTCTTCTGCGCAAGCTGCTTCAAGTCCTTGGCGTCGGGGTTGTGGTTAATGGCAAAGTAAGACTTCATGGTCCGAAGCTGGTGGTGCTTGAAGGAGGTGCGCATGCGCTTTGTCTTCTGGCTGCTCGGGTAGGGCTGGTCGCGGTCCAGGTGCTCCGCGTCGTTCTCGTTGCAGCTCAGCGCTGGGGAAGGGACGCAGAGGCGGCGGGTGAACCCCTGACCTGTCCCCCTAGGCCGCCCCACCTGCCACCAAATGTTTTAGCCTCAGGACCACACAGCGTGCACTGCACCGCGCGGCGGTAAAAATATTATCCCCATCTTCTAGATTCATAGGAGAATCTGAGGTTCCCGGAGAGCCCCTTGCCCAGAGTCACTCAGCTAGGAAATGCGGTATTCAAACCCAGCTCCGAGAGAAACCCAAAACCATCCAGTGCCGTTGTGTTAGAATAATAATAACAACCAAGAGCTACAACTTGTTGATGGCTTACTCAACTCCAGATGATGTGCGTAAAGGCTTTACATATTTTCGTTGAATCTTTAAAATGACTCTACGAGCCTAGCATTATTTCCTCCTTTTTACAGATGTTGAAACTGAGGCTCAGAAAGGGAAGTCACTTGACTTGAGTACAGAGCAGTGTACAGGACTCCCAGGCCCACACTCTTCCTGTTTCCCCCTGCACTCTCTAAGGAGGGAGGCAGTCTCCCCTCCACAGGGTCTGGCACAGGTATTTGAAAGAAGATGACTGACAGGTCTCTACTCACTTTGATTTCACCCTCATCGGTTCCCCAAACCAGAAGTCCTGGATGACACTGGGCCGTGGGGACTGAGCTAAGGTCGGAAACTGTATTTTGCAGTTTCATCCTCATCCTCACCACTGCCCTGGGAAGTACTTGTTTTCTAGTTACACAAGTGGGCTGAAAGAGCCAGAGAGGTTAAGCGATCTCTAAAATCTCACCGAGTGGTAGAATTCTATCCAGAAAGAGAAGGAAGTTGGAGGAAGGAATTAACACGGATCTGACACCCAGGGTGTGCTTTAGCTTTTACATACATCGTAGGCCCTTCACGACTGCTTCAAAAGGTGGCTTCTGCTATTCATCCCATTTTTGAGATGAGGAAACAAATGCGAAAGGAAACGAAGCCCTGTGTACAGCCGCCCCACTGGTAAGGGCTGAGCCTAGATTCAGCATGGCAGTCTTAGCCCATTTCCTTCCAGGATGCCACAAAGGCGGGCAAAGATGAAGCACGACTCTTGGGGAGCCGGTCCCCATCCAGAAGGGGCCCAGCTGGGGCCTGGCTGCCAATGCTTGGAAGGCAATGGGCGTGAGGGACAGGGGTGGAAACCTAAGGCCTCAGAAAGTTGCTTGGCAACCCGGTGGCACCTGATGGGGACACGAAGGACTCCAAGATTCCTTCATCACACATCCTGAGCCGTCCTACGTGCAAGGTCTTAGTTTTGGGAAAACCTCATAAGAGATCAATTCAGTCCCCCTAAAGCGGACAACTGGGAATATATCTTGTGCCCCATCCACGTGCCCGTAATAGAGCTGCCATATTTAGCAAACAAAAACGCAGGCTGTCCAGTCCAATCAGAATTTCAGAGAAACAACGAACGATTTTTTAATATGTCTTTAATTTTGCATGGGACATACCTATACTGAAAAATTGACTTGTTTACCTACAATTCAAATATTGCACTGGATACAATTACACTAAAAAAGTTACTAGTTGATTTAAAATTCAAATATTGCATTGGATACACTTACGCTAAAAATGTATTTGTTGTTTAGCTGACATTCAAATTTAACTGGATGTCCTGCATTTTCTCTGGCAAAACCACTTCAGAAGAACTCCCCGATATCCTGGTGACCTACTCCACCCACTGCTCAGGTGGGGGAACAGTGCCTTCCAGAAAGAACTTGCAAGATGCTGGTTTTGTCACAAATCTTGAAGCTGTCAGCAAGTGGCTACACTTCCTAAGGGTCCCTTCCCATAAGCACCCAGGCACCCAAGTTCTCCACCAGGGCTGTATCCCGATTGAGAGCGCTGAGGGTGAAGAACGGAGGTTCAGCAATTTAAAAGGGATCAGAAAATGACTCCAAACGGAATCCATGGAAACTGCCCTGCCCCCACTGCAGGGAGCGACCCTCTCCTTGCCCCTAGTCCCCAGCTCCATGGGGGGTGGGGCAGTCCTCTCCACAGGGGATCTCTGGGCCCATCCCTCTGCCCAGTCCCCGCCTGGGCCTTGCTGCTGTTAATGAGCTCCGTGGGGACCCCGGCGCCCCATTCACCCAAGGGACGTGCCCCGAGTGTGGCCTAGATGGGGGGAGGTGGTTTGGGGGAGGGAGACAGAAAGGGCACAGAAAGGAGAGAAAGACACAGAGGTAGAAAGAGAGAGAAGGGAGAGAGATAAAGAAGAGGGGGGAGGGAGGGAGGATGGACACAGCCAGGAAAAGAGAGGAGAGACCGAAGAAAAGGAAAGATGGGGAGAACCAGAGAGAGACAGCTACAAAGACAGAAAAAAAATCAGGAGAGACACAGAAAGAGCCTGAGGGGACAGCGAGGCCTGGAAAAAAGGAATGTGTGGTGGAAGGTCCAGGTTAAGGAACAGAATCCCGGGTCTCAAGGAAACCAGGTCCCTTCGGGAAAGCCTATTCCGTAGTAGCCGTTACTGGCTGGGGAGTGGCCAAAAGGGGAGAGAGGGAAAAAGAAGGGAGGGCAGAAAAGGAGCTGGCCCAAGAATGGGAAGCCAAGGAGGCCAGTGGCCGGGCAGGGGGGCTGTGCTGGGGGAGTGAAAGCAGCCGGAAAGCAGCCGTTGGGCCCCGATTTCTCCAGTACCCCAGGCGCCCTCACTCCCGCCCCCCACCCCTACGCCCGGGCCGGGTCGAGATTCCCCAAGATCGGATCCGGGGAGGAGCGAGGGGCTGAGGGGAGGGGGAGGACCGAGCTTTCTCTCTCCTTTTTTTTTTTTCCTCTCAATTAGGCCGATTCAATGGAGCTAAAGAGCTCGTAAAATCATGAATAATTTACTCGTGATCTGTTATTAACCCATCGGGTTTCGAGCTCTTGTCGCTGGGACTGAACCTGTAATCAAATCTGACTTCGCCTCATTTTACTAAAGACGAGATTGTAGGTTCAATTGTCTAAATAATGGATTGGAATCAAATCAGTAATTACGCCGCCAGGCACACACACAAAAAGCTGGGGCTGGGGGAGGCCCGGGCGTCCGGCCGGTCCGCGCGGGACTCCCGCGGCCGTGGCTTACAAACCCCGGCGCCAAGTGCGCGGCCCGGCCCCGTGCGGGCTCCGACCGCCTCGTCTGCGCCCCAGGCCGGCG
>NC_043712.1:10462078-10467811 GCF_006229205.1 Suricata suricatta
CCCAGGCCGGCGGGCAGCCCAGCTCAGGGGCGGGGGAAGGTTTCCGGGCTGCCCCAGCGACCCGGGCTGCGCTCTCGGACCCGACGGGCAGCCAGGGGAAGGCTGCAGCGGCCACCGCCCCGGAAGGACTTTCCGACCCCGCGGCCCCGCCGCTTTGGCCGCCCTTCCCCGAGCGGCGGGCCGGGCGCACCGACGGCCGTCCCTCCCTGCTCTGCCCGAGCTCGCCGCCCTGGAATAGGGTGCCGCCGCTCCGCCACCCGACCGGCCCACAGAGCGAAGGGCTTTGCAAGGGGTCGGTGTAGTTGGGCTCCCGGGTGTGGGACACTCACACCAGCAAGCTCGTGTCCTCAACGGTCAGAAACACGCACGCACGCACGCTCTTGCCCATACACACACGACCCGCAAGGCACCCTCCACCCTCCTCGGCGCCCTTTCCAGCCGCCCCGAGGCCCACAATGCAGCCATTTCTCTCCTGCCCGGTGCGGGGAGAGAAGAACGGCAGCCAGACCTGGGGGAGGCCTGGCTGGGCCCGGCGCGGCCAGGGAGGCGCCCTCTTTTCCCCAATCTGGCCCCGGGAGCCCCGAAGAAACGAGCGGCACGGCCACCGCCGCCGGCGCGCCGTGTGCGGTTTCTACCGCTTGAGCCAAGGCCAGAGACGCGCTCCGGGAGAAAAAGACCGGAACGGAGAAACCCAGACACAAACACGCAGAGAGGGGGGGGGGGATCGAGAGGGTGGAAAGGTAAAAAAGAGAGAAGGGCCAAAGAAAACACAAAACAAAACAAAACAAAACAAAACATGGAGATGGCATGGGTGGGGAATGCCTTGCGGTGATGCCAGATCCATTGAAACTCAGCCTCCAGCCACATCTCGCTCGGTGCTGCCGGACCTCGCCAGGGAAGGCGGCAGAGCAGCAAAAAGCACAAATAAATTTCTGTAACTCTTCTGCCTTCCAATTTCAAACCCAGTTGCAAACCTGCCTACCTAGAAAAACATGATCCCACGCCCTGTGCGCTCTGTGCCTGCTGCTTCCTACTGGGGGCCAACCTCATTTGATAAATAGACGCGGCTTTGTTTGGGGGGAACCTGGCCTGGACTCGGTTTATTCTATTTTCAGGGCGGTGAGAGATGAAGGATGGAAGTTTCTGAGAGCTGGCATCTCCGTAGAACCTTCAGCAAATCTTTAATCTGCCGCCACAGACCTGTCTGAGACCACTTCACCATTTACCACGCTGGGGGCTGCGTTTTGCTCCCAGCTCCACACATGGAGGCACATAACACCCATCCATCTTCCAACAAGCAACTTTGCTGGAGCAAAAAGGGGACACCCCCCGACCCCCAGCTGGATTTTCCTCCCCCAGCCAGCTCGGATTTTTAAAGATCAAAATAACCCTGACTTCTCCCCCACGATGCCCTTTCCCCACAGTCCTGGGTTTTTGTTTTGTTTTGTTTCCACTTGTGCATTCGACTAAGGGGAAAAGGAGGAAGAAAACAAAATCCCTGAATCCGATTCTGTCGCAAACGAAAGAAAAAAACAGTTGCAAATAAACTCTATCTAGTTCAGAAGCCCGGGGAGTCATAAACCTTTTCTGGCCTTGCAGACTTCGGGCAGATGTTGACGGCTCAGTTTGCCGGGCCCCCAGAACCTCGGCAGCTGTCCGGAACAGGGAGGGGCGCGGGAGGGGGCAGAGCCTCTCCTGGAAAGTCTTGGGGTTCTGAGATGCCAGAAATGTGAAAAGAGCCCCTCCACCCGACTCCGTGAGAGGCCAGGCCTACTCTGGTCTCATCCCCGGGCGCCGGCTTGCAAGGGTCGCGGCTCTCATCCAGCACCCTGCTGGCGCCCAGAACTCCGAGGAAGGAGCCTGGGGAAAAGCGAGACCTGGCGGAGCAAGAGAATCGGGCCGGCCACAGGGACTTGCTCTTGTTCATAAGGGTCCTGGGCCCAAGTTTCTGAAGCCTGCTGCCCTCAGTACATTTCACCTGACAGGCCAAATGCCAGGCGGCGAAAGTTGCCTCGGCCACTGCTAGTCCATTCCTTTGGAACCCTCGCTGCCCTGCCTCACCTCGTTCTTTCATTGCCCCAGCTCCCTATCCTCAGCCACACCAACCCAGAGCCTGTTTGGTGTCGGCTCCTCCTTGCACTTTCCGACCAACAAAGTGGGGGAAAGGCCCAAAGCAAAAGGCTGCCTCTAAAAATTGTCTCAGCGACGAGGCCCTGCACTGGGGTCAGCAAGACTCTAATGCATCTACTCCTTCCACTCCAGCCAGTGCACTCGGGCTGGAGCCAAGGAGCCTAAAGGTCTGTTCTGCCGTGGTGTCTGGCGCTTAGGGTCTGGGGGACCTAAGGACTAGAGTATCCAGGGCGATATATACATATACATAACACACTGAGATTCACTCCGGCTTCAGGCGGTCATCGCCACGCACTTTCCCCCAACCCGACGGGGGCGCTCAGCGCGCCTCGAACTCACCAGCGTTGTAGGCCGCCAGATCCGCCCCGGGGCCGGGGCTCTTGCGCTTCCTCGGCCGCCCCTTCTGCACCGTGCCCACGCCATTGTAGTAGGGAAGACCCAGCGGGTTGGCCCCGGCCGCGCCCAGCCCGGCGCTCTTGGCCGCGGCCGCTGCGGCTGCGGCTGCCGCCACGTCGGCGTGGTTGAAGTGCGCGGGGTACTCGCCCTGCAGCAGCGCTTCGAAATGCAAGCGGCAGTAGACCAGGCTGTCCTTCATGCCGAAGTGGTCACCCGTGGTCAGCATCTTGTTACACGTGGTGCATGTGAAGCAGTTGAGGTGATAAACCAAGTCCCGAGCGCGCATCACCATCTCCGAGGCCGAGATGCCCAGGTGGCAGCGGGCGCAGCGCTGCACAGAGAACCGCCTGTAGGGACCATGGAGGGAGGGACTGTGGGGACACACGGTTGGGTACCCCCATATCTCTCCTCCAGGTGCCGCTGCTGCCACTGGGGGAGATCTACTCCTTAATACGGGAACCAGTTGGAGGATGGGGAAAGAGGGAACTAGGTCTTGGTCCAGGTCTTGTCTACCCTAAAATAGTTTCCCTTAACCATATGCATGTCCACAAGCCTTCGACTTCACGCACAGTTTGGGCGAGCCCCAGGAAAGCCTTGGCTTGGGAACACAGTGGGGGGGATACTACCCACTTACCCTTTCTCAACTTATACCCCTGCCCTCCACACCGGTACCTGAAAATCCTACAGACTTTTGTAATTTGGAAAAAAGCAGACACAGGGAAAGAGAGAGGGGAAGGGAAAAAAAAAAGCGGGGGGGGGAATATAAACAGACCCTAACCCTAAACCATAGAGGAGAAACCAGAAACTGCTAGTGACTCTGGCTCTTTTTAACCCTACAGGCAGCTTTCATCCCCATCTCCACGAAAGACCCGAAAGACCCGGAAATTCACCCAATTGATCTCCTAGCTTTCCTTCCCACTTTGTCCCACACCAGCCCAAGCTGTCTGGGCTTGGGGGTGGGGGTGGGGGTGGGGGTGGGGGTGGCTGTTTGTTCCCTCTGCTTGACCCAAGATATTTCAAAGGGAGAGGGGTGCAAGGACCCCCGTCCAACCCAAGCTTATTTATGGTCTAAGCTCAGAAGCGAGCCCTTTTCTCTGGGTCCCTGTACTTCTCAGACCTTTCCAGAAGTTCCCTCACATTTCTGTTTGAAAAGGTTGTCACCTCATTTGCACTGGCTTGGAGAAGGGGGGACCTAGGTAGGGGACTCTCCCTTGGGACTGGAGGGCAAGGAGACTGGGTCTGATTGTGCCTGAGACTGGGGGGGTCCTGAGGGGCAGAGGATCCCAGGGTGGGGGGCTACCTGTAGTAGTCTTCCTTGCAGTAGATGCTCCCATCCTTGCTGAAACAGGTGAGCTCCGACTCCAGGTTGAGCTTGCACTCACAGCACTTGAGGCAGCGCATGTGCCACTGCTTGTCCACCGCCAGCAGGTAGTAGCGGTCGGAGATCTTGCCCCCGCAGCCGGCGCACAGCGCGGCCCGGTCACTGCTGATGGACGGCATGGTCTGCGGAGGGAGGGAGGCGGGAGACCGCAGCGCCTGCGTCAGCCTGCGACTTCGCGGTGGCTTGGAAATGGACACCCGTGGCTCCCTCCGTTGCTCCAGCTAGCCCTAAGCCCGGAGAGGGCCGCCAGGGTGTGCGGTGCGCTTCCTCTGCCCCAAAAGGCCCATATTGAGGAGGCTCAGAACCCAAGCCCGCCCACACAGCCCCAAGCCGGCCACAGGCCCAGGCCTGGCTGCTGGCCTGGCTGGATCTCCCTCCGTAGTTCTCCCCCTTCCTGCCCTCTCTGCCCTTTTCCCAGAAAGGCTTGGGCTGTGTTTGAGGACTGGGGCAGCAGTGGCTACTCCAGTCAAGCCCTCCGAAAGCTCCCTCGAAACTGTTTCTTCAAGGAGCCACACTGCGGGGCCCCAGGAAAAGGAGTACGATGACCACTAAAAGTCACCCTGTACACAGTCTTCTCTCCAGAGACGCACAGAGTTCCCGGCCCCCAGCCCCAGTGATCTCTGGGTCCGTATGCCAAAGGTTTAGGGACGGGTCACAGCCACCTCTGTCCCTCCACTACCTTGGCCACACTGGCTGGGGCCCTCTTGGGTCCTGGAAGATGGTGAGTGAAGTGCAGAGGCACCCTCAAAGTCTGAGTGCAGGACAGGCCGAGAGTTTAATCCGGAAAGAAGAACTCAGAAGCGGGAGGCACTGAGGCTGCTGCCCTTGCCTTTCAAGTGGAGAAGCTTCGCTCCTGCTCCCTACCTCCTCCGCCTCTAAAGGTCACTTCTGGGCCCAACTTGGATAGCGGCTGCTTGCCTGGCCCCCTGGGAGGTCTGAGGTGAGGAACTGGCTATTTGGAGCTGGGCTGGCAAAGCCAGGTGTAGAGATCCGAATGGACTCTCCTTCCACAAGAGCCAGACCAGGGCCTGAACTCCCAGCCCTGGCCGGGCCAGGTCGGCCGGCCAGGAGGCCAGGAGCGTGATCAACGAAAAGCACGGGCCCAGAAGACTTAGACCCCTGAAATTGTGCCGGGGAGGGAACTCCGATTGCCAGGAGGCGGGACGCGAGCGGCCCACGCCGGCTCGAGCCCCAGTGCTCCCGTTTGGTTCGCTCTTCCCCGCGCCGCAGGCGGCGCCGCCAGCAGCTACAGCCGAGTAGAGGAGAGGAACGCGGAGCTGGCGACCAGAGGGTCCCGGTGTAGTGAGAAGAGGGGCCATCCCGGGACGCCGGTGGGACTTCGATCTCACTTCGGGAGAAATGCTCTCTTGCACCCCTGGGGTCTGAAATTTCGGCTTAAACCTTTTTTTCCTCCTCCGCCCCACAGCCGGGTTTCCCCCGAGCCGGGAGCTCCGGGCCTTGCATCCTGTCCGCGGATCCCCAGCGCCCAGTCCCGTGCGGCACGAAGGACGCTCCTCAAAGTCCCCCCAAACTTCGCAGAGCAGAAGCGCGGACCGACCCGGCCCCGTCCCAGTTTTCAGCCCCGACCCCGCAGCCGTGCGCCTACCGTCTCCGTGTCGCCGCGGTCGATGGCGGAGCTGATGGCGGGAGCCTCGCTCTTGGCCCTGCGGTCCATCTCGTCGATGACCCCGTGCACCTCGGGGCCCGACAGACTGTGGAACAGCATCGCGGCGGGACCGGCGGGGCCGGGGGCGCGGCTCCTCCGCGGGAGGGCTGGCCCCCCGCCTCAGCTGCCTGGCGCTCCCGGCGCTAACGGGCCCGGTGCA
>NC_043712.1:10467911-10479965 GCF_006229205.1 Suricata suricatta
CCGGGCGCCCGCGGGCCAGGACGCCTCCCGCCGAGGCGCAGGGGCAGCTACATCGCGGGGCGCCTGGGCGGCGGCGCCAAAGCCTGGGTCACAAGGGCACAGGCGGGTGGAGGGGGGCGGGAAGGGGGAAGCCGAGGGCAGAGGTCGGCGCCCGCCGAGGGCGCTTTCACGCCGCGGGCATCGCCCGCCCGGCTTCAGCGCCCCGGGCGCAAAGCAGGAGCGCAAACTCTGCCCGAGGCGGCGACGGCTGCAGTCGGGGCTCACTCGGGAACTGCTGGGTGCCCGCGGCGGCCCAGCTGCCTGGACCTCTCCCCTCCCCGGGGTGCGCCCCCAGCCCTAGGCGACCCGCTTAGACGCTGGGTCGGCGACTGTAGTATGGGTTTTTCCGAAGCCAACGAGCGGAGCCGAGACACCAAGAGAATTGAAGAGGAGGAGGAGGAAGAGCAGGAGGAGGAGGTGGTGCTGGTGGTGCTGGTGGAGGAGGAGGAGGAGGAGGAGGAGGAGGAGGAGGAGGAGGAGGAGGAGGAGAAAAAGGAGGAGGAGCAGAGTGGGAGGAGGAGCCGCCGGCCGCGGGCCCAGCCGCGCGCAATGCTCTCCAAGAGCGCGCCGAGCCCAGCCCCGGCTCTGCAGTCCGCGCCAGCCAAGCGTCCGCGCCTTTTCTACAGCCGCGCCTTACATCACGTCCTGCCGCCGCGCCATTGGCCGCCCAGCACCCCGGGCCCTGGTAGCGCGTGCTCCGGGAAGGCGGGAGACCCGAGAGGGAGGGGAGAAGCAGGAGGAGGAGAGGAGCAACGAGATGGTGGGAGCTGGTGGGCAAGGCTGGAGGGAGGGGGCGGGAGGAAGGGAGGGAGGAGGGAGAGCGCGGGGTTTGGAGTTTTCAAGCTACGAACAGTTTCCTGCGATTTCTTCGGGATGGAAAATTAAACCCTCTCTCCCTGTCGTCTCTATCCTAAGAAGGCGCAGCCAGAGGATGCTTGAGGAGCTCTCACTCCGGTCTCCCCTCGGCCCAGAGCCGCCGCCTCGGGCACCGGCTGGGGAGGCTTGGGAAGGCAAGCCTGGGGCAGAGCTGCGGGAGCCTTCAGCTGCTTCCCGCGGAGCTCGGCCTTCCGCCCAGGCTCCGCGCTGCGCGTCGCGGGCGGCCGCGCGGGCCTCCTGAGGACCCGGCTGAGCCAGAGAAGCAAGAGCGAGCCTGAGCTGTAAGACTCCGGGGCAGGAGGGCCAGCCGGCAAAGCCTCGCTCCAAGCAAGCTAGGGCCCACTTTATGGGAGCTTGTGGCTCATTCCAGCACTTCTCTGTCCCTCCACAGCCTGGAAGAGTGGATGGGGAGCATGATTTTAGGGACTAGAAAAGGAATAGGTTCGAATCCCAGTTCTTCCATTTACATGCAGTGTAACCTTAGGCAAGTGACTTAACTTCCTTTAGCCTTTTTCTGATCTTTCCTCCGTGGACCAAGAAGGCACCCTCCTCACAGATGTAATGAACAAAAGAGGTCATTGATTTTAAGTAACTGGAACATAGTAGGCACTAACCAAACTTTCATCACTCCCTCTTTTCTTTCTCCATCTCCTCCTATTAAGAACTTTCCCACTGCAACATACATTGGGCATTACTGAGGTTTGTAAAGACCACAGGCCCATCCTCTGCTGGCTAGTTGCACCATGCCACAGACCCAGCTGTTGACAGGCGTCCACCCTGCCGCCTGACTGCCCCACTTCTCCAAGATCAACAACCCAGCCTGTGGGTAAATCCCAACTGCCACTCCGGTCCCCAGACTTCAGGCCCAACCTAGAGTCTCTTGGGGACTCAAGGATGACACCTAGGTGTGTGGTGAAGCTGGTTTAGGAGATAAAAAGTGACCGTGGAGAGAAACTGAATGAACAAGTCAGTAACAGAGTCCTATTTTCTGGGTCTGCTTTGGAGGCAGGTCAGTCTGGAGTGACTTGCCTGCCAAAAGAAAGCAAGGGGCCAGCCAGGATCTGTGCAGTTCATCTTACAGGGCAGAGTTGCCATGGCAAAAAAATCATACCTTCTTCCTACCGGGCATAACTTTCAAACATAAATATATATGTGCTCGTACCACCCAAACACATGCATTCGTGTTCATGTGTGCAAACACACATTTTCATTTCTGTTGAGAAAAAATACGACCAGCAGCGATGCAGAGCTAGGGTCTACACAGACACATCAAGTGTAAGTGTCCAGTGCCAGGTGGGAGGATGCATTTGTAAAAGGGTAAGTTGGATGCAATACATACAATTGCATGTTCAGACAATACTACCTAAACCCCTGCATGCGCTTCTCCGAGGCCATGTTTTGCTATGTGAAAAAACTCCTGAAGTTACAAGTATGTGTGTACACGCTGCACATGCACAGATGCCCCAATGCGAGGGAAGGACCATCAACCAAAGACGCGCGCCTGCGCGAGTGTTCATACAGACGTGTGCTTTGGCGCCTGCCCGCAGCCCGAGCCCAGGCACGCGGACGCCTACACGTATACCCAGGCATGTTTTACCGACGCATCTGGGGCACTTTCTTTCAAAGAAAGTAAGGAATGAAATCTAAGTCTGGGAGTCACCAGAGTTCATCTGGAGGTCGCCCAAAGGGCAGAAAAAATTGTAACAACGCTGGAGAGTGTGTCCCTGGTGCAGCTCCGCACCCAGGCTAGATGGATACAATACCCTTTCGAGAATTCGAGGGGCTGCTTTAGGAGGAGGGGGTGGGTGGGAGAGGAGGAGCACTCGGCAACTCTTGCCGCGGGCTTCTCAAGAAACTGGGAAACGCACCCTGCGACTCTTCACTCCCCCCACAAATGTAAGTACCCAATTTCGTCGCCTCTCCGACCGGCAGCCCATGCCCATCACTGACCGACCCCCAATTCCCCGGCAGCCAAGATTCCCGCCGGGCGAGCCCCCCTAAGTATCCCCCGGTGTCAGGCTGGAACGCGCCGGGTCCGCTAGAGGCTCAAAAGCATCCCCCGCCGCGGGGCGGGATCTGGGTGCCCTAGCCTTGGGCTCAGAGGCGGGTAACTTTGCTAATCTCCCCCAGCGGCGGGGGGAGGGGGGGGACGTCGCACAGCCGTTGAGCTCTGTACGCGAAGACTAAACAAGGAAAGGAACAGGCTGTAAACACACATCCTGACACGTGAGTGACATTTACACGGTGCGAGAAGCCGCTGCCGAGGGGAAGGCAGGGAGTAAGGCGAGCAGGTAAAAGTAATATTCCGAGGCGTCGGAAACGGCGGCCCCTCGACGCCCCTCCCCCAAATAGGGCAAAGGATCCCTAAGTCCCTGGAACCTGCCTTTTGTAGGAGGTGACAGGTGAACGGGATTCAGGTCTGGCCACTCACGCCGCTGCCTACCTCCCCACCATCTGCTTCCTCGCAGACAAGCAGACCCGGCGCATAATGAGGTAGCAGCCTCCAGCCGGCCACCGTGACTAACTCAGAACAAAAGCGCTCCCTCCACGCCTCTTCCAACAAAGGGGCCACCAGCCCCGGCGCTCCCCGAAGGCTGCGGGGCTCCCGGCTGCCGGCTGCGGAGCTGCCGCGCGCAAACTTCCCGGGGCTCCCGGGGCTGCCGGCGCCACGGAGCCTGGGCCGCGGAGGGAGGAAGCACATGCGGCCCGGAGAAAGTGAGGCCGGGCGGGGCTGGGGACGAGGGGGCGGGAGCCGGGGAGCCGCGGAAGGAGGGTGATTGATCAGTGCGCTGTTCCCGGCGCCCTGTCCCGTTATTAGAGGCGGCCAAAGCAGGGCCACGCAATAACCTCCGAATCGCCAACTAATTGACGCTGCAGGCAGCTACTTCATTGTGCGCGCTGGTTTTATGTCTTCATAGCCGGTGATTGACAAGGTGTAATTAGTCATCTCACTCGGTGATAAACATGGGCACCCTCCTCCCGCGGCATCAGGCCGTGTGTACCAGCAGAGGAAGCGATAGTTGACGCTGATATACCATTAAATCAAAATGAAGACGTTCAGAAGTGTGTGTTTGCTGTGACGCTCTGATGGTTTATTTCTCAAATACGGCACCAACAGATTTACTTGATTTGCAAGTTAACTACAACATTAACTGGTTTTATTTATTTTGCCTCTTCCTTCCTCTTCCTAGGCAGGGATGTTGCTCTTGGAGAATGTGAAGACAGTTTGCTTCTTGACAAGCGAGCGAGCGGGCGCCCAGATTTTTGCAGCCTCTCCGAGTCTCCCCCGAGGGAAAGGCGGGCAGAGAAAACGCCGGATTTGGGAGTCACTAGGGAAGGATTCCGCACAGTGGGAGCCGCCCTCCTTGGCCCCAGACTGGCTGCTTAGGTTCCCCCCCCTTTGGGCACTGCCAATGGATGACCTGAAACTCTGAGAATGGTCTTGGGGATTAGGGTCGGGGAAGCCTCTCGGATAATAACTGCAAATAGAAAAAGAGGCAAAAACAATTTCTTCTGTGCCTCAAAGCAGAAAGGACCGTGTTCTTAAAGCTGCTGGTTGCAGTCACAAGGCCAGTCGCCTGCCTCCAGTGCCTGCGAAAAGTGTAATGTCTCCAGTTCTTCAGTAGCAAATTATATTCCTTGCTCCCCTGAGTGAGTCCGGCTTAGGGGTGTGTGCGTGTGTGTGTGCGCGCGCGTGTGTCCCTCTACAGTGAGGCTGCTACTAGAAGTACTGGTTACTCATTCCAGAAACCTGAAGGTTTAAATTTTAAAAGAAGAGGGAGCATTGCTCCCTGGGATTGCTACAGTCTGTCTTGACCCTCATTCTGGTTAGAGAATGGCAGGGACTGAACAAAGCCACCAACATCTGAAAGTCCACTTGGAGGGCATCACTCTGGCCGCCAGGAACCCCCACCCTGCCACAGTGGGGTAGGCTTCCTGCACTTTCCCCTTCTTTCTAACCTCTGTTCCCCCTGCGCAGGAATGTGGGGTTGTGGACATCTTCAAGAAAAGATGGGGTGAGGCCAAGTCACAGGGATGGCAGAAAAGCCCCTGTATCTTCAACAAGGATCCCCCCCCCCTTTCCCAGGCCTGTGGGCCTCCTTCAGCAAGGAGGGGGAGTGTTTTATATTGATGTGAGAGGCTGTCAGTCAGCAGCAAATCAGCTCAGGCATGGCTACCTCTTTATGAAATCAGCTCATTGCCTTGGTCACACCTTACAGAAAATCTGGGGGTCGCCACTATCGATAATAAAAATTAGTGGGGCCTTAGTTGTTTCCAAGAAGAACCCCATGTCTGTGGACTGATAAATGCCCATCTCAGGCAGAGAAAGCCCAGTTCTGCCTCCCCTTCTCCCTGCAGCGATCTGAACAATTCCGAAACTGCCTCCCTGGGCGTCAGCTGAGCAGGTTGGGGAACTAACCAGGGCCCTCTCTCTAGGGCCCTGTTAATGCACAGAACTTAAAATGAAACACGAAGTGTGAATTTCAGGTTTGAACATGATGCATCAGGATACGTGGAGGTTGGCAGCCCTTTTCCTCCCTCCTGCATTTTGGTAGCAGGTATTAATATTGTATTAAATGTTATAAGGAAGTAGGGCTGCGGGGAGGAATACGCTCAGATGCAATTTTGTCAAGGTTTTTATCTGTGATTATGATTCCAGATGTAGAAACTCCCGGAGGAGGGAAATGAGGGGCTGCTGGCGTGTGACATGTGTTTTAAGGTGTTTGGCAGTGTTTCTCAAAGTGGTGACAAAATGTTCAATTTTATTACAGCGAATCGGTAAAAGAAATATGAATTCTAGGTCAGAGACTGTTCCCCTCAGCAAGAGGATTTACCATTATTGATTTGGGTGGGGAAAGTTTGTAGCTGGATCCTGCTTAAATCACATTGTCAACAATGTAAATCTGTCATATCAGATTATTCTTAAAGAACAATTGTAACAAAATACACAATAGCTGATTGTATCTCCCCCACCCACTAATTTCCATGCAAAGATGTAAATTACCCTGGAAGCACACTCGGGCGCACGCACACATTCACACACAGTAAATATTGCAACAAGATGGTCATTTTTTTTTTCCGGCCGGTATAACTACAGCCATTCCTTGAGGGTAATTTCTTTTTAATCTAACCCAGAATACTACCCAGTCCTAGAGGGGCCATTTTGCTAATCTCACTGCCTTTTAGGTTGAAACACAAATAATGGCAATAAATTTCTTCACACAGGGAACCACGTTTTGTTGAAAGGAAAATCAGGAAGACTTTGTGTGCAAAAAGGGGATGGGGGAGGAAGAAGCTGAACTCTGACTAGCTGGCAACTCTTGTATCTACACGCACTGGAGACTGGAAATATTTCTTACCAGTCTTTCTTAATTTAGAGGCATCTCTGCCATTCCTCTCTGATAGCAGGACACCTCTAAACTATTTCTAAGCAAAGGTTTCCCCATAAACATTTTATGAGCTTCGCATACACTAATCCACACGGGTGCCCAGCCAGCACTGACCATACTGGGAATGGGCTTGGTAAACATTTCCAGAGAACAAAAAGAAGGGGTTTTGGCTAAAGGTGTTGGACTTGGCTCCTCCTTGGGTCCCTAGTCACAGGGCGAGAGTCTCTACACCCTCGCTGTGGGCATTGTTGTATGGATCACCCTGTAGTTAGCAGACCCAGGACATTTCTCAGCCCAGTTCACGAAGAGACCCACACGTAGTCAGCCCCAGTCTTTCCTAAATTTAAGCTAAAGAATGTTGATTTTGGCTTCCCAGCCCCTGGCACTCTTTCTACCATCACAAAACATCCTAGGCTCCTAGCACAAATTGCACCTTCCTTTGAAATAAGAAGGTTCCTCTTCCGGGAGGTGATGTAGGACGGGGTACATTTCTAAAGGGAACAGTGAGGTAGTGGGAAGGGAAATACTCCTTGTGGCCACCATCTCTCACCCCGAACTTCCGAACTTCCAGCAGAACCTTTCTCCCACCCCAGCCCAAGTTTCCACTGGACCCTTTAGCAAATCTTTATTGCTATTTGGGAAGCTGGCATTGTCTCTGTAGGTGAGGAACAGCCCTTTCCCGCATGTTTCAGCTGAAGCCCAGCTCCTCACGGCTTCCCCCCTCCCCTTTTTATTCTTCCATTAATTAAAACAACTAATATCCCAATGATGATCTTTGCAGGAATGAAAATCATTATGGGCCCTTGCAGGTATGCAGGAAATTGTGTTTGCTTAAGTATTCACACTTTGATTTCCAATATACTCATTTTCTCAGGCATAAAGAAATTTATACAAAACAAAAACAAAATCTCCCGACACTTTGCAATAAAGCAGGAAGACCTCTTGTTGATCTCTTACTAGAACAAGTGCTCAGATGGCCCCGTTTTAGAGCTGAATCCTACTTTCTGATAAAGGATTCTAGACAGTTAAGGCAAACATTGATAGGTCACCAGACACAGGTTTTGAATTTGTGCTTGTGGTGAGTCAGATCAGCTCATCCAAATTTACTTTTACACTACTGTGTTAGTCCTCTTAGTCCTCGAAAGTAAAAAAAAAAAAGGCAGGGGACAATCAGGTCTATTTGGAATTTCCCAGCTACTTGGCCATTTCAGCTTGATCTCCATTTCTGGGGGCTGCTATAATTAGAGCAATCTATTTTGCATTTACTTCTCTTTGCAAGCACTACATTATTCACTCTTTCCTGTGCTTATTAAACAGTGCCACCTGCACCAAATTCAACAAAGCTCTTCCATCAGTCAACCCAGCTAAGGATCCCGGACCATATATTATCATTAATTGAAGCTCAATTGAATAGTTGACGATAGAGGCATGAGTAAAAGCAACACATTTTCTAGGATCTGTTTATAAAAATATTTTAAGCAAAAAATCCACCCCCCACATTTATTCTCCAAATTGTTATCTTTTATAAACTCATTCCATTCTCTCTATACAGTAATTCAAGTAGCAATTAGCAAGTCTTTTAATTAATGAACTATTCCGTGTAAGTCACCAAGGTGCCTTCAGTACAAATGTCCTCCTTCAGAAGGTACTAGCAAATGCATCAATATTTTGTCACCCAAAGCCTTCGAAGC
The DNA here is from genome assembly GCF_006229205.1 of Suricata suricatta. NCBI lineage: Eukaryota > Metazoa > Chordata > Mammalia > Carnivora > Herpestidae > Suricata > Suricata suricatta. The sequence goes on from NC_043712.1 coordinate 10,475,908, forward strand.
TTACCACCTCGATTGTCCTAAAGCTATAAAAAGGATCTGAAGAGCCAGAGACAAGCCTGGGAAGCCGAAGACAATTTTCAGTAAACCAGCCATGGATGGTCTGAATCCAGAGAAGGAGTGGCAGAAGGAAGGGGACCATCAGAAAGGAGAGAATGTAGGTGGATATCAGTGGTTAAAGAAAGGCTCAGGAAGTCTCTCACAGAGATGGGACCACCACGGCTCTAGCTAGGTTATAACAAACTCTCCATCTAAATGCTGATGATGTACACATTTTTAAGAGCCTCAAGCCTCACTGTGCCTCGTTCTTTAAAAAGCTTCCTGCTTTGTTCAAAGTACTGCTTATCTTTGGCATTGTCAACAGCTCTGCATCTGGGAGAGATTAATTAAGTGATAGGTCAGACACAATGAGGTGAAAGGGCATGTCCACCCAATCAGGACTGATTCATCCATTTCTTGGTGGATCAACTTTTTTTGAGGGATGCCAATTTCAGTTCTATTTCCAGGGAGCATTTATCAATAGGAATGCCTGAGCTCCCCCAGTGAGCAGCTCTTAGCTGGAAAAGATTTTTCTGCAGACAGAGAAATCTAAAATCTACACGCTGTCTTTTAAAGATGTGAAACCAAAACCGAACTATAAATTGTATGCTTAAGTTTCACTGATCTGGGTGAAGGCTGATTTTCTTGAAAATGATCCTTCTATAAAATAGCTAATTGGATGATTACAAATAAGATTGCCAAGCAACTCAATAAAAAAAAGTTTGCTCTCTCTCCTCCCCCTTCCCAACTATTTCTTATTACTCCTTCATTCCAAAGTCCACTTTTAATTTCTAGAAGGCAAAATGAGAGAAAGAGATGTGAAAGTAGGAGAGGAGGAGAGAGGGGGAAGGAATGAAAGAGAAAGAGGTTTTCCTAGAGGTCGACTGATTTTTTTTAGACCAATTAGAGGTTATCTTTAAATCTCTATTCCTCCACCCCTTCCACACCTTTCTAAATAGATCTTTAGACTAGCGAGAAATTGGGTAATTGGGAAAGGCCTCGTGGCCACTTCACCCTGTTCCTAACCAGGAGGGTTTTAAGGACCTTAGACTTCACTCCCAGAAATGACACCTTCCTTATCTCTTTAGTAGCACATCAGTCTGGAGCAAAATTGTGGCTACCAGTGTGTGTGTGTATGTGTGTGTGTGTGTGTGTGTGTGTGTGTGAGTGAGAGAGAGAGAGAGGGAAGTACACTCCCAGTCTGTGAATAAGGCTCACATAAAGTGACTGTTTTGGGTAGACCCCCAAAACACACTTGGAATATTGTTACCCTATTTGTGAACACCGTTTAAATGAAGTTCACATTTTCCAAAGTATTTGGTAGGGGAGGAGGTTAAACAATGTATTGGAGGGGAGGAGGTTAAACAATGATTTGTATTTTTTTTTTGTAACTGACCAGCTATTCCTACTCCAAAGAAATGTAGAATGCCAGTTTCTTAACTATCCAATTCTTTAAATCATCTGGGATCCATCTATATTTATAAAACCGAGCAGAAATACTTAACAGCCTGATCAATAGCCATTGACCATCAGTGCACCCCACACCCTAACATGCACAGCTTGATCATGTATATTTGATCATCAAAAAATTCAAAGCATCTTGCAGCAGTGTATCAAGCTTCCCATAAAATAGCCTGCCTTTTTCTGTGGTCTTGAAAAGAGTATGAGCTTCCCTCTCTTCTGCATTCATCTATCTATCCATCTATTTACACACACACACACACACACACACACACACACACACACCTCCCTTCTGGAGAATTTATTGCTCATATATTTGATGAAGAACAAGGTAATTAACTGCGAGGCTGTACATCTGGGCAGCACTTCATATCCATTGCAATAATAAAACACTTTTTTCCCATTTTAGCAGAAGAAAGGCTAGTCCTGCCTACAGATTCAGAGGACCCCAGAGTCTCCGTCTGCAAAGCCTCCTCGTTATAAATCCTGCCTCCCTCTTAAGTGATGGCATGCACAATTGCACCAAGGGGCACTAAGTTTATCTGTGCAAAAGCATCATTGGGGAAGCTTGCCCCTTCTCAGAGCTTCAGCATCAGCTTGTGAGGGTCTGAAATAGGCATGGCTGGCTCCTCTGTCCTCAGACTGCATGGCAGCAAACAGGGACAAGAGTCCAAAGGGTCTGTCCTGCAAAGGGCCACAAGTAGAAGAGCTGTATTTGGGGATCTCAAGGACTGATGTCCTGAGTATGTGCCAGTTAGCTCCAAAACGCCCCAAAAGGACCTAGCCCTTCAGACTTTCCTGATATTCAGGGGTCAGAAGGCTGGTTCTAAGTTTCTCCATAAGGTATGCCGGATCTGTCAAAGCTGCTTCAAGGGTCCAGCCAGGCAATACCAGCTGGTAAGCCTGCTCCAAGGCTACAGCACAGTCATCTAACCCCAACTCCAGAGATCGCCCTCATCCCCCTCCCCCAGCCAGTACAACAAATTACCTGCAGAACCTCCCATTTCGGGAGTCCCCTGCTCTGTATTCCGAACTGAACCGTGCCCAGGACAAATTTCTTGGGGCCCTTCCTTCTAAAAGCAGCAGCATCTGGCTGAGGCTCCCTCCTTTATATGGGGGGGGGGAAAGACTTCATATGATAATACGTGTAATATGATATGGAATGACAGAATGCATGACAGTTGCCCATAATACGGAGAAGTCAGTCAAAGGACAGAGGGGACATTTGGATAATTACCATCCATTGGCTAGTCAATCACGCGAACAGAGAGAAACTGCACAAAACCCACAATGGAGTTGGGAAACAAAAGAGACCCGAGCCAGACTCAGGATTAACTGGTCTAAAGCGATCTAAATGCTTTTGTATCTGAAGAACTGAGGCTCCCCGGTTACCCCCCCTTCCCAATCCCAGGGAACTAATTGCGGGGATCAGAGTTAAAGCTCTCTCTCCTTTCCCCATTCTCTTTGTAGACTGCTCACCACACAGAAGAAAAAAAAAATGATTTCTCTCTCTGTGTTCATTAAACTATTTTAAAGTTAAAGGGATGGGGGGAGGGAGGCTCGATGTGGCCCCTCAACCCAGAAGCCGGGATTCTTCAGCCTTCGAAGGGGCTGGGACAGTCTCCTTGCCCTCAATTCTTTGTTTCGGGGTAAAGTCTTCCCTCCCTGCCCCTGGAAACAAATGCCCCATCCACTGGGGAAGTTGCCCTTTGCCTGGAGGCTAACATGCATGGCTAGTACCCTGCTTTGGGTGATAAGTCCCCATAACTGGCTCTTGCACCAGAAAAACACAAGGTCCAACCGCTGGCCGAAACCTCAGATTGAGTCTGCACACTCAGAATTAAGTGGGCTGAAAAGGTGACAGAGAAGGGGATCTAGGCTTCAAAATGGGAGCATGAGATAGAAAACGGCTGTAAATTGTAAGGAGAGAGAACGTCCTGATAAACTGGGGAGTGAGAAAGAGGAAGAAAATCCTAAATCGGAGCAGGGAGAGAATATACTTAATTGGGGAAAGAAATGAGAAGAGGCTCTTTCTGCCTAAGAGAGAGGCAAAGAGTTGAATCCTCAAAAGAGACACAGGAAAATGGTCTCATAAATTTTTAGAGACACAGAGATGAAGGCGAGAGAGGACGAGAATTCCTTAAAAGCTGAAAGACAAGGACGGAGATCTCTGTCCCTGAGAGCAAGACACCCCCCTCCCCCGCCCCCGATCCCAGGACGGAAGGACGGGGAACTATCTCACCCATTTCCCACCAGGTCCTCCCTAGGCAATTCTAACTCGTCCAAAGCCCTCCCGGCTCCGGCGGGGCTCTCGGGCGTCCCCGGCTCGGTGGCAGCGGTAGTTCCCGGTCAGAATCTGAGGGTGCCCCCTGGGCCCCTGTGCGCGCGCCCCCACCCCCCACCCCCACGCAGCCCCCAGACCCCTGGGGCGAGCCTCGGCGCCTCCTTACCTTTCCGAGTCCTCCGCAGCGGGTGTGGCCGGCTCTGCAGGCGGCCCCGGGCCGGGGCCGGGGGGCAGGGGGCGGGAGCGCCGGGCTGGGGGGGAGCGGCAGGGTGAGAGC
>NC_043712.1:10480065-10536597 GCF_006229205.1 Suricata suricatta
GCCCTCGCCCGCAGCCGTCCCGCGCCCGCCCCGCGCGCTCTCGGTCCCCCAAGCCCCCGGTCGCTGTCACACGCTCTGGCTGTCGGATCTGTCCGTCCCTGCCGTCCTCCCTCTGTCTCTCTCCATCTCCCGGTCTCTGTCTCGCTTCTCTGTCTGCTCTCCTCCGTCGGCCTCTCGCTGTGTCCCTAGCTCTCCTGCTCACTGCGCCTCTCTTTTTCTCTTTGGATCGTGGTGCCGACTGTCTTACCCCTCTCTCCTCCGTCGTTCCCACCATCTTCGCCCTCTCTGATTTCTTCCTACCTGCCCTCATCCTCCACCCATTTCTCCCTTTGCCTAGGCGGACTCGCTATCCCTCCCTCTCTCCCTTCTTGGACCGGCAGCCCGGGAATGGAGCTTAAGTCATTTCTCCGCTGAGACCTCGGACAAGTCACTTCCTCCCATTTGCAGTTTCCTTAGCTCTGAAAGGCGTTGAGCGGCTCTTGGTGGTGAGGTTGGGAGGGGCATTGGGTGGGGGGCACGCAGGAGTGCTCAGTGACTCTGGTTTCCCCTCTTGGAGTTCATACTTACCCGGAGGCAGCAGCCACTGTGGTAGCTGCCTGGAACCTGGGCTCCTGGGGTGCCACGTGTGCCCCGCAAAATCCCGGTGGCCAAACGTGGGGGCCAGGACCAGTACCAGAAAGCCAGCTGAGCCGGAAAAGTCAAGGGCTTTTTAGGGTCCCCAACGCCCCTCCTGGGACGCCTCTGTGCCACCTTTCCCAACCTCCCCGGAGCTGGATCTGACAGTTCAGGCCCTGTCACCTGCTGGTTCTCCCTCACTGACACCAAGCAGAGGGCCAGTGTCCTTGACCCAAGTAAGAGAAAACTTGTTCCTCCTGCCTTCACACACACACACACACACACACACACACACACACACCCATGAATGGCTTTTAAGCTTCAAAGATACTTCCTGGATGGAGTGTGATTTCAGAGTCAGACAGATGCAGAGTCAAGACCACTTACCTAGCGCATGGCCTTGGGCCGGTCACACCACTCTAAGCTTCAGTGTCCTCATCTGTAAATGGAAACAATAACTGCCTCCTTTTTAGGATTATTTTAGGATTATCCATGGTATGCATAACGTGCCCAGCCTATAGAAGGTTATTCATCCTGTTCAGCTTTTATTCAACAAATACTTATTAAGTATTTTTGCTTGGCACTGAGGATACAGCAATTCACAAAGCAGGCGTGGTCTCTGCCTTCATGCAATTTGCAGTCTAGCTGGGGAGACAGACTGTGAGCAGCAATTCCATAATTATTTCATGACAGTTGTACAAGTGCCACGGGGGAATAGAGAGTGCGGTGAGACCTAACATCAGGGAAACTGCCCCGGGCTGGGGGCTCAGGAAGGGTTTTCTCAAGGTGCCACAGAAGCTGGGACCTGAAGGCAGGTGTCGGGCCAGGGTTGCCGTTGGCAGCAAGCAGAAAGGAACTGCTAGATAGACTGTTCTTGGCAGAGTGACCAGCATGTGACAGGGCTGGGAGGCAGCGGGGAGCCTGGCGGGTGGTGGTAGGAGGGCCAGTGTAGTTGGACCAGAAGGAAGGAGGGAGATAGGCTGGAAGGGTGGGGATGATGCTGGAAAGGTGGGCAGGGCCAGGCGTGGAGGGGGCGGGGCTTGTAGATTGTGAGGAGGAGTCTGTATCGTGCACAAGGAACCGAAGGAGTCCTGATTTCTCCTTTTCTCCAGTGGATGGAAGACTGAAGCCAGATTTCCTTGCTATAGAAGTCCTTTGCTTTTGGTCCTTCTTGGGGATGTCATCTCTTGTCCCCTCCTCTGCTCTGTCCCAGCACTATCCACTCCACGGTGTCACTGCCCGCTTTGGCATGTGTCCCTGCCCCAGGGCTCCCCCCCCCCCCCGGAGCGCACACACCCAGGCTTGCTTCCTCTCTGGGCCCTTACAGTCAGTCCCACAGGTGTCCACAGCCGGCATTTGATGTTTGAACAATCAGTAGCTATCTCGGGCCCAATGTGTGCCAGACTCTGTGTCAGGCATTGCCCTCTGCCATCACAAAGTGCTCGTTTTGCGGGGAGGACACTTTGGAAGAGACAGGACTGGCACGGCCATTAGGAAGGAGTCCCACAGGGACTTGGGGTGTGGGATTGGAGGCTCTTTGAAGGTAGGCCCATCCGAGGTTTACTCGCCAGGCATGGTCTTAAGGGCATGGCACACGGGGGCACTCGGTGACCTGTGTGGAGAGGATGAGAAAGAAAACTAAGGTTTAAATGCAAAGGATGAAGGATAAGTAAGAGTTACGTGAGGTGACTTGCCTGTGAAGATCTAGTTAGTTGCAATACACAGACAGGAGGAGAGGGGAGTCTGTGTACAAGAAGCGAGATAATGCTTACGGAGCTTCTCTGGGCCGGGCAGGTCCTGGGCACTTCTGAGTGGTTCCCTTAGCTGACCTTCACAGTACCCCTGCCTCGTCAGCACTATTGCCCTCGATTTTCTGAATCGACCAGAGAGGTGAAGTCACTGGCCTCAGGTCACACAGCTAGTAAGAGACTGCATATGCATTTGAACCCAGGTCTGCCTGCTCTTCTTCACTAAAGAAGAAAGCAAAAGAGGAGGAAAAGAGCAGAGGAAAGAGACAGCTGAGAACAAAAGAAGAGCTGTGGCAAAGGAGTGAGCTCCACGAGTAATTTTTCCGCTTAAAAACAATTCCCATTTCCCAGCCCGGCGGAGGCTGGTGCAGCAGATCTGAGGCGAGGCCGGCCCTCTGACTCGCAGGAGCCTGCCGAGGGGCCCGGCAAGCTGCTTCAAAGCCAGCCTCCTCAGCACAAGGGCTTTTCAACTTCACACGGGAAACTTTCCAGGGCTGACTTTTTGCACTTTGTTTCCAAATCAAGAGATGGGGAAGTCCCTCTCAGCCCAGCCGGGAGGAGATCGCACTGAGCGTCTTGCCCTGGGGTTCCCCACTTGGCACTGGGCACCCCCACCTCCCAAGACAGCCTTCGTGGGGTGAAGGGAAACTGCCCCCCTGCCCTAAGTGGGTCCCCAGGGAGAATTCAGGTTCTCCCAGGCTTGACAGCTGCCTCTTCCTGGATGGATAAGGCCTCTCTTCCAGTGTCCTCCCCAGTGTCTGCCAAGGTTCCGGGGGGCGTTTGTGGACCAGGTGCTACGGTCTCTCAAGGCTCACAAGATGCACCTTACTCCTCTCTTGTGCAGCAGCTTCGAAACCAAACCACACTGACTGTGATCACCACTTCCAGCGGCGGCGCAGGGTCTCCCTCACCCTCGGCTCCCTCTGATTTTTGGAATTCAGACTTGGATTTTGGATGTACATCAAGAGGCTGGCTCCATGCATTTTAATTAAGCTGTCTTTTTTCATTTATTACTAATACACTCCTCTTAACTATGATTTATTTGTTAAACAAAGCACCATAAGCCGTCACTTATTCATCTTAATTTCAACAAAATTAAAGTAGTCGCTGTTAGATTGCACCTAATTGCTCTTGCAATGAAAAGAACGGAGATGTTAATCAAAATAAATTGAAGATAAACAATAAAATCATTACATCTTTGCAGCGGTAAGTGTAACTAATCAGTTTTGACTCGAAGCGACCAAACAGGAATAATGAATGTGTCACTGAAGGCGGGCTCATTAAGGAAAGCCGCTGTGGCCTGGGTCCTCAGGGCAGCAGACGGCCACCCTGTCCATGTGGCCCTGAGGGTTCTTGCCTCTTGGATTGGGAAGAGGGGCCTGTAGGAACAGAGAGAGCAGGGACGAAAGCTCATAAAATGGGGGAGAGTCCTGAGTGAAGGCTCCTGAGCTCACTTCTCACTCTGATGAGAAAGCAAGGGGTCCCAGGTCTATTTCTGGACACCCCCACTATTCAAGGATGCGGAGAGAGACAGACAGAGATCTGGGGGACACAGACAGCCAGACACACACCGGGGGACATAGTGGAGAAGAGTCCAGGAGAAAGAGACATAAGCAGAACAGAAAGAGACCAGGACAAGAGACAAAGGAAAAAGGGCAGAGCAAGGACAGGAATGGGTGGTCAGACAAGACCTTGGAGGAAGAGGCAGCTGGGACAGGGCGGTGGAGGAGGAGTGGAGAATGAGCCCACTAGGGAGACGGAGACCAAAGAGACAGAACCAGGCGGGTCTGCAGAGGTGCTTGTTCATATCGAGTCAGTTTAAGCCCAGGAGGTGTCGGGTTAGGATTCCAGAAATGAAAGACATCCTCAGGAGTCTGTCCAGGTAAGTGACCATCAGGTTGGGCCCCCAGGACTGGGCTCTTGGAACACAAAGGGGTAGGGGTGGGGCACTGAGATGGGGGAGGAAGAAGACCACCCTGGGGGGTCTTCCAGGCTCAGGGATTTCCTGGGCCTAGAGTCCAGGCTGGAGTCCCTTCCACATTTCATAGCCTTTGTTTGTTTGTTTGTTTGTTTTATTTTTGAGAGAGTGCAAGGTAGGGGAGGGGCAGAGAGAGGGGGGACAGAGGATTCGAAAAGGGGTCTGTGCTGACAAGCTGATAGCAGTAAGCCTGATATGGAGGTCGAACTCACGAACCGTGAGATCGTGACTTGAGCTGAAGTCAGATGCTCAACTGACTAAGCCACCCAAGCGCCCCTCACATTTCTTGGGCTTCTGTACCAGCACTTGGGTCACTAGCCCTGGGCACCAGATGCAGAGCCAGAGAGACACAGCTCAGGCTGTTCTGGCTGAGGCTGCCTCAGCAACACCCCTTTCCAGGCTGGGAGGACCCAGAATGTGGGCGACTTTGAGAAATGGGGTGATGTGGGGACATGGCTCTTGTGGTAAGATTGGACAACCAGGAGAGATGATCTGAAAGACATACTCTCTTTGAATGCCAACCACATACCTTGCCCTAAGCTGGGCCCAGGAAATAGAGATGAATCAGATATAATCTCCTAGCTCAATTTCCTTTTCTGTAAAGTAAGGTTAATAATTGAGCCCACCTCATGTGTGTATTATGAGGTTTAAGTGAGTTAATATTCATAAAGAACTTAGAATGGTGGTGGGCCCTTGGAAAGGGCTCTGTGTGTGTGTGTGTGTGTGTGTGTGCCCGCACGTGTGTGTTAAATAAAATAAAAATAAAATAAATTTCTGCCCTCATGGAGAACAGAGTTCAAAAGAAAAGACACATTCATTAGCAATCAAGTTCACTCCAGTGGAGTAAGGGTCAGTATAGATGCACTTCAGGATGCTTTGGGGAATCCAGGGGGAAGAGAAAGCCTCCAGCTGAGCAGTCTTGAAGGAGGAGGAGGAATTAATCAGATGAAGAGTGTGGGGAAAGGGGAAAGAATCTTCTGAGGGAAGGGGGTCATGTGAACAAAAACATGTAAGCAAGACTTGGCAGGATACATCTGCGATCTCAAGTGCATTGGAACTGAAGTTAGGCAGGAGACTAGGGGCCCAAATCTTGATGCATCTTGGCAGGAACCATTGACGAGCACCTGGGTGGACCCTTACTGTTTGTTTGTTTGTTTGTTTGTTTGTGGCTGCTTAGCATGCACGTGCTATCCTTGGACTGGCACTTTTCTTTTGGGATTTTGTTTCCCTGCCTCTTTCCTTTTCTCCCTTTCCAGTCCGCCTGGTTCTGGTAGAGGCAACTCCACCAAGACGCCAATGGAAGGAGCATGTGACCCAGGCCTAAGCCAATCAGCACATTCCATTTCTGTGGCCACAGTGATTGGTTGAGGGATGGACAATCTCGCCCAATGAGAGCCACTCCAGGGCTCTGGCTCAAGGGCCTGGGGCAGGTCTTTGAGCTTTCTGCCCCTCCGTTGTGTAACAGGATGTAGGGTCTGGAGCTGCTGCCATGCAGAGCTTGACACGAAAGCCAACAGAGCAGAAGGCAGCACGACACAGCAAAATGAGTTCCAGTGACATTGTTTGGCCTTCAAAGACAGCCAAGAGGAAGCTAGTGCTAGCCCCTCGTTTCATGAGCCAATACATTCCTTTTTGTGTGAGCCAGTTTGGGTTGGGTTTTCTGTCACTTGGAACAGAAAATTCTAGCCGATAGGCTTCAAACAGGAACGCGACGCCATTGTGTATTCTAGTAACATCACTCTGGCAGTAACGGTGTAGCTGAGCCACCGAAGGAGGTGAACTTGGAGACACGGAGGCCAGAGGGGAGGCCGGCTTGTGATGAAGCCACCCACGACAGCTTATGAGAAGATCAGGCAGAGCTAGGAGGTCTGGTCTCCACCAGCACACGAGTTTCTTGCTGCTGTTGCAACAGATCACCACAAGCCGGGTGGTTGAAAGCGATGAAGATGCATTCTCTCCCTGCTCTGGAGGCTGGAGGTCTGATTCAGGTCTCATGGGGTTAGACTCCCTCTGAAGGCTGTAAGGGAGGATTTTCCTTTCCCTCTTCCAGCTTTGGCTGGTTCCAGGTGTTTCTTGGTTGGTAGCTGTATAATTCCCATCTCTGCCTCCCTCTTCACATGGCTTTTTTCTCTTCTGTGTCTTCTCTTCTGTCTCTTAGAAAGACACTTGCCATTGATTGGATATAGGGCCCACCTGTGTGATACAAGATGCGCTCATCTCAAGACCCTTAACTTAATTATGTCTCCCAAGACCCTTTTTACAAATATGTTCATGTTCATAGGTTCCAGGATATGGACAATGCTTTTTGATTTTTTTTTATGTTTCTTGTTTTTTATATTTGAGAGACAGAGAGAGACAGCAGGAGCAGGGGAGGGTCAGAGAGAGAGGGAAACACAGAATCCGAAACAGGCTCCAGGCTCTGAGCTAGCTGTCAGCCCAGAGCCCGACGCGGGGCTCGAACCCATGAACCGTGAGATCATGACCTGAGCCGAAGCCAGACGCTTAACTGACTGAGCCCCCCAGGCGCCCCTGGACAATGCTTTTTGGAGTCAACCCATTACAACCAGCAAACAAGACAGAGAAATGTATGATAGAGTCAAAGATGATTAGGAAGATGACTACCCATTAATGAAGGGGTTTCGATAGGTTTCTGTTTCATGGAAAAAGAACTCTGTTTTCATGGGGTACCCAGCTCCTCTGAACTAGGTCCTTCCTGTCCATCCAAGTCACAGGTGATGATGCCAAACATTGGACAGCCTTGCTGGTCCCACTGGCAGATAGTTTTTCTGGAAGGAAAAACCAAAGAGTGTGTTGAATGATAAAATTCTTTTTTTTCTTTTTATGGGACGGTCATGGCAGGGGGCCTACCATGCCAGGAACTGAACTAGGCTCTGGCAGAATAATGAAGAACCAGACAGAGAGACAGACAGGTCCCTGCCCTTATAGAGCTTACTGTTTGCTGGAGAAATCATACAAGCACATTTAGCATAATAAGCATCCAAAATGATCTCAGCAGGTTGGGGTTTATAAGATGAGAGGAGGCAGGAGAAAATATGAACACCCGTCCCTAGTTCCAGAACATCAACAGCGTCAGTTCAGCAGGGAGACCTGGCCAACAGCAGTGGAGAGGGCAGTGATGGGTGTGGGGGGCACCCACGGCCCTGCCGTGCTTGGACCTTGGCTGACCTGTGCTATCTAATTTCATGTGGAACCTTTCTGCTTATACAGAGTAGCGTAGGAGAGGGTTTGAAAGTGGGGACAAGGAATGGTAAAGATTCTAAGAACAAGTGGAGGCAAGAATCATCCTGCTGATTATTGTGGGAACTGGAAAGCCAAGGGTTGGTGCAGGGGTAGGCAGTGTGGTCTCCCCCTCGCCTACCCCAGGCCAAGCAAGCTACAATTGACTGTGACTTAGGAGACCTAGGAGCCACCCCAGAGCAGCATGAGTGGAGGGGGGCAAGGAGGGTTGGAGATAGAGAGCCACTGACTCTTCTGGGAAGCTTGTCTATTCCCAGGCCAAGGACAGAAGAAATCCTATTACATGGGAAAAAGGAAGAGATTCACACTTACATCATCACCATCTCCCAGGCCCTGTGCCTCGCTCAGTGCCTGGCATACAACACGGACTTAGTGAGGACGGCCTGAAAGAGAGCAATTTCCAACTCCACTTCTCTATGGCACCCATCTCAGAACCTCATTTTTGCCACCTGTAAAGTGAGCTAAGATGACCAGCACACCACGTGACAGAACAACTCTGTTCAAATACAGGGATTTAAAGAAAGATAAGGAAGCACCCTCCATATGGTTATCTCCGGTACATGCCCTTTTAGTAATATTTTAGTGGCAAAAAACAGAACCAATTTTCTGATAAAAATTTTTCTGTTCAATTAAAGAAGGATCAACTAAGTAGTAAAGACTGACACTTTTTCCAAAGGCACAACTTAAGGCACACTAGCGATACTCCATAAATGTGTGTTTCCTTCCCCACCATCGACTCATATTAAAGAAAGGGAATTTAAATGGAGATAAACGCGGGGGGAGGAGAGGGGTTTGGGCAACCTAGAATCTGCTTCCAAGTGTCCTCAGCTGCGAACCTAGCTCCCCTCCTTCTGGAAGCTTCACCTCCTTCAGTCTGGTGTCTGACCAGATGATGGCCCGGGTCATGAAAGTTCCATTTACAGTAGCAGGCAGAGGGCTTAGGGATTTCACTGCATTAGCTCAATTTCCTTTTAACAGAGTCTATTACTAACCCCTTTTATACGTGAGGAAACTGAGGCTCAGAGGGAGAAGTGATTTTCTCAAAGTCACACAGCCAACTGCCAGCACAGTGTCAAGCCCAAATCTGTCTGGTCCCAGAGGCCCTGACTGTAACTGGGACACTAGCCTGTTTGGGTGCAGACTCTGGGGCTGGAAGACAATGAGCCCTGGGAGTGGGTCCCCTGGGCTGTCACCAGGAAGAGGGAATCCTCCCAGTCGGTGGTGCTTTAGTGCAGCTGGACCCCACGGTGTCTACGTGTCAGCTTTGTCTAAGGATTTCCGTGAAGCAGGAGGTGGCCCCTAAATTCCCCTTGGAAGTGAGAGCAAGAGGCAGGAGCCCCTGACAAGGAATGGCTGGACGCTGTGTGTCAGTGGAGGGCCAGGAACCCACCACCACACCATCATAGTGGAGGTCAGCATGGCCCAGAGGAGCCCTGGGTTGGGTGCAAAGCCTGGTGGTGGGCAAAACCTGCATTAACTCTGTGCCGGGCCTGGGAAAGGTGGAAAAGGAGCCCTGATTTGGCCATGGAGTCCCAGTTCAAGCTGAAGAAATGGAGACTTTAAAACATACTATAGATGGGCGCTTGGGTAGTTCAGTCAGTTGAACGCCCAACTCTTGATCTCGGCTTGGGTCATGATCTCACAGTTTGTGAGTTCAAAACCCACATCAGAGCCTCCTTGGGATTCTCTGTCTCCCTCTCTCTCTCTCTGCTCCTCCCAGGCTCTCTCGTGCTCTCTCTCTTTAAAAAAATTAAATAAGAATTTTTAAAAAACCCACACTATATAAAAATGAAACATAGGATTAGCACATGCTTGGGGTAACTGGGGGCGTCTGTGGGCTAAGCATCTGACTCTTGATTTCAGCTCAGGTCATGATCTTATGTTGTGGGATCGAGCCCCGTGTTGGGCTCTGTGCTGACAGTATGGAGCCTGCTTGGAATTCTCTCTTTCTCCCTCTCTCTCTGCTCCTCCTCCGCTTGTGCTCATGCTCTTTCTCTCTCTTTCTCAAAAATAAGTAAACTTGAAAAGAAAAGAATTACCAAATGATCTAGCAATTCCACTCCTAGATACATGCATCGAAAAGCACAGAAGCAGAAACTCAAACATATCTGTACATCCATGTTCATACAACATCTTTTACAATAACCAAAAGGTAGAAGCAACTCAAGTGTCCACAGACAGCTGAAAGGATAAGCAAGATATGGTCTCTACATACAGTGGGATATTAGCCAGTCTTAAAAAGGAAGGAAATTCTGACACCTGCTGCAACATGGATGAGCCTCAGGGACTTGTGCTGAGTGAAGTCAGCCATCGCACTAATGGATGAATACTGCACAAGCCCACTTCTATAAGGTACCTCGAATGGGCAAATTCCTGGGGCAGAAAATAGAATGGGGATTGCCAGGGGCTGGGGGGCTGGAGGCTGGGGAGTTACTGTTTCCTGAGGACAGAGTTTAAGTTTGGGAAGATGAGAGGAATACCTAGGTGGCTCAGTCGGTTAAGTGTCTGACTCTTGATCTTAGCTCAGGTCTCGATCTCAGGGTTGTGCGTTCGAGCCCCGTTTTCGGGCTCTGCACTGGGCATGAAGACTACTTGAAAAAAGTTGGGAAAATGAGAAAGAGAACATGGATGGTGGTGAAGTTTGCACAGCATTGTGAATGTGCTTAATGCCACTGAACTGTACACTTAGGATGGTTAAAATGATCAATTCTACATTATGCATATTTTAACACCATAAAAAAAAACCCCAAGCTGCTTTTTTTCTTAAGATCTAAGTTTTAAGTAATCTATACACCCAATGCAGGGCTTGAACTCACAACCTGGAGATGAAGAGTTGTATGCTCTACTGACTAAGCCAACCAGTCACCCAGCCCCTATTTCTGATTAAAAAAAAAAAAGTCTTCCTAGATGAAAAGGTAAGGACAAAAAAGAAAAACAATGTGCTATGTAATCTTTTTTTTAAAATTCATTTATTTATTTTGAGAGAGAGAGAGCATGCAAGAACAGGGGAGGGGTAGAGAGAGGGGGAGAAGGAGAATCCCAAGCATGCTCTGCACTGTCAGCATGGAGCCCAGCGTGGGGCTCGAACTCATGAATCTCGAGATCACGACCTGAGCCGAAATCAAGGGTTGGAATGCTTGGGACGCCTGGGTGGCTCTGTCAGTTAAGTGTTCAACTTTGTCTCAGGTCCTGGTCTCACAGTTTGTGAGTTTGAGCCCCGCACGGACTCTGTGCTGACAGCTCAGAGCCTGGAACCTGCTTCGGATTCTGTGTCTCCCTCTTTCTGCCCCTCCCCTGCTCATACTCTGTCTCTCTCTCTCTCAAAAAATAAATAAATGTTAAAAAAAAAAAAAAGAATCATCTCCTAAAAAAAAAAAAAAAAAAAAAGAGGCGGACGCTGAACTGACTGAATCACCAGGTGCCCCTGGCTGTGTGGTCTTCCCGGGGCTCACAGTACGCCGGGTACCGGGCCAGCTCTGATCCATGCAGCCTCTGTGCAGTCCTTTGGAACCATCACGGTGGTAATTTCTCCCATTTTCCACATGAGGAAACTGAGTACCACAGGGACACACCCCCGGCCCTACAGCTAGGAAGTAGCTTGAGCCTGTGCTTTTTTGTTTTGTGACTTTTAAATTTAATTTAAAACTTTTAAGGTTTATTTATTTATTTATTTTTTTTGAGAGAGAGAGAGCATGAGCAGGCCAGGGGCAGAGAGAGAGGGGGACAGAGGATCTGAAGCAGGCTCTGCGCTGACAGCAAAGAGCCTGATACTGGGCTCGAGCTCACGAACTGTGAGATCATGAGCTGAGCTGAAGTATGCTTACCCGACTGAGCCACCCATGCGCCCCTCTTTTGTGACTTTAAATGTTTATTTATTTATTTTATTTGCTTAAAATTTTTTTAAATGTTTATTTTTGAGAGAGAGAGAGACAGAGAGAGAGACAGAGCATGAGCCGCAGAGGAGCAGAAAGAGATGGAGACACAGAATCTAAAGCAGGTTCCAGGCCCGGAGCTGTCAGCGCAGAGCCCTACGCGGGGCTCAAACTCACAAACTGCAAGATCGTGACCTGAGCTGATGTGGGACGCTTAACCCACTGAGCCACCCCTAAATGTTTATTTATTTTTAGATAGAGCGAGAGAAAGAGTGCATGAACAGGGAAGGGGTTGAGGGAGGGGGTCCAGAGGATCTGAAGCAGATTCAGTGCTGATAGCAGACAGCCCGACGTGGGACTCAGACTCATGAACTTCGAGATCATGGCCTGAACCGATGTGGGATGCTTAACCCACTGAGCCACCCAGGTGCCCCTAGCCCGTGCACTCATGTAGGGTACTTGTCCTGCAGAGCGCAGCCTAAAGTGGCAGCACCACTTGTCACACTCTTTTTGGTGCAGAGGCAGAGTGAAAAGTGGGAGAAGCCGAAGTCCCTGGCGTACTTGACCTCTAGGTGGGGTGGAGAGGCAGCCCAGGGGCTGGCAAAGAGGGTCTATAAGAGGCCCGTAGGGAGCCCATCCTTGGGGCGGACACCCTTTTTGTATCTTAGAAAAGTCCTTGGGACAGCTTCTCCTCCCTGTGTTTTATTGCCTGTTGGGAATTGCAAGGAGTCAGAGCATGTCCAATAAATGTTTTATTCTATCCCGAGCTGGCTCTCTTGGGCAAAATAAGCTCCTTTCTTTAGGAGGAAATGAAGGGGCAAGCATTTCTAGGGCACCTATGTGGGGATTTGTCTCTTGACTTTTCACAGAGTAACTTTTGGCTCAGAGAAGTAAAGCAACTTGCCTAAGCCCACACAGCTGGTCAGCTCCCAAGGTCCAAAAGCACTGTAAGGCAGGGACAAGGGGGCTGACCTGCAAGGGTGCTGAGGGCATTGGGTGGGATTCTGGATGTGTGAGCACCATACCAAGGCTGGCTCCTTCCTCTCGGGGCCGACGGGGGAAATTATCCCAATTAGCCAAAGGACTTGGGTGTAACCCAAGCTCCAGGTCTGTTTTGTGCCCACGTTAACCAGGCTCATTCCAGAAGCAGCCTTTGGAACTTTCTGGAACACGCCCAGCATCTCCAACACCCCTTATTAAAGACATCCTCCAAAATGGGTGGAGCGTCATCAGCTTTGCAGACCTGGCCATCTCAGGTAGCGGCAGATGGACCTTTACAGCTGCACATCAAAGCTGCCCACCCCTCGTCCCAGAGTTTATAGCCAGACTGACGCAGACACAAGGTCTTGTGCTCAGGGAGATGTCCCTGATGCAGACCTTTCGTCTACCTCGCTAGTCTGCCCCGCAAGACACAGGGAAATGACGGACCTTCGAGGAGATTCAAGTCATGCTGGATTCAAGCTATGAGTCCTAAAGGCTTACACTGTAGCTGAGAATATGTAATATTCCTTCCCTCTCAGCTCTGCACACACATTAAATGTCACCCTTGTCCCCTATGATGTCACACTTTGTTAATAATAAACACATCTATCATTTGTTGACTCTGACCATGTGCCAAGCACCTTGCTAAGTTCTTTCCTTGGACAAATTCTCATTACAACATCAAGGGAGGTCTGTAATTGCCAGTCCCACTTTACAGATGATGAAACTGAGGCTCACAGAGGTTACTTCACTGGCCAAAGTTATCAAGCTGGGAACTGGTGGACTAGGGCTAGAATCTGGATCTGTGAGCTCTACATCCTTTACTTATAATTGTTGTTTTCGGTTTATTTATTTATTTATTTATTTATTTTTGAGAGACAGAGAGACAGCACGAGCAGGGGAGGGTCAGAGAGAGAGGGAGACACAGAATCCAAAACAGGCTTCCGGCTCTGAGCTAGCCGTCAGCACAGAGCCTGACGCAGGGCCTGAACCCACGACCCATGAGATCATGACCTGAGCCAAAGCTGAACGCTTAACTGACTGAGCCGCCCAGGTGCCCCTTCAGTTTGTTTAAAGCGCTCCTGTCTAGGGGTGCCTGGGTGTCTCAGTTGGTTGAGCATTGGACTCTTGGTTTTGGCTCGGGTCATGATCTCGCAGTTCATGAATTTGAGCTCCACATCGAAGTCTGGGCCTGGAAAGCAGACCCTGCTTGGGATTCCTGCTCCCTCTCTCTCTCTCAAAATAAATAAATAAACTTTTTTAAAAAGCCCCTGTCTAGACAAGGGGATGGGGGCAAAGATCCTATCAGCTGGCAAAGGCTGGGCTTTGCTGTCATCTGAAAGGCAGCTAGTGGAGTCTGCAGAGGTTGCTAAGTCTTGCTAAGGAGAGACTGGAAACAGACGAGGAACTGGTCTCCTTGGGCTGCACTGCCAGAGGCCGAGGTGGAAATAGGGGGCTGGAGGACTCCACTGGGTGCTTCTCCCAGCCACACTCAGCTCTTATCCAGTCCCTCACCCCAAAGACCACTGCTGGCTCCCTATTGATGCGGGGACAAAGTACAAATCCCTGTCTGGCATGCAAGCCTTTTCCTAAGCTCTCCACCATCTAGCCCTCTACCCCCCAGCCCTACTCCCTACCACTTGGCCCCACCTGAGAGCCTCACCACTCTCCCATAGCCCCGTGCCGTTGCGCGTGCTGACGCAGCTGCCCGAGACCCCCTCCCTGCTTTTCCCATTCGGTGAACCCCACCCATTCTTCAGCACCAGGCTCAGACATCAGGGAAGCCAACTCAGTCTCTCCTGCTGGGACACCTTGTCTCTTTCTCTCTCTCTCTCTCTCTCTCTCTCAACCTCTGTCTCTCTCTTCCTCTACTCATGCCTCTATCTCTTTGAACAATTTTTTTAAATGTTTATTTGTTTTTGAGACAGGCAGACTGCACATAGGGTAGGGGCAGAGAGAGAGAGAGAGAGACACAGAATCTGAAGCTCCAGGCTCTGAGCTGTCAGCACTGAGCCCAATGCAGGGCTTGAACCCACGAACTGTGAGATCATGACCTGAGCTGAAGTCCGACACTTAACCGACTGAGCCACCCAGGTGCCCCTTTCTATCTCTTTTTTTATGTTTATTTATTTTGAGAGAGAGAGAGAGAGAGAGAGAGCACACGAGACAAGAGAGGAGGAGGGGCAGAGAGGGAGAGAATCCCAAGCAGGCTCCACACTGTCAGGGCAGAGCCCCACGCAGGGCTTGACCTCATGAACTGTGAGATCATGACCTGAGCCAAAATCAAGAGTTGGGCGCTTAACCAACTGAGCCCCCCAGGCCCCCGCCTCTATCTCTTATTTCTACCTCCACCTGCATCTCTATCTCTCTGTCCCCAGCACAGGGTGCAGTACAGACTAGGTCACATGAAAGGCTTGGAAAAGAACAAATGACCCAATGGGATAGACAAAGGCTATGGATGTGGTAGCAGGAAGCTCAAAATGCTGTCCTTGGGAAAGAAGAGAAGCTAAAGCCTGAGGGAGAGATCAGTGTGGCTGGAGGGAGATTCCAGTTTCTTCTGACTGGTTAAATGAAAGCGATGCTCAGAGATTCTTTTCCAAGAAATAATTTTTTTAGCTTTTTAAATGTTTTATCTATTTTTTTGAAAAAGAGAGAGAGAGAGAGAGAGGCGGTGTGAGCACAGGAGGGTCAGAGAGAGAGGGAGATACAGAATCCTAAGACAGGCCCCAGGCTCTGAGCTGTCAGGACAGAGCCCGATGTGGGGCTTGAATATACCAATTGCGAGATCATGATCTGAGCCGAAGCCGGACACTCACAGACTGAGCCACACAGGCGCCTCTCAAGAAATATTTTTAATGGGCTTTAGGATGACTCCTTCTCTGACGGCCTCATCACACTCATAACTTCTAAAGGGGCCTCATGCCCTTGTCCGAACCCAGAAATCTTCCCTTAGCTTTGCTTCATTTCCTTCCTGATTCCAGAAGTCAGAATATGATAGGATCTGCTGTGGTAACAACCGCCCCAGCTCCTTCCGTGTGCACATTGTGGGGTGGCTGGGGACCTTTTCTCCACATTGTCCTCCCTCGGGGAACTGAGCTCAGGAGACTTCTCTGTGCCTCTATGATCACAGAGGCAGAGAAAAGCCAACACCACAAATCTCTCTCCAGCTCTTAAAGCTTCTGTTCAGGGGTGACTCACATCATTTCTGTTCATATTTCACTGGCCAAGACAAGTCACATAACCATTCCTAA
The DNA here is from genome assembly GCF_006229205.1 of Suricata suricatta. Lineage (NCBI taxonomy): Eukaryota > Metazoa > Chordata > Mammalia > Carnivora > Herpestidae > Suricata > Suricata suricatta. The sequence continues at coordinate 10,495,769 of NC_043712.1, forward strand.
TTTTACACATTGGCAGAGAAGTGCAATCCTAGCATGTGCCTTGAAAGCAGAGCGACGGAAATATTTAGCAAGTAGCATGAAATACCACCAGACCTATCCACACTTACTGTGCACCTACTATGTGGCACGCGTGGAGGCGCTCCGGAGCGGGAGGTGGGAAGTGCTCTCCCCCCATGTTACCCCGGGGTGTCCCGGGGGACTCCTGGCAGGCTCAATTTCCCCTTCTTCACACCGATGTGTTGCCAAAACTCTGCACACGTAGCTCCTTCTGCTTCAAATGCCCTTTCTCTCTTTAGCACTTGGCAAATTCCCATCTTCCTTCTTCCTTCTTTTCCTCCCTCCCTTCCTTCTTTCGTTTCATAAATATATACTGAGCACCTCGGTGTGCCAGCACAGTGCTTGGTGTTTCAAGATTCAGTTCAAATATATCATGTGTTCTTGGAGGTTTTCCCTGATTCTCCCACTTGAGTAACAAACACTCCCTGCTCTGGGTTCCCAGCACCTCGAATATTCCTCTGTTTCTCCCCTTGGCCTCTAAGTATCTGTGTCCACACTATATTTGCCCACTAGGCCATAAGCTTTGCAAAGGCAAGGACTGTCTCTCATTCATCTCTGTATTCTCATTCCCTGTGCTTGTCTTCAGAAAAGGATTGTTGATTGACTGGCCAACTGACTGAGTGAATGAATGAGTGAATGAATGAATGTCCAATAATAAGTTGAATACAAGGTAGGAAATGACTTCCCACTGCATTTATTTTTTATTTAAAAAAATTTTTTTTAAATGTTTGTATATTTTTGAGAGAGAGACACACACAGAACATGACCAGGGGAGGAGCAGAGAGAGCCAGAGACAGAGAATCTGAAACAGGGTCCAAGCTCCAAGCTGTCAGCACAGACAGAGCACAATGCGGGGCTCGAAACCACGAGTTGTGAGATCATGACCTGCACCGAAGTTCTCCACTTAACTGACTGAGCCACCCGGGTGCTCCATCCCACTGCATTTAAAATAAAACCCAGGGGCACCTGGGTGGCTCATTTGGTTAAGTGTCCAACTTCAGCTAAGGTCATGATATCATGGTTCATGGGTTTGAGCCCCATGTTGGGCTCTGTGCTGACAGCTCAGAGCCTGGAGCCTGCTCTGGATTCTGTGTCTCCCTTTCTCTCTGCCCCTCCCCCACTCATGCTCTGTCTCTTTCACGAATAAATAAACATTTAAAAAAATTAAAAAATAAAATAAAATAAAATCCAGGGGTGCCTGGCTGGCTCAGTACATAGAGCGCGTGACTCTTGATCAGAGGGTTGAGAGTTCAAGCCCCATTTTGGGTGTAAAGATTGTTAAAAATAAAATTTTTAGAAAAAGTAAAATGAAATCCAAACCCCTTTCCACAGCCTCCTAGGCCCTGCCTGATCTGACCTTGGCCCACCAGGTTCAGTTCTGTTTATCTCTCAGACAACCAAAATAGCAAGTTCATTCTTGCATCAGGGCCTTGGTGCCTGTCATGCCCTCCTCCTGAAGCACTGTATTCTTTTTTTTTCTTTAATTTATTTTTGAAAGACAGAGAGAGACAGCACAAGCAAGGGAGGTTCAGAGAGAGAGGAAGACACAGAATGTGAAACAGGCTCCAGGCTCTGAGCCAGCTGTCAGCACAGAGCCTGACACGGGGCTCGAACCCACGAACCATGAGATCATGACCTGAGCTGAAGCCGGATGCTTAACCGACTGAGCCACCCAGGTGCCCACATTGGTTCATCACTGGGCTGGCTCCTCCTCCTCATTCTAGCCCCAGCTCAGATGCTGCCTCCTCCAGGTGGACTTCCCTGACCACCAGTCTAAAGGAACTTTCCACTGCTCTCTTTGGTGCACTCTGTTTTATTCTGTTCAAAACACATTTCCTCTGAAGTTATTTAGCTTCTTTATTTGCTTCTGCTCCTATGCCCTGCTCCCTCCTTCTAAAATACAAAGTGTATGAGAGCAGAGACCTTATCTGACCTCTTCCTAGTGTCGTCACATAATAGGTGCTCAGTTCTTATCTGTGGGATGAAGATACAATGCGAGCCATTAGCTAAGAGCCATTAGCTAAGAGTGGTACAGCACATGCACGAGACCCCACGGTGCCATCCCTCCGGGAGGAAGAAAGTACTTGGTTCGGAGCAGAGGAGTCCTGAGGGCCATCTTGCTCCCCTCGCTCCTGGCCCCGGGGCCAGGTCGCTGCTTTAAAGTGAGACTGAGTGTCGCTCCTGTTCTCTTCCTCAGAGGACAGGGCACCTAGCCAGGCTGGCAAGGCAGACACAGACTTCAAACTGCTCGTTACCAGGCAGCTGGAGGCCAAGGAGCTGCAGGCTGGGCAGGGCATGGCCTGGGCACTGCCTGTGCTGGGGGCCGGGAGGGGCCGTCTCCCTGCTGGGGCCACGCATGTGCTTTCTTCTCTCTGCAGCAGGTGAGAGCGCCCCAGGGTGGCACCAGGGAGAATCATCACTGGCTTCCCTGTATGGGACTGAGTGGCACGGACTATACTCTCCTGTCCGCTGAAGGTGTCTTCCTTGCAGTGGTGGGAACCAGCCCTCTCATTCCCCCACATTGGTTCACTTTCAACTTTACAACCCATGAGCGTGCTTTGAAAATGCAAACGCTGTGACCTGGTGTTTCTCCTGAGGAGTGTGCCCTGTGGAAGCCAACACAAGGATGCACTGACTCGTACAGGAAGTTGTTCTTTTACTGTTCATCCAAAATGAACTATCGAGGTCCTACTATGTGCAAGGGGCCAAACTAGGTACTAAGAATATTTTTATGAACACACAGACATGATCCCTTAGGATGCCTTCAAAATCTCAGAGCTTAGTGGGGAGAGAGAGGTTGAACAGCCATTCGCAGAGCTCCTTGGTGGAGATTATGCCAAGTCCTTCAAGTGAGCAGCGCAAGGCATGGTGGGACAAGGGCCAAGCTATGCTTCTGCAAGTGAGAAAGGCAGCAGTGCAGGTATCTATCCCTGGGGTAGTGGCAAGGGAAGTTGGCGTGCATCCGTCCCTCGGATTCCCGTGCACTGGTGTCTTAGTTAGCGCTGTTGTAACAAAAATCCCATAGACTGGGTGACTTATACACAGCAGACATTCATTTCTCACAGTTCTGAAGGCTGAGAAGTCCAAGATCAAGGTGCTAGAACATTTGGTGTCCGGTGAGGGCCCATTTTCTGATTCACAGATGACAGTCTTCTTGCTGTGTCCTCACGTGGCAGAAGGGCTGAGGGAGCTCTCCGGGGTCCCTCCTACGAGGGCACTAATCTCACTCATGAGGGCCCCATCCTCCTGACCTACTCACCTTTCAAACATCCACCGCTCAGTACCCCCACAATGGGGATTAGGCTTCAACCTACAGATTTGGGGGCACAAGCGTTCTGTCTATAGCAATCTGTTAAAAAGAATAAAGCACGTTAAACAAGCAGACAGCAAAAGATGTTCTTGATGTAGTGTTAAATTTTTTTTTAAAAAGGTGTATGGTGTACTTAATTTCTTAACACTAACAATTATTATGTTATTTGTGTGTGTTATTAATATTTGCATGGGAAGAGACTGGGAGAATATGTTCCATGTTGTTAACAGCTGTTATTTCGGGGGAGGGGAATACCTGTGACTTTCACTTTTTAAACACTCCGATAATGTTTGAATTGTTAAAAATAGATCCGCAATACCTTGGTAGAAAGAAAAAAATAAAGATTTGTGGGGGGTGGAATCTGATGCTGATCATTCTTGTGACTATCCAGCCATCCAGAATCAAGGCTTTTTCAGAGACAGGAATCTCCCTTCTGGGAGACAAATTTCCTTCCACCCAGGCCAAGAATCACAGTAATTAGGGAGTGGACAGGTCCATAAAGGTCAGTACGGTGCAGTGAACAGGGTGTGAACTTGAACTTTGGGAGGAAGAGGGGTCTAATCCTGGCTCTGCCGTTCTCTAGCTGGCAATCTGCATGGATCAACTGGGTCTCAGTTTCCTCTTCTGTGGGAAGGATATAGTAATCTCTCCCTCACGGGGTCATCTGCAAATGCTACATTAGAGTTTTCTTGGAAAGCTTCTAGTTGGTGGTTCTAAATAGAGGGAGTGCCTTTGCCAGACCTGGAGGCATGATATGGGATTGTTGGAAGAGGAGAAACAAGTTTGCTCTTGGCTTTTCTTGCAGGGAAGTGGAGTTTGCTCACATCAGCCACCTAGGAAATCCAGAGGCACGCCCGCTTGTTGATAAGAAGCAGTGATTGTGTGCTTCGCTCAGCGTCCCTCTCGGCCACAGAGACGGTATCAGAGTTTATTGACTGCATCGATGAGTCACCTACTCGAACCTAGAAGTGACTTGTGCTTGTCACCCAGTGTGAAAATCAGCTGAACGATTCACCAAACAAATCCCACATCTCACTCCCCAGAGAGTCTGGATTGTGAAATGTCTTAGGCATAACTCACCAGGCACACTTCCTCATCTACTACTGTGCTGTGTTCTATAGAGTCCGGGGGCTGCTCGGACTCAAGCTGGCTCTCAGGGGACTTGGTTTCAGGAGACATCTCCAAACTAGAGACAAAAAATATAATTCAGGTGAGAAACTCCAGTTAGAAGATACTATTGTGAGTTTATAATATACCAGGCACTGGATTGCCTCACAAGCCGCTACAGCATGTGATACCACTACCCAGATCCTTCTGTGGCCTGAATCCAGATGTTCAGGTGTTCTTAACCAAGCTGACTCTCAGCCAGCAGGTGAGTGGGTAAAAGCTGAGCTTAGGGGGCACCTGGGGCCTCAGAGTTCCCCCCAGACCCTTGGGTACCAGATGGATGATGGCCAGGCTGCTCCTGGGCTCCACCTACCAGAAGGGTGGGTGGCTGTACCCTTTCTCCAGCACCCCGCCCTGGTCAAGACAAGTCCAGAAGCCTGGTGCGCTGTGGGCTGAGGCTACATCTGGGGTCAGGACAGCCCTGTGTGGGGCGGCCCCCCTGGGGCAGTCCTGCAGGCCTTCTTGGAGGAGGGAATGTGGTCACCCAGTAACGAGCTGGTCTCTGGCACGCCAAGCCCGAGGTGGAGGCAGAGGCTGATGGAAGAGGTCCCACCGTCCTCGCTGGAGGGGCAGGGGCACTAGAGAGAGGCCGAGGCTCCTCTCTGCTCTCCGAGCTTCCCATGTCTCCCCCTCCCACCCTCTTATACCCTGAGCTGTGGGGGATCTTGTGAAAACACAAACGCGACTCTGCCATTCTCTGTTAAAGGCCCTCGGGAAAAAGTCGTGGCTGTTTAGCCTGGCATTCAAGGTCCTCTGACCTGGCCTTTGCCTTCCTCGCTAGAATCATTTCTGACCATATCCCCCACTCCCAGTCCACACACACACACACACACACACACACACACACACACATGCACACATGCACACTCACACGCACACTCACACACTGCCATTCTGAACAGTTTCCTGGAAGCTCCCTTAAGCTTCTATGACTTTCCATCTGCTGTTTCTTCTGCCTAGAGTGTTCTGTCCCCCTTCCTCACCCAGCCAGCTCCTACTTCTCCTTCAAGTTGACCTTCACAACTCAGCTCTGGCAACATCTCCTCCAGTAAGACTCACTGACCCCCAAAGTGGGCTGGGTACCTTACTTGGTGCCCCGTGCCTCCTCCTCCGTCCCTGTGTGTTTCAGGCTGGATTTGAACTGTTTTTTTCTGTGTGTCTCCCTCCTTAGACCACAAGCTGCTTCTCCCTCAGGCTGGACTGAAGGCGTCACACCTCCGTCTCCCCTGAGCCCAGCCAAGGCCCCGTGGAGGGCAGGTTACCCTCCACAGTTGCTGAGTGAATAAATGGCTAAGTAAACGAGGGACCCGCAAAGTCTCTCCCAAATTCCTCTCCTAGATAGTGAGACTGGCAGCAAGGGGTTAAAGCATGGAGATGCTCCAACATGTTAGCAGCGTGAGGACCAGGTGAAAACAAATGGTTACCAGGCTGCCACGCCACATCCGCCAGGCTCTGCTCATTCCTGGCACCACATATGGTTTGCACGCCTGCCCGCCTGCCCGGGAGAGGGCTGAGCCGGGAGGGCTCTGGGGGCTGCAGGGCTCAAAGTGTGTGCGCATGTGAGTGTGTGTGTCTGGTGCAGGGAGGAGGGGGGAGAATGGAGGGGAAACAGGAGAGATAAATGAGGAGGGAAAGAAGGGAGGAAAGAGAAAAAGAGAGTGTTGGAGGATGAAAGAAGAAAGAGAAGGTGGAGTGGAGTGGAGAAGGGGAGAGGAGGGAAGTAGGCAACATTTACCCAAAAGAGAAGTAGAAATGAGGTCGTGATTTCTTGGGAGCTAGAAAGCAAGTGGACCAAGAATTCAGCTGGCCAATGGGACTTTGAGGTGTCACCGAAGCCAGGGGAAGGTGAGCAGGAGAGACAAACAGAACTGTGATGGTTGGATCAGGAAAGGCCTAGCAGGGTACCCTGATCATGCTCTGGTGTGACTGTACCCAGAACAGCAGGTCCTCAGGCTTTGGGGTGTCTTGAAATTTTTAGGCCCCCTTCTGGTGACTGGTACTGGCTAGGGCTGGCTGTGTCATCTGCCTGGGGCACCCTGAACTTGACCTGAAAATTTGTGGACCACAGAAACCATTTCATGCCATTAATCAGGTGCCTGGAGAGTTTCAAGACTTGTGCCTAGGTGGGCTGGCCAGACTCCGTCCAGGAAGGCGGCCTGGCAAGCCAGTCGTTCCCGGGGACTAGTGTGGAATTTTGCAGACTCTTGTGAGATTAGGCCACCAAAATGATGCCAGCTTGCTGATTTTGAGGGATCCAGACTATTTATGTAGGACCTGAAAAGAAATATGCCCAGTGCTCTGCAAACCTTAGGAAGATCCAGCAGGTTGGAATGAGAAAGGAGTGTCTCTCTGAGGAAGAGGGGCCTTGGCTTCCCCACTGAGCAGTTCTGGGCTGGAGATGGGCTGCAGGTGCGGCGGGCGCAGGGGTAGTGGTGCCGGCCCAGCCAGCATCCTTCTCCCCGCAGTGTCCACCAGGCTGGGTCCCGAGTTTCTTTGCCAGCCTGGAGAGAAGGACCGCCTCTCTTTCCTCCTCCGTCAGCAGGGACAAGGGAAGGAGGGAAGGTGATGGGGCATGCTGGGGGGAAAGAGAGAGGACTTGGGCACAGAGGGGGCAGAAAACTCACAGAGGAAAGTAGCTTTTATTCAGATCTAAACGTGAACGATAAAACACTGATCCTTCTACGAGAAAACAAAGGAGACTATCCTCATGACCTTGGGTTAGCAAAGATTATTTTTTTAAAACAGGACGCAAAAAAACCTTCACCATAAAGAAAAGTATTAAAGAGTTGAACTTGACTAAAACGAAGAACTTCTGTTCATCAAAACCCATCGTGAAGAGAGTAAAAAGCAAGCCGCAAACTGAGAGTATTTGCAATGTGTTTATCCAACAATGAACTTCTATCTGGTATATAGAAAGAGCTCTGCAAATCAATACCCAAAAAAACCCCTCCAGATAATCCAATAGAAAATTAGAACAAAACCTTGACAAGACACTTAATAAAATCAGGAATCCAAATGGCCACTAAATGTATGATAAAATACGCAGCATCATTAGAAATCACAGAGGTGTAAGGGCGCCTGGCTGGCTCAGTCAGTGGAGGGTGCAACTCTTGATCTTGGGGTTATGAGTTCAAGCCCCACCTTGGTCACAGCGAGTTCTTAACATTTTTTAAAAATTAAAAAAAAAAGGAAATCACAGAAGTAGAAATCACCATCACGGTGAGATACCACCCCCACCCCACCTGAATGGCTAAGATTTAAAAATCTGACACTCTTGGGGCACCTGAGTGGCTCTGTTAGTTGAGTGTCTGGCTTCAGCTCAGGTCATGATCTCACCGTTTGTGAGTTTGAGCCCCACACAGGGCTCTCTGTTGTCAGAGCAGAGCCTGGTTAGGCTCCTTGCTCTCTGCCCCTCCCCGACTTGTGTGCTCTCTCTTAAAAACAAACAAAACATCTAAAAACTATTTAAAAAAATTAAAATAAATAAAATAAAAATCTGGCACTCTCAAGCCTTGGTGAGGATGTGGAGTATTCTGCTGGTAGGAGTGTAAATGGGCACAACCATTTTGGAAACTTGTTTGGCATCATCTTCAAAAGCTAATGGCACGAACACTTAACATAGCCATTATTATGTAGTTTGTAATAAAAATGAGGGTACATGTGCACCAAAATATATGTACAAAAATGCTCATAGATTCAGAGATAGAAGGTAGAATGTGGTTACCAGGGGCTGGGGAGGTGAGAGTGGGGAATTATCTTTTAATGGGTACAGATTTTCAGTTGGGGAAGTAAAAACCTTCTGGAAATGAACACTGTGATGGCTGCACAACAGTGTGAATGTACTTAATGACCCAACCTGTACACCGAAACATGGCAAAAAGTCCAAATAGGATGTCCATTTTGCCACAATAAAAGAATATTCATAGGAATTTTTTCATATTCATCCACCTAGAAATGACCCAAATATCCACTCAGAATAGAATGGATCAGAAACAAAAGAGAATAGAATGGAGAAGTAGATTGTGATACTCTATACAAGGGTCTACTATACAGCAACGAGAAAGAATAAATCATTGCTACGAGCAACCACATGAATAAATCTTATAGAGAGAATGTTGAGTGAAGGAAGCCGGTTTCCATCTGTGTCGTGTTCAAAAACAAGCAAAATGGATCTACAGGGTTAGAGGTCGGAAAAATGGTTGTCTGGGGGAGCAGGAGGGAGCAGTGAGGGCGTTTTGATGTGTGGCTAGTGCTTGATTATCTTCATGTGAATGATGCTTGCATGGTATGCTTATTTGAGAAAATTCAAGCTTATGATTTGTGAGTCGTGAATATTTCTGTGTTCATGTTGTATTAGAATAAAAAGTTTAGTTACAAAAGGAAAAAACTAACCCTGTTGTTGGGGAGATGAGAGGGCATGCACACATACCTCTCATGTCACCAAGAATCTATCCTGTGCCTGACACCTTCTGTATTAGTCAGGGCTGTCCAGGGACACAGGGCCAGTAAGAGATATACACTTATGATAAGGAATAGGCTCACATGATAATGGAAGCTAACAACTCCCAAAATCTGCTGTGGGTGGGCTAGAGCCCCAGGAGGGCCACTGGTGTAGTTTCAGTCTGAGGCCGGCAGGCTCAAGACCCAGGGAAGGCCATGTTACAGTCCAAGTCAGAAGACAGGGAAAGACTGATGTCCCAGCTCAAAGGCAGTCAGGCAGAAGGAGTTCCCTCTAACTGAGCTTTTTTTTGTGCTACACAGACCTTCAACTGATAAGATGCAGCCCACCAACATTAAGGAGAGCAATCTGCTTTATTCTGTCTCTTGAGTCAAACTGATCTCATCCAAACACACACAGAATAATGTTTGACCAAATATCTGGGCACCTTGTGGCTCAGTCAAGTTGACACATCACATTTACCATCATACCTTCCCTGCATCAGCTCAGTTAGTCTTCCCAGAAGGACTAGAGAAGAGCTTAAGCTTTAAGGCACCCTATGCACTTCCTCAGTGTCTATAAACCTCCAATTTCTGCCATGTGCATAAACTTGGACTAGCTTGTTGGAAGAAGAGAGAGTGCATGTAGAAGGCTGCTGAGTCCCCTGGCCACAGCCATCCAAGACCACCAGCCCCCAGTGCACTCACTAGCTGACCTCATGTCCACTGGAGAGCCTTCAAAGTTCAACTGAAGCTGCCCTGAATTAGTAGAACTGCCCATCTGATCTACAGACTCATAAGCTAAAGAAATTGTTTTAAGTCATTAAGGTTTAGGATGACTTGTTAGGCAAAAATACCTAATGGATACATCCCTGAGGCCCTGCATGATCCCCGGTGGGATTGGCGCTCCACCCTTGAGTTCCCAGTGTGGATGTCCCTTAATCTTATGTTACAGTGGCACAGAGATGCATCCTTTCTCTCCTCTTAGACTGCGAACCTCTCAAAGGGAGGGACTCGGGCTTGGTTTCTTTGCCCAACTCTAGGACCCTTACAGTCAGGTGTGTGTGTGATCATTTTTGCTGCGTGAATACATGGGCAGCATCAACCCAAATGTGACACAGACAGCCAAGGGAGCCAGCCCACATGTGACAACCATGTGACACAGACAGCCAAGGGAGTCCTATCAAGCTCACACCATTTCACCATCCTGTGCTTATGAATTTCATTTATTCATTCACAGGCAAAGACGGATCAGCTCCAGTTGAGGAACTCACAGCCAAGTTGGAGAGAGAAACTCATAAACAATGTACTGCGGCACAAGAAAACAAGTACCCTGATGTCAAGTGCAGCAAGGAACTGCCTTTCTGGTGGGGCTAAGTGTGTGGGTTGTGGCATCAGAAAGGCTGTGAGTTCAAGTCTCTGCTGTGAACTTACAAGGGCAAGTTTTCGCGACTTTTCATCCCTTCTGGTGACGTAAGGATGAGATCATTTATGTCAATTGCTTTGCATAGTTCTTAGTGAAAAGCAAGCAATTGCATTAGTCCTGAAGATTGTTATTACTACACTGTGGGAACAAAAGATGGAATCATCATCACTATCATCATCATCATCATCATCATCATCATCCATGCCCACAATTCAAAAGTCCTAAATGCCCTGAAAACCAACACTAACACACCAACATTTTCTTTCAGAACTTACTGACAGAACACCTCACCTGACCTGGCAGGAAGCTATTTTCGTCTTCATTTAGTGTGTGAATATTCATGCAGTCGCTGCAGAAACATTAATGAGTTTTGTTACGGGGACCTGCTCCACATTCTGTTGAAGTTCTTTTATAAAATATGGTATATGAGCTTTATATATTTTGCAAAATCAGAAAAATCCTGAATTTTTTTGGAGTGGGTGATTTAGTGGTTATGTCAATTCTTGATTGGGTGGAGCGGGAGAAGGGGAAAGGTCTGGGAAGTTTTGTGGGGGGCATCAGCTGAGCCTGAAGCGGGAGCGCAGATTAACCATGGGAACAGGGTAAAGAAAGGTGCAGCGGGCAGCAGCTGCCCTATAAGATGGTGGAGGAATAGAAGTGAGGGTGCTCTGTGGAACTGCAGGGCTTTAGTGTAGCTGACAAAGAGAGGGCCGGGGACAGCACCAGGATAGGAGGCGGGGAGATGTAGTAGAGGCCAGATCATTGAAGGTCTTACATGCACAGCTGAGGAGTTCACTCTCTATCCTACAGACAATGTGGAGCTGTGGGTTCTGGCAGAGGAGGGCCGGGTCAGACTTGTGTTCTAGGGAGTTCCAGGTAGGCGAGACACTCCTTCGAGCGGCTTGCTGAAATCCAGACTCGCTCTGCCTACAGCCTCCCGCAATCCACCCCGACCACACATGGAAATGAGGCTGCTTTGGCATGGTTTGCCTGGCACAACTCAACTTCCAGAAAACATATCTGTAAGAATCGATCATGTTGTGGCAGGAAACCAACAAAGAAGCAGGCAAGTGTGGCTTTGAGAAGTCGATAAGCAAGGTTCTGTGGGCAACCTCCAACCACGACTTCCCCAGCTGCCCCCGCCCCGCTCCCGGCTTCTGTGCCACCATGGCTGACCTGGCCTGCAGGCCCGGCCCAGCCGGAGAAGGGCTCACAGCTCGGCTGCTACCGGTCTCTGCTCCCTGACGCTGTCACACACGCTCGACAGCACCCACTTGCAGCCCAAACAGACACTGTTCGCTTCTCAAGTTGGTTTTAAATTTTGCTCTTTTTGTTCCTGTTTTTCATTTAGATTTTTGGCTGGTTCAAGTTCGACAGGCAATTTCAACACTGAGATCGAGGGGAGAGAATATAGCCTGTAAAAGAGCAGATGATGCACGTGTCTTGTGATGTTACTGATTTTAGAGGGACCCTCAGAAGGTACATATGGAAACTGAGTCTGTTCAGCCAGGTCCCTAGATTCGCGGCACCCCCTGTCTTCATCTAGTATGACCCCCACCCCTAGTCCACTACCTTTCTTTCATAAACTTGACCCTGCCTCCATCCACCTTTGGGTATCTCGTGTGTGTTCTTTCAGTCCATCTTCTGTGTCTTTATTCACATGTACATAAATAAAAAGCATTGCTTTGCGTGCACTTTTAAAAATTCTACAGAAGTGGTATCAGTGAACATCAAATCCTGCTTCTTCCCTTTTTCTTTTGACATTATCTGTGAGTAGATGTAAGTCATTCCCTTTGACAGGTGTAATAGTTCATCCTGTGCATTTCCCGCACTTGACTTATTCATTTCCTTCCTGATGGACACACAGGTTGCTTCCGGTTCTTTGCCATTTTTTAAAATTAATTAATTAATTAATTTTTAATTTATTTTTGATAGACAGAGAGAGACAGCGTGAACAGGGGAGGGTCAGAGAGAAAGGGAGACACAGAACGCGAAGCAGGCTCCAGGCTCTGAGCTAGCTGTCAGCACAGAGCCCAATGCGGGGCTCGAACCCACGAACTGTGAGATCATGACCTGAGCCAAAGCCGGCCGCTTAACCGACCGAGCCACCCAGGTGTCCCCGGTTCTTTGCCATTTTAAACGACACTGTGATGAGTGTCTTTATGCTCATCTAGAAGAGTAGCTACGCAAGCCTGGATGGAGTCCAACTTTTACCACCCGTTCATTGTATGAACTTAAGCTTCAGCTTTATCACCCGTTTCAGAAAGGGGAGGGGAGGTAGGTAAAATAACAGCAACCCTCCCTAGTAAGGCTGCCTGTACCCCTGCATGCCCAGTGAGGGCAGGCCACCCTGCTCCCTCCCCAAGCCTCTCAGAGCCTGGCACAAAGTAGGTACTCAATAAATGTACATTGACTAGAACGACTCTTGTAAGGATCAGCTGAGATGCTGCATACGAAAGGCCTTTGGAAATGCATGTATACACCCCCCCCACATGCAGGAGTTCTTATTATTTATGGTTATTTAAATGGAATTAACCAGCAATGCATAATCCCAATAAAATAAAACACTTATTTATTTTTAAAATTAAATTTTAAAATTTATTTTGAGAGGGGAAGGGCAGAGAGAGAGAGAGAGAGAGAGAGAGAGAGAGAGAGAGAGGATCCCAAGCAGGTTCCACACTGCCAGGGTGGAGCCCAACGTAGAGCTTGAAATCACAAACTGTGAGATCATGACCTGAGCTGAAACCAACAGTCAGAGGCTCAACCAACTGAGCCACCCAGGGTCCCCAAATGAAAAATATTTAAATGACAACAACCTCAGGGCTTCCGTTCTGTGTCTGTCCCCAGGTTTTCTGCCTCTTCTTCCTATCCTCCTTTCCTCACAGCAGGAAACATTTTCTGAAGATTAATCGAGTAGGCCTAGTTTGGGATTGGGAAATCTGTGACCAGCTTGCCAGACCATCCAAGGGCCTCCCATGGGCCACCTTGGCCTATAAAACCCGGGTAATGCCATGCACCCACCTCACCAAGGTGTTGTGAAGATTAATTATGGCTTGTAAAGGGCTTTGAAGATGAAACGTGCTCGTTATGGAAATAAATGGCTTGAGACGCAATGCTTTCTTCAAGTCTTCCTCCGTGCCTTCTCTCTTGCTGTTCTTGCCTTTAAAGAGCCCCGGATGAGTTCAGAGGTGAGGGTGACCTCCCTGTGACTCCTGTGGGAAGCCAGGGTTGAATGCAGACTTCCCCGAACAACATATAGATGTGACCCTTCGCTGCCACTTTCAAATTTAAACTCCTACTCCATTTCCTAACCAGCCGAGCTAAGCTGGTTCAAATACATTGAACAGATTCATCAATAGGGTGGTGAAATGTTTTTCCAATACCAAGCTTTCTGCTGCTAAATTTAATTATTCAAGTCAGTAATAAAAAGGAAAATGGGTTTCTTCCCCGCCACGTCCTCCTCAATTTAGAGATATCAGAAGTGGAGAAAACGTGAGCCAAATGTCTTCCAGTGGTGAAGCGGAGAAAGCATGGGTGTTAGTGTCTGACAGACCTGAGTTCAGATCCTGGCGTGGCCTCTCAGCTGCCACTAGCAAGTCATGTAACCTCTTTGAACTTCAGTTCCCTAACCTGTCAAGTGGGGATAATAATAACCCACATACGGGTTATTACCAGTGGTAACTGAGTAGATTCAGGAAATGTCCATAAAGAGCACTCAATAAACGTTAGCCATTCATAATAACACAACCAAACCTGGTGAGGAAGGTGTTATCATTCCCATTTCACAAATAAGGGATCTGAGCTCAGAGGGTGATGTGTCTTGCCGCAACTTGCAGAGGGAAAGTGGGGTGCCAGCATTCAAACCCTGACCTTCCTGACTCCAGAGCCCTGGGGTCGCCACATGTGACCTCATCCCTGCATGGAAGCATATTTTCTAGAACTGAAAGTGCAGTAACTACCGATGCAAGCAGAGAGAGAAAGAGGGAGCCCAGCAGAGTGTCGAAGCCTGGAGGGTGGGTGTTCCCATGCCACTGAGTTGTTTAATCCCACGTTTCTGTATTACATTGGCATTCCATATGTTCGCTTCTCATTTCTCGCTTCTCATGTTAACCCTTGCTTCCCCAAGGAGGCAGTGCTGGCTAGAAGCATGTTTTCTTATGCACCATGGTGGGGCCAAGATTGTTCTCGTGGCTCTGAGGGCTCCTGACCCCTGAGGGGCGGTTCTACTATGGAGACTCTAGAGGCTGCTCAGCCTTTCCTGGGTCTAGGTCCATGGGCCACATCTTTGCGCATGTGGAAGTCAGCTTGGCTAGATCCCTAATGGAAGCCAGGACCTTTGCTCATATTCGTTCACGTGCATGCAACACGCTTCATTCTTTTCCTCAACAGACATAAATAGAACTTCTACTGGTTCTGAAAGTGGCTTAATTACAATAGTCCTATTTGATGTTTCCCATCTGTCAGGCACTGCACTTTCAAGACATCATCTCATTTAAACTTTACAAAAGTGGGGTGCCTGGGTGGCTCAGTCGGGTAACTGTCTGACTTCAGCTCAGGTCATCATCTTGCAGTTTATGAGGTCGAGCCCCAAGTCACTCTGCCTGACAGCTTGGAGCCTGGAGCCTGCTTCGGATTCTGTGTCTCCCTCTCTCTCTGCCCCTCCTCTGCTCACGCTCTGTCTCTCTCTCTCTCTCTTTCTCTCAAAAATAAATAGAAACATAAAAAAATTTCTTTAAACCTTAAAAAAGGGCTTTGAGTTAAATATTAATATCGTCATTATTTTGCAGTTGAAGAAAAAGGACTCAAGGCAAAAACAAGTGCCAGAATAAGGAACAGAACCCAGGTTTTTCTCTCTCTACTATCTGTGCTCTTAGCCATGACAACATACTTCCTCCTTAAGGGCATGCATGGCATCTCATTCATTTCTTCTCTCCTGCCCCCCAGCACTGTATACAGTAGGTGCTCAATAACTGTTTGCTGTTGAATAAATATATAAAGTGCTAGAGAATCACTAACATGTGTGTAGTGCTCTACAGAGTATGCAGAATGCCTGTCTTTTGCATCAGACGGAGGAGGTAGGTTTCATGATCCCACTTCCTAGATGAAGCGTGTGCGATGTATAACTTAACCAGGGCCATGGGAAGAGTGAGAGGCTGGAGCACGGGTGAGACTCTAAAGTAAACTCACAGTGAAGACACAACGTTCAGTGGAGCTGCAGAGTGAAGTATCTGTCTGGCTGAAAAAATGCGGATGTTACAAAGCGCTAGAGTTTAAGCCAAAATCATATGCCTGGCACATGTTTTCTGAAAACATTCACATCACTTACGTGGCTGGTGTGAGGTTTCAGACATTAAAATTATGAAAGAGCGAAGCAAGATGTGAAAGTCAGAGATGGAAAGAGAACAAAGTAAAGTTCAGCCTTGTCACCACCTTTCAGAAACTTCTCAAGGATCCAAGTTTCTGACCCAAACTCACCTTCAATGGTATAGTGTGTGGGTGGGAACCATGCTGTAAATAGATTTGAAGATTTGAACCTGGGTTCAAATCCAGACTCAGTTACTTTCAAGTGTCCTTGACCTCTGTGTCTGAGTCTGTATAGTGGAGATAAATCATGGCTTGTTGGAATAATGACATGTTTTGTAAATTATTATGAATGTTATTTTTTTACTCCCTTTTTAGAATTGTAGGAAGTAAAGATTATAATAGTTATTTAATATAACAGCTATACATGTTGGAATAAGCTAGATTTTGCTCTAATAATATGCAACCCTAAAACTCGGTGGCTTAACACAAATAATGTTTATTTCTTTTTTTTAATGTTTATTTTCTAGAGAGAAAGAGAGAGAGGAAGAGAGAGAATGAGCAGGGAAAGGACAGAGAGGGAGACAAAGGATCTGAAGTGGGCTCTGAGATGACAGCAGAGGGCCCAAAGCGGGGCTCAAACCTATGAAAAGGGAAATCATGACCTGAGCCAGAATCAAGAGTCACACACTTAACTGACTGAGCCACCAAGGCACCCCAACAAATGTTTATTTCCCACTCATGTTCCATGTTCATCGTGGTCCAACATGAGAACATGCTATTCATTGTGGTCACAAAGGGAGTCAGAAGCTACATCTTGTTTATGATTATTATATCCAAGGGGGAAAGGGGACTTACAGGGTCTCCTAGGGTTAATTACCTGTGCTAGCCTGGAAGTGACACAGGTCACTTTTTGTTCACAATTCATTGACCAAAACATGTCACTTGGTCTAGCCAATCACCAATAGGTCAAGGTGAGCCTTTGGTGTGTCTGTTGGTGGAGAGAATCAGAAATATTTGCTGGGGCGCCTGGGTGGCTCAGTTGGTTAAGCGTCCGACTTTGGCTTGGGTCATGATCTTCAGTCTGTAAGTTTGAGCCCTGCATCAGGCTCTGCGTTGACAGCCCAGAGCCTGGAGCCTGCTGCAGGTTCTATGCTTCACTCCCTCTCTGCCCCTCTCATGCCCACACTCTGTCTCTCTCTCAAAAATAAACATTAAAAAAAAAAGAAATATTTGTCAACTGGTATCCATCGTTCACTGAGCACGTATCATGTGTCAGGCATTGTGCTGAGGGTTTTTTGGATATATCCCTCAACGCCTTCAACAATCCTCTGAAGCAGGGACTTTTATTTTCAGTTAATACTGGAGCCACCTGGCACTCAGAGATGCGAAGTAGCTAGTTCCAGGCTGCACGATGAGTAAATAGCAGAGTCAGACTTGACAGCCAGGTAAGCATGCCTGCTCCTTCCCCCGAGTGTGCTCCTACAGCCAGGCAGGTGTCCGAGCCAGGTTGTCAAGTATTTTCTTGTTCCAAGAACTGAAATGAACAGAGCTCCTCCTCTGTATTAATTTCTTTTTTTTAAATATTTTTTATAGTTTTATTTATTTTTGAGACAGAGAGAAACACAGCATGAATAGCGGAGGGGCACAGAGATAGGGAGACACAGAATCTGAAACAGGCTCCAGGCTCTGGGCTGTCGTCACAGAACCCGACGCGGGGCTCAAACCCACGATCCGTGAGATCATGACCTGAGCTGAAGTCAGCCACTTAAGCGACTGAGCCACCCAGGCGCCCCTCTGTATTAATTTCTTTACTACTCTGTTGGTTATACTGGAGAGTTTATTTCCATGTGAATGATAAAGGATCAGAGATTAAACAGCTTGCTTAGGAAAAGTAGCTCTTGGATCCAAGTCTTTCTGGGTCTAAAACCTGTGCTTTTTTATTTTTTAATTTATTTTTTAATTTTTGAGAAAGAGAAAGACAGCATGAGCAGGGGAGGGGCAGAGAGAGAGGGAGACACAGAATCTGAAAGACAGGCTCCAGGCTCTGAGCTGTCAGCACAGAGCCTGACGTGGGGCTCGGACCCACAAACCATGAGATCATGACCTGAGCCAAAGCCAGATGCTTAACCAACTGAGCCACCCAGGTGCCCCTGTGCTTGTTTTAAACCCACTCTTCTCTACGCTCCTCATTATTTGTCTTCATTTAGTAGAATAATGATAGCACGAGGGAGTGGGAGGCAGAGAGGGTGAGAACATGGATGTTAGAGCTAGATTGTGGCTGTATTTGAATTTGGGCTCTGCCATTTCCTGGTTGTGCGACCTTGGGTAAGGATATCACCTCTCTGGGTTTCCGAGTCTGCAACGTGGGCTGATAACCGTACCTACCTCATAGACTTGCTGTGAGGAATAAATGAGATTGCCAACATGCTGGTAATAATAACTGATGTTTTTCAAGAACTTACTGGGTCCAGATACTGTGCTCAGGGCTTTGTCTGTGTTGTTTTATAACTTTTTATTTGGGAATAATTTCTGATTTATAGAAAAGTTGCAAGGATAGCACAAAGTGCTCTTGTATCGCCTTCACTCCTCTTTCCCTAATGTTAACTAACGTCTTACATAATCAAAGCACATTTGTCAAAATAAATTAATATTGGTATGACACTATCATGCAAATGATAGACCTTATGCATATATTGTGAGCTTTCCTACTAATGTCCTTTTTCTGTCCTACAGTTCAATCCAGGACACTACATTGCATTTAGTCTTGTCTCCTTAGTCTCTGCAAAACTTTACGAACATTCCTTTATTCTCGTTTTCTGTTGAGGAAACCAAGGGTCAGGTAATTAAGTCCCTGGCCAAGGTCACAGAGCTGGTAGGGGGTGGAGTTAGAATCCCTTCCCAGGTCTGTCTGACTCAAAGCCCAAGTCTTTACCATTCATAAAGAAATTATCGGAAAGAAATCCAATGTTCTGAATCAGATCAGCACACAGAGAATAAGAAGCTCAGAGGGAGAAAAAAGACTAAAGCATAGAGAACTGGCTTTACAGCTTTAGAATACTAACTCAGCATGACCTACTCGGAACACAGTCGAAGTCCGAGTAATCTGTTCAGTAAGGAAGAGACTCAGGCCAGTGAGTGGGCACCTTGGGAGTCACGCAAAGGCATCAAGCTAAGCTCTGGCTTAGTCACTGGCAGAGGGGTTCCTCAAAGGGCCAGACTGCTCACTCCCTGGCAGCAAAGCACCTGGTAGGGGCAGCAAGAGCACCTGGTAGGGGCAGGAAGTCAGTAGGTAGAGGGCCAGAGACAGGACCACAGAGTTCATTTAATAGCCGTTTCCCGGTGTCTCCTGCCGCCCAGAGCTCATGACAAAGTGACTGCAACCAAACTGCCTACCGCAAATTTGGCCTGTTTAATACCTACTGTAAATCGGCTCTGCTTGCCTGCATTTTATGTGTCTGAGCTGCAGGGAGGGAGAAACAAGAGGAGGGTCCTGGCATTCTGTTTCTTCAAAGAAAGAGAAGGGATCTGATGGATTGGCCAGGCAGGACGTGGAAAACTGAGGGAGGACTCCCCCCAATCCTTCCGGGACCCCTAAACCCTGGATGTTGAGCCCAGGTGTGGCTGCTCCAGCACAGAGTGGGGCAGAGAGCAGGTACCGTGATTACCTGTTGAGCCTGTGAGCAAGCGAATTCATTAATTTGCACGTACTCCAGTATCCAGCCCCAAGCATGGCCCCTATGAGGAACTCAAGAAAAGATGAAATAAGTTAATCAAATCATTTAGATCTGTGCCAACCTGCAGAGCTCTGGCTGGCACTTAGGAGCTCTTTAAATGTTTGTTGACCCAATTGGTGGACCATGGCTCGGCTCTGAAGAGAGAGTTCTAGTTTGTGGATTGCAATCCATTCTCACGGAGACACAGTATGCTGTAGCGGCTAGGAATCTGTGTGCTCTGCTTCTCAGGTTTGAACCTTAGGTCTGCTATCTACTGATTGTCTGACCTTGGACAGGTTACTTAACCTTATCTATAAAATGGGGGATGAAGATGATGATAAGATTAGGTACTTTAGAGAGTTGGTATAAGGACTGAGTCGAAACACACACACACGAATATATGTGTGTGTATCAATCTGTTCATGTATAATTTAGCCCGATTTTATAACAGGGCCTGACCCATAGTAAGTACCTCCCAGGCTTAGTTATTCTAAGAAAACTCAGCCTCCTCTCTGCCCCAACCCCAATTCTGATTTAAATGCCTCTCTAAATTTGACTTACCTGTAATCTATTACAGAATCTTTTTAAGTGATCTTTTTTATTTTTTAGATTTATATTTTTTATTTATTGTTGAGAGAAAAAGACAGAGTGTGAGCAGCGGAGAAGCAGAGAGAGAAGAAGACATAGAAGCAAAGCAGGGTCCAGGCTCTGAGCTGTCAGCACAGAGCCCGATGTGGGGCTTGAACCCACAAGTTGTGAGATCATAACCTGAGCTGAAGTCGGACACTCAACCGACTGAGCTTCCCAGGCTCCCCTAACTGATCTAATATTAAGTGAATTCTGCAATCAATATTTATCATGCCAAATAAAACAGAAGTTAGAGTGCATCACACAGAACAGAGAAAAGTCCTATTTCATGTTTCTGCTATAATACATATGCACGGTGTGCTCAGGGTTGCGATGTTAAAAGAAATTTTTTCCAGTGGGTCACAGTAAAAAGCCAGTGCCTCCAAAGGGAAATGCTGAATGGCTTTCAGCAGAGAGGGAGGAGGGGCATAGGAGAGGGCTGGATAGCCCCCCAATGAGTTTTGCTGCCTATCCCTTCCTTCTGGCCTCTGTTGCCAGCTGACCTCTGGGAAGGCACCCCTCCTCTCTGCCCAGCCCCCTGTCACACAGGCCCATGTAGCTCTCTGGTTTCTACAGAGCATTCACTGAGCACTGCACTGGGCCTTTCATACACCTTAGCTCTCAGAACTGGCCCCACCAGGCCATGGAAGTGTCTTTCAAACTGTGGTGTCCCCGTGAGCTTGTTAGAAATGCAAATTCAGGGGTGCCTGAGTGGCTTAGTCGGTTAAGTGGCCAATTTTGGCTCAGACTTTGGCTCAGGTCATGGTCTCATGGTTCGTGGGTTCAAGCCCCACATCGGGTTCTGTGCTGACAGCCCAGAGCCTGGAGCCTGTGTCAGATTCTGTATCTCCCTCTCTCTCTGCCCCTCCCTTGTTCGCACGGTCTCTCTCTGTCTCAAAATTAAATAAACATTTTAAAAAATTAAAAAAAAAAAGAAATGCAAATTCAAGCCTCAGCCCAGACCTACTGAATCGGAAACTCCAAGGCTCAGCAACCTGTGCCTCCCCTCCACGTGATTCTAATGGAATCCGAAGTTGGCAAGCCATTCCCCTTTGAGGGAAACTGTTTTCCTTTGGAAAAATTGAGTCTTAGAAAGAGGAAATGACATCTCTAAGACTACTTAGGGAGGAAACTGGGGCCAGGATTCTAAAGCTGTTACCACACAATAGTGCAATTTCTTATGTGCCCATCTCTCCACTGGGCACTGAGTCCTTCCCGGAAGACACCAAGACTGATGAGTTTCTTTTGTCCCCCATCTTTATAAACGAATGAGCCTGATATACCAGTGCTGTGTGACCTCCGATGGCTGGGTGAAAAATCACACACGTCTTTTAAAAGTCAGCCCAGGTGAATGCTCACATCACATTTAAATGGACACAACCACCTCAGATTGGAAGAGAAGAGGCACGTTCCCAAGAGCCCTTCATGCAAATCATAGCCCAGAGCTAAGTCATTCTCAACTCTGACTCCACTCTTGAAAGGGTGTCATTTCCAAGTGGAGCACACTGTGTGGGGGTGGGAGAGGGTGGGAGCCAGAAAATGGTTCACAGTTTGATAAAGTTAAAAAAAACCCAACATCCTCTACTGGTTGTGAGACTTTCCAATAATGAGAAGTCAACACAATTAGACAAGGCACTAAATTTTTGTGCAGAATGCCAGCTGTCACTCTTCTTGACTAGCTCAGATCAAAGAAATGTATTTTATCTCCTAAGTTATTAGACATGATGGGGTCATTAAGTGGAGATACTGTCATAAGAAATGTAAGAACATAAGAAATATGTTGCTTGCTTTGAAAATAAACATCTCACCTTTGCTTCTTTTTCCCTGTGAAAAGCTGAGAGCCATCAAACTATTAGCTTGGGCCTTTCCAACATGCTTGCATCCTGCCATCTTTTCCAGCAACGAGATCTGGGGTTTCATCCTCCGTCTCGTTCCCTAATGTTGGTGGGTCGGAACCATGACATTGAGAAACCAGCAGAGGTGTCTGTTAGCTGTAGCCCATCCCTGCTCATAACAAAACCTACCACTCACTGTTCCAAAGCTCTACTTGCTTTGAAAGGAGCTCATCCTTAGATGTCTTTCCAAGTGCCTAACCTTAGCCTTTCTTCATCTCTAACTGGGGTCGGAAAGAGCTCCCTCTTCATTTCTATAAGGAACATGGCCACTTTTCTAGACTCAGAACGAGCTTTGGGTTGGTGGCATTTACTTATACTCCCTGATTGCACGGGAGCCAAGGGAAAAGACTTCATATCACTCAGGGGTCAGGATGGAGAGAAGGGATGTGTTCAAAAGGGAATGCTTAAGAAGAGTTTGATGTCAAGGGACTATTTCCAAGGATGGGGAGCAATAAGAGATGGTGAAGCAACACCAGGGAGCCATTACTATCCTTGGTGTGAGGACGCAAGGGGAAGGGGAAGTTACTGGAATTTGATGAGAGTCGTAGCTGAGGACAGATGTCATCAATAGAACCTGTGGCCATGGAGACAAGAGGCAGCCTCTGCCAAACCACATGCAGCAGAGAGTCATGCCCATCCCTCTCCCCTCCTGCCCTCCGGTGTTCCCGTTGGCTGGACCTGACCGGAAGCCAGACTGTAAGGGGGCTGGCAGATGCAGAGTGTATGCTCAGCTCTCCGGGCACAGAGCAGAGTGGAGTGGATCTGGGGAGTACATGGAGAGTACCCAGCACACGCTGAATCCCACACACCATGGCATTTGGACATATCCGGACAAGATAGGGTTGGGCGATGGAGCCCCTGCAAAAGCTACACTGTAGAGTCAGGATGAAGGCTGAGAGAATTTAATATCAAGTTGTTTGACACAATGAGTGAGACTTCACAGGGAAGGTGAACATGAGCACTAATGAAACTCATCCCGTGCTTGCCCCAGGGAGCAAAGGGCTTTGTTCTTGAACTGAAAGAACTTAAATGCCTCACTGACTTCTGGGACTCTCAGGGCTCAAACAGCCTTGCTCTGGAGACCCATCTTCATCAACCGAGCACACAGGAGGAATGTTCTTCTCACCTCACAAGGGTAATGAGGGGGGGCTTCAAGCCTTCCAGCGCCCTGATCACTAGAAGGTGGCTCAAGTGTGGGCCCAGAGGCACCTGAAGTGCAGGTGTGGGTCCCTGCTGGGTCCTAGTCTGTCTGGATGATACAATGAGTGATGTCCAGCTCTGTGACTCAGACATGGA
Organism: Suricata suricatta; assembly: GCF_006229205.1. NCBI lineage: Eukaryota > Metazoa > Chordata > Mammalia > Carnivora > Herpestidae > Suricata > Suricata suricatta. The sequence goes on from NC_043712.1 coordinate 10,519,001, forward strand.
GGCATGCTAGGAATCCCGGAACTGCTTTGCACTTGTGAAAGCCTGGACTTCCTGATGAGAAAGAGAAGACTTTGGTGCACTAATTAATGCATTGTCCTCAGGGCCATCGAAGCCTAAGACCTTTCCCCACCCTTGTGGCTGATCTTCAGGGTAGGAATTCTGGCCTCATTTTTATGTTTATTAAAAATTTTTTTAAGTTTTTTTTTATTTTGGTGGGGGAAGGGGCAGAGGGAGAGAGAGAGAGAGAGAGAGAGACAGCGCGAGCGAGCGAGCATCCTAAGCAGGCTCCACACTGTCGGTGCAGAGCCCGACCTGGGGCTCGAATTCATCTGCCATGAGATGATGATGTGAGCTGAAATCAAGAGACCCTTAACCGACTGAGCCACCCAGACGCCCCATGAGAAATGAGGATTCGATCCAGAGAAGGCAGCCCAGGCAGACCATGGGCTCCCGTCCAGGCTCTTCCTGCTTCCTCTGCCTCCGTCACATCAGCCTCCTTGCTCAGCTAGAACTTGCGAAGCTCATCCTTGTTCTAGCACATTTGTGCCTGCCCTTCCCCCTGCCTGGAAATCCCCCCCCCCCCCCCCCCGCATATCCACATCCTCTACTCCTTCACTTCATTTAGATCTTTGTTAAATGACTTCTCTTCAGAAACCCCGAGCATGTGACCTAGAACAACCCCCTCCCCATCAGTTTTTCCTAGCTCCTTACCTTGCTTTAGCTTTATCAGAAATTGCCATTACCTTGTTTTTGTTTTGTTTTGTTTTGTTTGCTGTTGACAGCCTGTCCCCAGCTCCGTGGAACTGCTTCCTTTGTCTCATTCTTAGAACAAGTACCTAAGTGCCTAAACCCCTAAAAATCACAGAAAGATTTTATTAGTTTAGTTTTTAATTTGAGAGAGAACAAGAGTGAGCAGGGGAGAGGGGCCAAGGGAGGAAGAGAGAGGATCTTAAGCAGGCTCCCCACTCAGCACGGAACCTGATGCGGCCTTGATCCCATGACCCAGGAATTGTGACCTGAGCCGAAATCAAGAGTCAGACACTCAACTGACCGAGCCACCCAGATGCCCCAATAATTTTTTTCTTTAAAGTTTTTTCTTAAGTTTATTTATTTTAAGAGAGAGAGAGAAAGAGAGAGAAAGAGAAGGAGAGAGAGAGAGAGAGAGAGAGAGAGAATGAGCAAGGAAGGGACAGAGAAAGAGAGAGGGAGAGAGAGAATCCCAAGCAGGCTCTGCACTGATAGTGCAGCTTGATGTGGCGTTTGAACTCATGAACCACAAAACCATGCCCTGAGCCGAAATCAAGAGTCAGATGCTTAACTGACTGAGCTATGCAGGTGGCCTGGATTTTATTTTTTGAGGTGAAATTGACATAACATAGAATTAGCCATTTTTAAATGGACCATCCAGTGGCATTCAGTACGTTCACAATGTTGTGCAACATTCATCTTTATTTAGTCTCCAAACATTTTTATCACCCCAGAAGTGTCCCCTGTACCCACTAAGTAGTCGCTCCCCCTTCCCTCCTGCCTTCAGCTCCTGACAAACACTAATCAGCTTTCTGTCTATGGATTTGCCTATTCTGGACATTTCATAAGAGATTGGCCTTTGTGATTGGCTTCTTTCACCTAGTGTCGTGTTTCCAAGGTTCTTCCATGTTCTAGCATCACCAGGCCTTCATTCTTCTCATGGCTAAGTAATATTCCACCGTGAGGATATGCCACAATTTGTTTATCCATTTGCCAGTTGATGGATATTTTTGTTGTTTCTACCTTTTGGTTATTATGAACAATACTGATAAGAACGTGCATATGTATTTGCTTGAATACCTGTTTTCAATTAGTTTGGTTATCTACCTAGTAGAATTGCTAGGTTAATGGTAATTCCATGTCTACATGGAGGGGCTTTTCATAAATATTTGTGGAATGGATAAGCAAATGAAAGAAAGGAAGAAAGAAAGAAACAAAGAAACAAAGAAAGAAAGAATTAAAAATCCAGGTTTTTGTAATTCTCAGGCACCCTCTAATCTGCCATGTTACCTTCCAGAGGAGGGGATTGAATGAGCCTGGGTGCTCTGAGGTCTAATCAACCTTAGGACAGTGTCATGCACTGACACACATATAGTAGGTGCTCAATTTAAAAAAGTGAGACATAAATAAATGCTGCAGTGACCATTTTCTGTGCATTTATTTTGTCTACAGCATTGATTGTTAACGTCAGATTCTGAGAGAGAAATTACTGTATCAAAGAGAATTAATTTTTAAAAGTCTTTTGACGTATACACCAAACTGCTTTCTGAAAAGGCTGAAAAATGTTCATTACCAGTCTCAAGGCTCATTTAGATGGTTCTACCTGGTGAGTGTCTCCTGTTGGAGGAGAGTTTTCTGGAACTGTCTCTACCGTCCTCTCAGCTAGGTAAACAGTAGCTAGGTGAACTATTACTGTTGCTTTGCTTTTACGCATAGTTTCTCCGCTTGGACGATGCCCTCCAGCCAATGTGCGCTTCTTGGAGTTGACAGCCTTCTTTCTCTTGAACACTGGCCCCCACTTGAGCCTCGGATACACCCAGCCAGTTGGAATTTCTGGACTTAGAGGCCTCAGGAATGCAGTCTGCTGGAAATGAGGCTAAATTAGTTCTTCCAAAGAAAATGCCCATTTGGAAAATGACTTCCCATGTCTGTGCAGCCGTGGACATGCCTTTCCGGGGAGACGTGTCAGAATGCGTTGTGCTTGGCAGCAAATGAAAGCCCAGTGGTTTATTACCACTATTAGTGATTATTTGTATGGGGCCATAGGTGTACACACACAGCACCTTACAATGCCCAGAGGAAACTGGAACAGAGGGCAAAGTTTCCGCCCTCAAGGGACATCCTGCCTTGGCTGCTGGTGAGAATGGGTGCCCATAGGGACGGGATGGACTGCACAAACCAGGACTGTCTCAATGACTGGGAAGAACAAGCTGGGAGAAGGCGCAAAGAAGGATTCCTCAAGCGCTTCTCTGTGCCCAGTATTTAACAGACATGATCTTGTTTAATCTGCTAAATAATCATAGGATTTAGGGATTTTTATTTCCATTTTCAAGTGAAAGGACTGACATTTAGCCACTTTCTCCCACATTTTCTGGATGCTCTTTTTTCCACCTTTATTTTTTTAATGTTTTATTTATTTTTGAGACAGTGAGACAGAGCATGAGAGGGGGAGGGGCAGAGAGAGAGACACACACACAGAATCTGAAACAGGCTCCAGGCTCTAGGCTGTCAGCACAGAGCCTGATGCGGGGCTCGAACCCACGAACTGTGACATGGCCTGAGCCGAAGTCAGAGGCTCAACTGACTGAGCCACCTGGACGCCCCTCTCCCACATTTTCTTAGCATTTCCCAACTGTGTGGATATACTACCAGAGTGAGCATTGCAGGAAGCAGTAGAATGGGCGAGAGTGGGCTAGAAAGAAGGGACTGAGATGTTTTTATGGATTCTGTGCTCTTTGCACTAGAATCTGCCTGATTTGGGAGTTTGTGTGAGCACCTGGTGTTCAGAATCCAGCAGACCTTGGTTCGAGATCTGCTCTAAGCCAGGAGCATGGGATGTGTCACTCCTCTTTCTGAGCCTCCACTCCGTACATGAAGGTAAGAAGCACTGCCCACCTGGTGGTTTGTGTGAGGATTAAACGCAACAGTGTGTGTATATTGGTGCACAGATGTCAACAGTCTCGGACCTACCACCAGAAGGAGTGGAGGAGGAACAAGGGGTGGGGGAGGTATGATGGGTGCTGTCACCCACACGTTGTTTAATAGCTTGGTGCCTCAGTTTCCTCATCTGTAAAAGAGGAATGATTGTCTTTCTCATGAAGTGAATGAGGGGATTAAAGGAATTAGTACAGGTGACACGCTTGGACCCGTGCCTGCGGCAGGGCAAGCTCTCAGTATGTCTCTGCTGTTAATGTTATCTTACTCCTCTTGACTTTCGGTCGGATCAGGAGGCCATACTAAATGATTCAGTCATTTGTTGGGACGGTGGGGAAAGTAGAGGTCACAACGAGGACCGTCTGGTCCCCTAGGAGGGAGGGGAAGGACTCAGTGTTTTCTGTTTTGCCTCCGGCATGGGGTCTGGTCTGATGACTGGCATCGCCCATTCCTGAGAGAAGCGCTGTGTTAGGAACCTGGTCTGCCAAGGTCAAGTGGGACATGAGTGAATTGTGACATAACATAATGGAATAATGGAAGAAACTTGACTTTGGGATTTCCCTAGCTGTGAAGATGGTACCTAACCTCACTGAATGTTGTTTGAACTCTGATTATATACACACTATCTTTTAAGTAGTTATTTCGAGAGAGAAAGAGAGAGAGAGAGAGCACTATCAGGGGAGGGGCAGAGGGAGAGAAAATCTTACGAAGGCTCCATATGCAACCTAGAGCCTGACATGGGGTTCTATCCCAAACTGTGAGATCACGACCTGAGTTGAAATCAGTGGAGGAGATGCTTAACTGACTCAGCAGCCCAGGTGTATTACTTATTGATGTACTACTAACATCCATAAGAGAGGAGAAGAGGGGTGGGCACATATTGATTGAGCCTTTGTACATGCTGTTCCCTGCTGGAATCCCCACCCCCCATGCCAACCTCTGCTGTCATCTTTTTCAATGAACAAATACGTATGTATGTGTCCTATAGGCCAGACACCTATGTTGAGTGGGTCCTTGCCTCCTAGAGCTTACCTCAAATAGTAAGGCAGGTCCATCGACTTCCCAGGCACCATAGGAGCTTTCGCTCAGACAGAAGAGGAACCCAAAGACTTTCTTTGGTGTCTTGCTGAAATCTGAAACCAACCATTTAGGTCCATTGCCCCTTGCTGCTCTTTGGCTAGGTAACTTCTCCTATTAATTGGGGTGTCAGCTTAAAGCCCACTTTTTCTAATTTTTAAAAAATGTTTATTTATTTTGAAAGAGAGAGAGACAGAGCATGAACAAGGGAGGGGCAGAGAGAGAGAGGGACACAGAATCTGAAGCAGGCTCCAGGCTCTGGGCTGTCAGGGCTTGATGCAGGGCTTGAACCCACCAGCCAGATCATGACCTGAGCCGAAGTCAGATGCTCAACTGACTGAGCTACCTAGGTGCCCCAAAGCTCACTTTTTCTAAAAGATGCTATGGATGGCTCTAGCCAGAGGTCAGGTCCCGTTTCCTTCACACCGTGGACTTCTCCTTCATCCGACTCATCACGATTTGCAATTATTTGTCACGTAATTTACTATGGCTCCCTTCCCTAGATTGCCAAGTCTGAGAGGGGCAGGGGCGGTGTCTCTTCGCACGTCTATACCCCTTGGCAACAATTACATAGCAATCAGTGAGGTCTCGATAGAACCTTCTCGAGTGAGGAATGAACAGAAGAGAAAGCCTTCTGAGGGCAATAATATGAAATAAATGCACATACACATGAAAAAACCTTGTTTTTCCCCCTACTGATGCAGCAGAGATGAGAAAGTGGTGCTTTGCCAGATTGAACTCAGCCGTTGGGGCCAAACCAAGTAGAGGGAGAATTATTTTTTATTTTTCTCATCTGCTTCTTGTTGCTGGAGGTGCTAAAGGCAGCTGAACTGTGGGCTTCACTGAGTCCACAAGGGAAGCCCCTCAGGGTCTCTCCGCTGGAGGCCTGCGCCACCGCCCCCCCCCCCAATCTGATCTGTTCCTCTGCCTGGGGTTTCATCCACTCTTTCATGTCTGGCTCCTCCCCTTTACTTGAAAACCTGTCTCCTTGTTTTCTGCAAAGTGCCTTATTTCTCCCAGGAGGCCCAGGGCTGTCTCTACTCAGGGGCTGGAGGCCTTGGGCTGGACTTGCCAGCAGGCCCCAGCCAGGCACCCCCCTCCTCCCAGACCCCAGTGTGGCCTTGATTTCTTCCCTCAGAAGCTGTGCTGGCTGGGCTGGGTGGGATCCGGCGACAGTTCCCACCAAACTCCCAGGCTGACTGCAGACATTTGTGCTGTCAACAGAATTGCAAAAAATGCAATTCGTGTTGTTAATGAGCAGCTTGTTTGGGTAAACAAACCAGGTGAGGTGAAAAAAGCGATGCTCTCCAGTAGGAAACACAAGTGAACGTTAGCCAGATGGAGAGCGGTGATTCCCCGCGCTTCCCTTTCAGCAGGGCTCTGGGTGGCTGGAACGGACGCTGTGGGCGCTGCGTGGGAGCTGGGACTCTGCACACCTCGCACCTGGCGGGGGTTTCCTCCGGAGCGTGAAGAGCCACCTTGTACCCAGCACTTACCTGAGCCTGGCGCTGCGCCTCATGTCCTCCCGGGCTTTTATCTGCTTTATTATTAGTTCTCAAGCACCGTGTAAGATGGCTGTTAGGAAACCTATTTCACAGCTGGGGAAACTGAGGCTCCAACATGAGGAAGAGGCTTCCCCCAGACTCACAGCGGTAGATTTGAACCCAGTTCCACCTGACTCTTCGGGTCTCTGGTCTCCCCACTCTCCCACATAATTCTCTGTGCCCTCATTCCTGCCTACCCAGCCCCTCAGTCTAATGGAGCTGTCTGCAGCTGCCACTAACTACCTCCTCCCTCAGACTGTGAGGCTAAAGAAAGTTTTAACTTCCCACAGTGGGGGACCCCATCTGTCTAGTCAGGGTGGCACGGCTTTCTGAAATTTGTGCAGGTGGATCTTGGACCAGCTTCCCCATGACAACAAAGAGAGTGTGTGCGTGTGTGCGCGCATGTACATTTACCTATCCATTCTAAGAGGAACGGGCTTGCCCCTAGAAAATCAATAACTTAGGGGCACTCACAGTTCTGTGTTTATAAACTAACGGCATATTCTGTTTTGTTACCCTCAGATCATTCAGGAAAACGCAAACACAAACACACACACACACACACACACACACGGACATGGCTATACTTTACAAGCATGAGTGATCTGGGTGACTGCAATGGCTAAATCTTTTCCCTGTATAGACAGGACCAGGGTGAGGGAGGTTCAGAATACAGACTCAAGTCCACATATGTTTCTGGATTTCTCTCTACATTGCTCAAGAGAAAAACCCATATTACATTCATATGTTATAATGCCATCAGTTATTTTCTCCTTAGCATTCAAGGGTAAAGAGTCCATTAAGCTGTCATCAGCCACATTACCAGCAGGAGAAGCCGGGGCAGACAGTTCTGCTTTGGCTGCCCGGAGCACATGTGCTCTGCCCCAGGACGAACACTCTGTGGTGTCGGTGTGTGCGTTGCCCTAGGAGCAGAAATCAATTACTCCCACTGCTATTAGAGAGAGACGATCTGGTTGGGGAGGCTTGCTGTGAACGCAGCCACCATTCATTATGGAGCTCCTTATATGCATGATATCTTTTTTACTCTAGGAAAACTGAGACTTGGGGAGAGAAAGAAACTGTCACAGAACCAGACGATGGTCCATGCTGGGGTCTGATCCAGCCCTGACTGTGCACTTAACCACTTGGCTATCCTGCTTCTCCTGCAAATGTTGGTGATGCACTCCATGCATGCCGCCTGCGTCACGGACGCTTTCAGCCTCTCACGGACCATGTATTACATGTCAGGCTCCATGGATTGTCTTTACTCAGTCGTCACCAGAACTCTGTAAGGCAAGTGCTTCTATGAGCTCAGCGTTAACAGCCAGGGAGACTGACTCTTGGGAAATGAGTAGGGACTTGCCCAAATGTGGTGGGAACGTGTGAATGAAGGGAGTTTGGTTTCCACTCTGCTTTGCTGCCATCCAGCTAGAGACGCAGCCTGGAAGCAGGGGGGTTTCAACAGGCAGCTCCCTTTTCTGAATTCAGATGAATTTTTACTCAAGGAGAGGAACAGCTCAGCCCCTTCCTTCATGTCGGTGGGAGCCTTTTCTTTGAATGAACAGATTATGTTCAAAAAAGCAAAAAAAAAAATAATGTATGCGTATTAACTGATGAAGATGCTGTTCTCGATATTTTTAGCCGAGCTGAGAGAGAGAGAGGGTGAGAGAACGGAGCTTGGTAGAAGTTGTTTTGGAAGAAGAGGCAGCTTGGGAATCAGCCCTTTAGCACTACTATCAGCTCTCACTGCTTTTGGCTGGGTGACCGTGGGCAAACCATTTTCCCTTTTGGAAAATGTGTATCATAGTACCAACCTTTCTGGGGTGTTGTAAAAACTGAGGATAATGTGAATAAAGCATGTGGTCACTGGTCACCAATGGTACCTATGATAATTATTCATGTATCAAATATTTATTGTCACTGGGTTCTCAGTGTTTATGGATATAATGACTTTATCCTCATCGCCATACCATGAAGCGAGTACTAATGGTATTTTCTTTTTCCAGATGAGGAAACTAAGTTAAGGTTAAGTCATTGGCTCTAGTAGCGATGGGATGGAATCCCAGGCAGCCCGCGCTCTAACCGCCATTCAAGGCTGCCTCCATCCTTCCTGAAGAGATTGGACTTTCACTACTGGGAGCAGAGCTCACAAGAGCGTCATCGTTTTTAGGGGGTAGACTCTCCTTTGAGAACCTCAGAAAGCTACCTCCAAATTAAGAACAACACTGTCACAGAACTGGGTCCAAAGATCTCCTCTCTGATATCATGGCTGCTCTGACCAGTGGAAACTCTGCCCGGGCCAAGAGGTCAGAGAGCTGGAGTCTTAATCTCCACTCAGATGCTAGGCAGGTCATCACTGTCACTCATTTTGTGTGCTCTGATTTGGGAAATGGGAGGTATGCTAGGACTGAAACTTAAGAATTCAGCTGACTTTTTGCTTACCACCAAAATACTAAAATGGTTAGGTGAGCTGTTAGTTTAGGAGAAAGGGTAGTTGAAACAAATAGGGAAAATAACATATAATACATATAGTAGTAATATATATATATGTGTGTGTGTATATATATATATATATATATATATGTAAATGCATCTGGGGAAAAATAAGTGTAAAATAAAGGAAAACTGGCAAGAGAGTCCAAGAGTACGGTGGGGCAGAGTCCTGCAAACTCTCTGACGTGCTTCCAAAACAGTAGAGGCACATGGTTACCATCTTCAACATGGGAGAGAGGAACAGGGCTGTGCCTCTAGAGTTGAGGCCTGGGTCTTGCCTAGAAGACTAGGTTAACCAGATGGAAATGGGAGCAGCCCTAGGACAAAGGGTTCTAGAAGTCCTGACAAGTAGAGTTAATACCCAAGCTGCTTTGAGAAGCACCAAGGTCAGGGCTGGGGAGACAATGGGTATCAAATCCTAGGGTTGCAGGAATGTGGAATAACAAACTGCAAGGGAGCGAGCTAGAGAGCCCAGAGATCAGAGGACCAGGGCAAGGGTAAGGGTCTTGGAAGCAAGTTCAGGAACACAGAGGTCCTTTTGCAGGGTGTCCAGCATGACACATCAGGAGTAAGCAAGGTGGCTGTGGGGATCTCACCAGACCAGACTCTGTACTGTATCTGATCCACAGACCATCTCATTCATAGCTCTATCCTTAGCACAGGCATGGGGACCAGCCACACAGTAAGCTCACTGGGAATGTGTGCTGCAGGCTATGCCGCAGGGGTGGGAAGAGGGATGGGCCTCAGCTGGGAGCCAGAAACAGTCCGAAGCACAGGACCTGGCACGTAGGAGGAATCTGGTACATGAGTGAATTGTTTGTTGATGACACCTCCCTTGGGTCTCCAAGTACTAACAAGGCTCAGCCAAATGCACTGACTGCCTTAGGAAGCCAGCAGGTGGAATGCAGGATCCAGAGCTGGAGGCTGGTGAATCTTGGGAGAGGAGCAGGTGTCCTGCTGGGGCTCTGTAGGTACTAATGAGAATCCAATTCTTATTGGCATCTGGGTAAGGCTTAAATCAGCAGTTCCCTACCTGGTTGTGGATCTGCATCACTTGTGGAACTTGTTAAAACACAGAGCCTCTGATCTTGCTTCTGAATCAGTTTCCTGGACCCAAACTCTGGACTCCATATTACAAACAAGCATCACTGCTGGTGCTGATGCACAGAGCTCATTATGGGAACCAATGCCTTAAATCACCAATTCTCATGGCCTTTCTTAAAATTTGTGTTTTAGTGTTTGTTGTTAAGGAGTCACTATACGGGCACCTGGGTGGCTCAGTCGGTTGGGTGTCCAACTTCTGCTCAGGTCATTATCTCATGGTTCATGGATTTGAGCCCTGCGTCTGGCTGTGTGCTAACAGCTCAGAGCTTGCAGCCTGCTTCGGATTCTGTGTCTCCCTGTCACTGCCCCTCCCCTGCTCATGCTCATGCTCTCTCTCTCTCTCTCAAAAATAAATAAACATTAACAAAAATTTAAAGTCGACACTGTGTAACAGCACACATTGAGCCATTACTAAATTCAAGGCTAACCTGTGTACATTTATTAACACATTTAATTCTCATAACGACCCTACGAAGAAGGTACTATTATCCCCACTTTACAGATGAGGAAATTGAGTCAGAGAGGTTAAGTAATTTGCTCAAGTTCACACACATAGCCAGGCAGTCTGGCTCCAGAGCCCATGCTCTTAGCTTCAACCAGAAAAGACTTAAGTATATCATTTCAAATCCATGTAGAGCCAGGAAAGAACTGCCAATGGATTAGATATGCTATTTATTCTTTAAAAATTTTTTTAACAATTTAAAGTTATTAGTATCACTCAGAAAAATAATATTTGATGAATTAATGAATAAATCAATGAAGGAAAACCAGAGGGAGAGAAAACACTGTATCTCAGAGAACTGACAAACGTACAAGTGGGAGCTAGGGCAACTGAGCTGAATCCTGGCTTCGCTTTTCTAGCTGTTTGATCTCACTTAAGCCAGCTGCATATCAGCAAGCAAGGGTAACAATTCTTCCTGATTATTGAGCACTTAGCAAAATAGAAACCATTAAGTATTTACAAGGTAATATTACTAAACACTAGAAAAAGAATGAACCATGTAATTGGAGAGCAGGTGAGCATTCTGGCTGGGGTTACCAATCTCGTGAAAGGGAGGGCTCAAGCACTTTTTGCACCCAAAAGAAGGTAAAGACCTTTACCTTACACTGTCTACAAACACTGGCTCTAAAGGGATTAAAGACCTAGATGTAAGAGCTGAAACCATAAAACTCATAGAAAAAAAGCATAGGAAAAAACTTTGTGACATTAGCTTTGGCAATAATTTCTTGGATCTGCTGCTGAAGATACATGTAACAAAAGGAAAAATAGATGAACTGGATTACATCAAAATTTAAAACTTTTCTGCATCAAAGGACACTATGACCAGAGTGAAAAGGCAATCCACAGAACGGGAGAATATATTTGGACATCACATATCTGACAAGAGGTTAAAAATCCACAATATATAAATAATTCCTGTAACTCAAAGATAACAACAAAAAACAACCTGATTAAACAAAATGAACAAAGGACTTGAATCAACATTTCTCCAAAGAAGACAAACAAATAGCCAGTAAGTACATAGTGATGTTCAGCATCACTATCATTTTTTTAATGTTTATTTATTATTGAGACAGAGAGAAGCAGAGCATGAGCAGGGGAGGGGCAGAGAGAGGGAGACACAGAATCTGAAGCAGGCTCCAGGCTGTGAGCTGTCAGCACAGAGCCCGATATGGGGCTCAAACCCATGAACCATGAGATCATGACCTGAGCTGAACCATGAGATCATGACCTGAGCTGAAGCCAGCGGCCTAACTGACTGAGCCCCTCAGGTGCTAGCTCTAAGAAAGCATTGCTATCTTTAAGAAAATGCAAATCAAAACCACAGTGAGATAGCACTTCACACCCATTAGGGTGGCTACTATGAAAAAACAGAAAACAGCAAGCGGAGGGGAGGATGTTGTTCAATGGGAACTCTTGTGCCTTGCTGGTGGGAATGTAAAATGGCGCAACTCCTGTGGAAAACAGTATGGTGGTTCCTCAAAAATTAAAAATAGAATTACCGTATGGTCTGGCAATCCCACTTCTGGGTATATACCCAAAAGAACTAAAAGCAGGGACTTGAGATATTCCTATACCCATGTTTATAGCAGCGTTATTCACAATAGTCAAAAAGGTGGAAGCAACCCCAGGGTCTGTTTATGGATGAACGGATAAACGAAATGTGGCGTACACATGCAGGGGACAGGAAGAGGATTCTGACGTTTGCTTCAACATGGATGGACCTTGAGGACATTATGCTAAATGAAAAAAACAGCCACAAGAGGATAAATACTGTATGACTCCATTTACATGAGGTTCCAAAAGTAGTCAAATTCTTAGAGATAGAAAGTGAATGGTGGTTGCCGGGGGCTGGAGGAGGGAGGAATGGGGAGTTACTGCTTAATGGGTACAGAGTTTCAGTTTGGGGAGATTTTGAAAAAAGTTCTGGAGATGGATGGTGGGGATGGTAGCAAAACATTCTGAATATCTTTAATGCCACTGCATTATATACTTAAAAGTGGTGAAAGTGGCAAATTTCATGTTATGTATACTTTATCACAATTCTAAAAAAAAAAAGATAAGGGGTGTCTGGGTGGCTCAGTTGAGCATCTGGCTCTTGATTTTGGCTCAGGTCATGATTTCACTGTTTGTGGGTTTGAGCCTTGCATTGAGCTCTGTGCTGATAGCACGGAGCCTGCTTGGGATTCTCTCTCTCCCTCTCTCTCTGCTCCTCCCCCAACACCTCTTCAAAATAAATAAATAAACTTAAAAAACAGAAAGTAAAGAAATATATTAATTTAATACACTAAGTTCAAAATTAAGAAAGAAAGCATTTCCCAAATCTTATTCTGTGGCTTATTATTTCTAGGAGATGAGCCTCAAAATGAGGGTTTTGAGGTCATTTATGTATTTATTCAGTGAATATTTGTTAGTCACTGCATGTATGCCAGGCTCTGCACTAGATATTGAGGTCTAGGTATGAACGAGCGGTGTGGTTTCTGTCTTTATCAATATGGCAATTTAGCATAATAATATTTCCATTGATTGAATACCAAATATATACAGCAGGAATCCTACATTCTTTATTTCATTTCATCTCCACGAGGCGGGTATTATCATCCTCTTATTACAAAAGAAAATTAAGGCTCAAAGAGTTTAAGTAACTTTCTCCAAATTCACTCAGCTCGCAACCTGGGTCTGCTTGATTCCAGTGTCCATTCCCTTAACTACTGGAAATGTCTGTGCTCCCCCCTTAGGAGATCCACAGTACACTTTGCTACATGAATGTCCGTGAGATGTTCAGGGAAAAAAAACTACCTAACTTGATATGGTTCTGTATATCCCAAAGTTACTTCATTATATAAGTCCCTCTTTTTTCGGTAAGGGGAGTAGCACCGTTATTAATGAGCTGTGGATTTTTCCCAAAGAATATAACCACAACATCCAAAAGCATTATTAACATATGTCTGTGCAAAAACTTGTATGCAAATAATCATAGCAGCACTATTCATAATAGCCAAAAAGTAGAAACAACCCAACTGTCTATCAATAAGAAAATGTGGTTTATTAACATAATAGAGTATTATATGGCAATAAAAAAAGAATGATGATTTGAGAGGTGATACAACATGGATGAACTTTGAAAACATTATGGAAGTAAAGGAAGCCAGACAGCATGGGCCACATTGTTATGTGATTTCTTCTGTATGAAATATCCAGACTAGGCAAATCCGGAGAGACAGAAAGTAGATTCAGGGCCAGGGGCTGCGCGAAGGACAGGAAAAGTGAGTGTGTGCTAACGGGTACAGGGTTTTTTGGGGGATGATGCAGCGTAACAAAGTTAAGCAGTGGTGATAGTTGTCCAACTTTTTGACTATACTAACAATCATTGACTTGTACACATTAAAATGGTGAATTTTTAAAAATAGCTTAATTGTTTATTTTTGAGAGACAGAGCATGAGCAAGGGAGGGGCAGAGAGAAGGAGACATAGAATCGGAAGCAGGCTCTAGGCTCTGAGCTATCAGCACAGAGTCCAGTGTGGGGCTCAAACCCATGAATCATGAGATCATGATCTGAGCTAAAATCAGATGCTTAACTCAATGAGCCACCTAGGTGCCCCTAAAATGGTGAATTTTATAGTATGTGAATTAAAAAAAATATAATCACAACTAAGTGTACTAGGAACAGCACACCACTGACCCGTTGGTCCTACTGTTTCATACCGTATTGTTAAGGGGGTATTAGAGATCTCTGGGGTTGCTGTCCTTCCCTATGCAGAAAAAGATCCCAAAATCCTACGCAGAGAAACCCAAACAGGTACAGAGAGTGAGGGCAAGCTTGGAAAGAGGAGCATCAAAGTGTCTGTGCGGGTGGTATCACACACATTGTTGGACTATTTATCTGCCAGGTCCGCTTAGCCTATTTTGACAACAGTCCAGAAGGCAAAGTTTCCAAACCCCTCCTCATCACCGGAAGGTTTCAATCCCAACAATTGATTATGCCATGTACTTGGCAGAGAGGCCTCCTTTTATTTGAATAACATCAGATTTACCTAAGTTTATAAAACAATAAGCCAAAGAATTATAGACTTTTAGAACTGATAAGGACTTTGAAGAATAGTCGTCTGACCCAATTCTCTTACTTTGGATATAGAGAAACTGAGGCCCAGAGAAACACAGTGAGTTGCCCAAGGTCATAGAGCCACACACAGCTTGGCTGAGACTGCGGGTTGTCTTGCACTGTCTGTTCCCCCTTTCTTCCCTGGATATGACCCCCTTCAGCTGTGCACTTGGTTTCCTGAAAAAAAGAAGGGGGATGTATTTCCTAATGAGATGTGATTGTATAACTAAGTTCTGGTCAATAGAATGTAAGTGGAAGGGGTGTGAGAATGCCCAGGGAAGGGCATTTAAAGATGAGTCGAGATGGGGCATGACCTACTTTCTTCCTGCTGTCTGGGTTGCAGATTAGATGGCTAGAATTCAAGCAGATCTCCTGGACTATGGGGTAGAAGATCAGGAGAACAGGGGAGCAATAAGATAGAATTCTGGGTCACCAGCCTCAAAGAGTCTGACACAGACAGAAGACAGGTATACAGGCTAATGCAGACCCACAACACCAAATCAACTGCCTTGTCCTGTTGCTGTGCCTTCAAATCTTAGAGTATGCTTTAGGGAACTGCCATAGGAGCTTTGGAATGTACATCTCCAGACGTCATGTGAAAGAGAAACGTTTTTTTCTTTTTTTCAGTCACTGTTGTTTGAGTCTTCTATCATTTACAGTTGAACTAAATTGTGATTCATAATATAAACAATTACACTCTGGGTTGGAAACTCAGGTCTCCTGGTTTTCCAAGTACCGGACTATTTATTATGAAGATTATTACTATTAATCATAAAAGCAAATTGTGCTGAGTTGTGCATGGACTAGATGCTGATAATTTTTGCGTGCTTTCTATAAGCTAGTCACTGTTTAAATACTTTATAAATGTCATGTATTCAATTAAATCTCAGGTCAACTCAGTAAGATCTATGACCATCATGTACATATTGCAGACAGAGAAACTGAGGCACAGAGAGAAAGAAAGTAACTTACCCAAGGGCACAAAATTAGTAAGAAGAGGTAGAGGTGAGATTTGAACCCAGGCAGCCTGGCTCCAGATCTTGGGCTCTTAACTCCTATATTATACTCTCTTATGATATGAGCTCCTCCTTATCCTCTATAGCCATTTTACTGAGGAGGAAACCGAAGCAGGCAATTTTCTGATCATTTGCTTTAAAGTGCTCTGCTAGATAGTGGTGCAGCTAGCATTAGAAGCCAAACTCTGAATTCATTGCTCTTGCCCTAGACCACCCTGTAGTCTCAGAGGCCACCTGGACAGATACATAACCCCCCAAGCCCACCTCCAGTTTTCCCTTCACACACACACACACACACACACACACACACACACACACACACATACACACACACCACCCAGCAGGCACCCAGACATTTTTGTGGCCAGGATGGCTACAGCCTCCTTTGAAAGGCAGCCAGCTTTGCCCTCCACCAAATAACTTTGTTTTATTTATAGTCTCCTGCTCAGAGCTTTTGAACTGGCTGCTCATTCCAGAGAAGATCTTGATAACAACTGTTCTTTGGAGAGGGTTCATAAGAAACAAGGTGAATAAACACCACAGAGGCCCTGCCTGTCTAGCAGAGTTTTGCTCCTGGGGGTGTTGGTGTCTGGGTGCAAAAGGCTTTGAATTCAAAATGGCAGTTTGGATTTTCAAATTTTTTTTTTTTTGCTTTAATTCAAAAAAAGTTCATTCTTTCCACAATCTCAGGGCATAGGTAAAAGAGCGAAATTACCTTTATACCGATTATAGCTTCAAAAGCAGCAGTTTTTCTTGCTTTCTTTGCTCCCTGCCTGAATGGAGCCAAGGTCCAGTTACTGTAGTGACCCAGGGGTGAGGAGACACGTCACGAATTTACAAGAACCAAAATGGCAGCAGGAATGAATGGCATCTTAGGAGAGCAAACTGTAAAAGAGAAAGAAGGGGAGGGAGAAGGAAAAGAAAGAAAAGATTAATTTCAAAAGTGAAGCATGAACCTAGTATGTTTTGACGTGTGGCCAAAGGTGCCATCCTAAAGCATAGCTATGTCACATGTGTTCGGAATTATTCAGGCTGGATGCTGATTTCCACTCCACCAGTTACCAGTTATGTAACTTTTCCTCTTTGAGAAATGGAGGTGGAGGGGTGGGGGTGCTGTAAACTCCCTAGATTATTGTGAGGATTGGTGCTAACCATCTAGGGGAAAAATAGTGAGAACACTCACTCACCCACTCAGCGAACAGTAGCTAATGGTAGCAGTCTTTATTGCTTCCTTTGTGATTCCTCCAGGCTCAGAGGGAATAATACTGAGGTGCTCATGAGAGTGAGCCCCAAGGGGGAAAGGAGGCAGGTAGCAGGTTGGTGCCTGACTCAAATACCTTCATTGGCTTTGAGTTACTCTGTCAGGGGCTGTTATGGTGACATGACCTTTCTGCATTGGAACCTCCCCAAATGGCTTATAAAGGGAGGCAGAGGTCCTCAAGGGTAGGACGGAGCAGAGCCACTAAATGGGTAGTAGGAAGCCTCCAGATGGCGTTCCTGTGGGTATGTGAGGTCTCCTCACAGATCTAAGGGGAAAGGAAGGGACTTCCATCAAGGACCATGCTAGGGAAGTAGATGGTGTGATAAAGTGGGTCTGGGTCTGTGGCTCCCTTAAGGAACTTACTGGAAGGTATGGCACTTAAAAACGGAACACTTGTGTTGTCACGGAGGCCTGATTGGGAGACATGATCTCAATGCCAAAGCTACTGGGCGGAAGGACTCCAAGGGGAGGAATGGGTGAAGGCTTCAGGTGAGCTCGGGAGTGTCTATGGGATAAGGGTCTCTCTTCAGGGGACTGTAGGTGTAGGTTTCTACCGCAACGCAGTGGCGGGTGGCAGGTCCTTGGGGACCTCGGGAACATCCCGCACATAGTGCCGCGAGTCCCGCGGCCATACGCGCCCTTCCCGCCCCTCACCACCCTCAGGCGGCCCCGCCTCCCGGCAGCGGACTACACTTCCCGGCAGCCCCCGCGGACGGCGGCGGCAGCGGCGGCAGCGGCGCGGGCAGGAGGAGGCGGCTGTGTGAGAGGCGGAGGGGGCGGTGCGCGCCGGGTACGCGCGCCGGCGACCATGGCGTT
>NC_043712.1:10536697-10589301 GCF_006229205.1 Suricata suricatta
GGCGAGGCCGGGCGAGGGCTGCAGGCCGCGGGCGGCGCGGGGGACTTGTTGCCGGGGCCTGAGGGGCGCCCTGCGTGCCAGCGTCACGCGGGGAGGGGGACGGTTGCCATGACGATCCAGGGAGGCGCGGGGGCGGGGTGTGTGTGTGGGGGGGTGGAAGGGCTCCGGTGGTCAGGTGCCCCCTGTTCACCTGAGGGCGGGAGCCGCAGAGATTACCAGCTGGCCCCCTCCCTGGGGTAACAGAATCTCTGAAAATGCACATACAACTGTTGGGGGGAGGGCGAGAAATCTCCGGAAGCAACTCCCCAAATGGGTGTTTTGGGGTTCCCCTAAGAGTTGGTCAGGTCCTGAGAGGTCTGCTTAGGGCCTGCGGTCCCCACAAAAAGTCGCCTGAGGTTCTCGGGAGGGGCCACTGGGGGATTTAAGGTCTGGATGGCCTGAGGAGAAGGGCTCTTTGCTCCTTCCTTCTTCACCCCTCTTATCTGTGAAAGTCTCCACACAGCCAGGGCCAAAGGCTATGAAGGAAGATGCCTCTGTGTCGAAATTGAGCACCTGATCTTGATAAGTGGTTGGAAAGGCTTTGTAATCCAATCTGGCAAATTCCTTCACTCATTCATTTACCTGGAATCCTCAGTGGGGGATTCGCTTTCCGGGGATATTGTTGATACACCGAACTTCAGAACCCATTGAAACATTGTTGCCTTTGCTTCTAGACCTAGAAGTTGACTTTGGAAAGTGCAACTTTTACGCACTCCAATTTGGGTGTGTTGCTTTGGACTCTATCTCCCCTCCCAGCCGGGTCCCTTTTCAGCCTCTCCCTTCATCGGCTCCAGAACACGAGATGCCTTATCTCTAATCACTAACAAATGTTCAGTTTTCTCCAGAGTAATAGAATTGTTTAAGGGCATTTGAAATTGACAGCATAGGCTTTCCCCCAAACAGCTTTCACAGGACACTTTAGACCTGCTTGCAAGAGAGTCTGCGGAATGTGTTTATATCAGCACTTTGAGAATTTTGCTTGGGAAGTTTGAAAGGGGAAGGGCCTTGAGGACGAACGCTAATACTTATTCACATGTTGCCTCTCATGTGCAGTCCAGGTCCATGTAGCGTGACCCTTGCCCATCCTTGTAGTCCCCTGACTGGCTTAGGCCTTCCATTTACTAAATGTCCCATGTGCCGCGGCAGCCCTGAGACAGGCACTAAATGAAGCTAGAAAAGTTTGTTTATGGTAATGGAAGAGGTGGATGAGCACAGTGTTGATTCTTGATTTTGTGGAAGCGAGGGGAGAAAGTTACAAGTGTGCTCCAAACAAGAGCGTAAGAGGTTCGGGAGGTAAAAAGATGTAGTTTGTGAAACCTCGGGATTAAGGAGGTACTCCAGGTTTAGCTCCTGCCTCCAAGTAAGAGTTGTAAACTTGGATTTCAATAGCACTCAGAAACACTTTCCACCTTACAGCCCCAGAGTATGCTTGTGAGGATGCTTACCCTTGTTACAAAGATGTTCAGTAACTCAGCCGGCCTTAGGCGGTCAGTGTCAGAACCGGCATGAAAATTCAACAAGTGTAAGGTCAGATGTCTAGGCATCAGGTCTCTCTCTTGATCTTGAAGGTTGTGGGGTTAACCTACATTTCTCAAGTGCATTTTGTGGAACCCATTACTGTTCTATCTGAGCATTTGGGCAAGGGAACTTGCTAAGGTGTGACTTTAGTGTAAAGAATAACCTTCTTGGTCTTGAAACTAGACTGTTCTAGGATAAAAAACTTAGGCTCGGGAAATATGTTTGCTTTGCCTGCGGTGAGACCGGAAGGGCAGTTCTGAAAAACAGTTGTAATTTATGGTGACTTTTGACTAAGCAGCTTCTGTGTGCAGCTGGGTATGGGGATGGACAGGTGGCTTGGGACCGCCTACTTAGATGCTGCCTGAGTCTTTGGAGGAGGTAGCACTTTGGTCACTACTGACTGTTCCACCCTGACAGGAAAGAACAGAATGAGCTCAAGGTATTGAGCTGCCAGAGTTGAAATCTAAGTGCACAGGCTCTGTTGTGTAGGGGCACTTGGTGGGGGGGATTTGTAGGGGAGGAGTGGGGAACAGGAAGCACTCCGGGGCCCCTCGGAGGAGGAGGGCATTGTGGGGGCCAGGATTTCCGCTGGTCTCTGCTGCCATGTGGCCCAGTTAGACTGATGATGTGCAGATCTGGGTTCAAATTCCGGCTCTTTTGTCTACTGACTGTGAAACTTGGTACCAACTACTTCTTTCACCCTTCGGTTTCCCTGGGGGTTGGATGGGGGAGACCAACATGCTGCAGAGGTCTAATGAACAATGAATGCAGTATCCACGTGATTGCTGGTCCCGGCTGAAAGATTTAGTAACTGTTAGTTTTCTTTTATACCTTCTCTATCAAAAAAAATGGAGAAAACCAGTATATTTTATGCCAGAAATGTCAGGCAATGGCATGTTTCAAGAAATGAAGAAAGTTTTGACGATCAAGGAATTAGACTGTTAATGCAAAGAGCAGGACTTAACACTCTCTCATTATTAAAAAATAAAAGTTGATTGAAAACAATATTGTGTGTAATTGTGCAGCTGGTGTCTCTTGTATCCTCAGTAAAGCAGGGGCGTTGCTAGGCTCAGGTGTGGAGATTTAGTGCTTAATCAGACATTTAGGCTAAAGCTGGTTGAGCACAATCTCTGTGTCAGGCGTGGTGGTATTGCTTTGAAGCATTTCGTCAACCCCCCACAACTGTCCAATGATGTAGGTACGTTAGCCACATTTTTCAAATGAGAGAATGGGAGTTTACTGCCTAAGATTAGATGCCATCCCTAGGAAGCCTGCCCTGATGCCGGTTCCACACCCTCAGCCCCTTCCCAGCCTTGGCCAGCTGCCCTCAGCTCCACATCCCCCCTCCTCAGCCCCGGCTAGGTGCCCCTCGGCTGTGCATCCTCTCTGCAGCCTAGGACAGGTGCGCTGTATCTGTGCACCCCTTGCCCAGCGAGGCCAGGTGCCTCTGTGTTCATCACCATTACAGCACTAAAGTCGGTTCCTTGGTGGTCTTCCATGGTAAGCTGGACGTAAACTTCTTGAGAGCAGGGACTATCTTTGTCTTTGACCCAGTACCTGCCATGGACTTCATAGAATAATTTAAGAAGTATGTTCGGAACTGAATTGAGATCCTAACTAAGGCTCTGAGTTGAGTACACCTAGAGTTTAAAAGAATAGTTTGCCACCTCACCTTGAGGACAAAGAGTTTTTATGTTTTTAACTCAAGTTGCCCTGGTCTATGCAGAGAATTATTTTTTTCTGAAGAGTGTTTTCTTAGTTCACGTTCATTTAAATAAAGCCCAGCTTCAAACCAAACGTTTACTTGGCCGGTGAGGAAATTGTCACAGTATGCAGGTAGCGGCGTGGGAAGCAGCCCTTTATCTAGAGGGTGAAAGGAGCAGTGGTAACCGGCAGTCTTCGACAGGTACGTTTAAATCTTATTTAGTGTTTGAGTGGTCCCAGTGGACTAGAATGTGGTTAATATGAAGCAATTTAACTGATAATGCAGACATACGGCAGGAAACCGTGTGGCAGTTTAATACTGCTTGTGGTGACGTCTTGGAAATTGTTTCCAGGCACCAAGGGCAGGAAGTGGATTGTAAGTAATCGAAGGAAGTATTCTAAGTGAGTTTGAGGAAGCCTGACATTTATGGATGCAGAGAAGAATGCACTCTAAGATTTGAAGGCACAGGGACAGGGCAGAGTGGCTCATTTGGCCTTGTGGTGGTATTTATTCTGCATTAGCCTGTATACCTGTCTTCTGTCCTTCTCAGACAGACTTCTTTGAGGTTGCTGACCGAGGAGCATATCCGTTTCTTCATTTGCTCACTCACTGTAGAACTAAGAGTGTGAAGCACATATTGAGCCCTCACCCCAAAAATGTTAGTCATTATTGGTATTGTCGTAATTAGTAATACTATATTATGTGCCTGGTAGCGGGCTGAGTGCTCGGACACACAGATAGAGGTTTTTCTTCAGTTTAAGGTTTTCCAGAATAGTGGTGAGACAGAAATGCAAAACAAAAACTCCCTCCAGGGTCCCTCCCCACCAAAAAACCCGAGTATGATACATACAGTACGGTCAGTGCTGTGGTAGAGGCGTAGCTTGTGCTGAGTCGGTGAAGGAGCGGAGACCCTGTCTTCCACGGTGGGTTTATAAAGATGTTTTAGCTGAGACAGAGATGAGTATGGGTGTGAGAAGGGCAAGCGTGGTGGCAGTAGTCCCCAGTGAGGGAGCAGTGTGTGTGAAGATGTGGCATACTCAGGAGATAAAAGTGTTAATCACCATTTTTAGGCACATGCCAGGAATTGTGTTAGACGTTGAGAATTACGGTACTGAATAATGCATATTCATTCCTACTCTCATGGAGCTTACAGCCTGGTGGACCCACCAGATTAAAAATAACAGATCCATTCCCATAAAGCTATGTGGATGTGCTAGAAAGGAAACAAGATGCTGAGTGACGACGAAGGGCGGCTGTCCTGTTTTAGAGCAGTGAGGGATGGTTTGTAGAGCTGACATTTGAGCTGAGACTTCAAGGATGAGAAATCATTAGTCCTGTAAAGAGACTGGGCAAAACTTTTCATTCCAGACAGAGTTGAGCCTATACAAGGGTCTTGAGGCAAGGCAATCCTAGACACACATCAGGATCTGATAGGTGGCCACGGGTTTGGGTAGTGACGGATGGGTCAGAGCCTTGATGTAAGGTCAGAGATAAAGACTGGGGCCTGAGTAGGGCCTTGTAGGCCATGGCAATTGGAAAACAACTTAAGATGTAATTCACACAGCTATAAGATTTATTTTTTAAATGTAGAATTAAATGATTTTTAGCTTACAAAAGTGTGGTCAATCACTACTATCCAATTTAAGAACATTTTCATACACCCTAGAGTGAAACTTCATGCCCATTAGCATTTGCTTCCCATTCTTCCCAAACCTTGTCAGCCCTAAGCAATCGCTAATCTACTTATAGTTGCTATAGATTTATTTTGGGTACTTCATATAAATGGAATCATACAATATATAATCCTTTGTTTTTCACTTAACATTATTGTTCCAAAGTTTATCCATGTTATAGCATATAAGTGTTTCATGACTTCTTATGGCTGAAGAATATTTCATTGTATAGCTAAACCACATTTTATTCATCTTTTCATCAGTTGTAGGGTATTTGGGTTGTTTCCACTTTTCCACTGTTATGAATAATGTTGCTGTGAACATTTTGTGTGGGCATATGTTTTCCTTTCTCTTGGGTATATACCTAGGAGTGGAATTGCTGGATCATATGGTAACTCTGTTTAAGAAACCGTTAAACTGTTTTCCAAAGCAATTGCAGCACTTTGTGTAAAGTGGTATCTCCTTGTGGTTTTTGATTTGGCCCAGATGAGTTGTGTGGAAAACAAAAGATCAGCGTAGAAAGAGAGAGGTTTCTCAGGAGAGGTTGGAACTTGAACTGAAAGAAAGGTGATATTTGGAGAAGGAAGGAAGCACTCCCAGAGGGAGAACAGCGGAAGTTTTAAGACTTGGGAGTGGGAACCCCTTCTGATTGTTTTCTGGTGCCGAGAAGCAGCTTTGGTTTCTTAGGGTAGCTCGGCTCCAGGCTTGTTTTCGGACTGCTCCTCAAAGGATCCCATTACCAAAATGCACCACAGACTTGCTTTTTGTGAGGCCTGTTTGTGGCATGGCTGACGTGTCTCCCTAGTGTGGGATGAGGGCAGAAGTTGATATGCGCCTTCCTCCTCCAGGGCTTCTTCCATTATTGCCTCTTGTTCCTCTTGCCACCCCAGTGCTCCCCAACTAGTCCCCATGGAAGAGGGTACAAAGACAGACAGGGTGGCGGAACGAGAGGCTTCCTGTAGACATGAGCTCCCCATTGTTAGTGCCCAGAGTCAGCCACTTGAATTTTTATGACTTTTCTGGACAGCGTATTGGGTGCCACTCCATCATTGTAATCTTAGCCCGCTAGAGTCACCTTGGAGGGTTTTGCCCAGCAGCTAGGAAGGTTGGAACAGGGAAGGTAAAACCTGGAGGGTTGCTGTAGGAAAATATGTTTCAGGCTGTTAGATCTACGTGTAAGCTCCTAGCTGAAATCCTAGTTGTGGGTTGCAAGATTCAGCCTTTTTCCTGGCTTTAGAGGGAACTAACCTCTGGATTTACAACATCCTTTTTGCTTAAAAGGATTTTGTTGGGAAATGGAAAGATAAACAAGGAAGAAAAATAAACCAAAGAAAACAAAAACAAAGTTGGTTTTCTTGACTTTTATTGGAATCCATACCCGTTCTTTCCAAGTATTTAGGACTAGAAAAGGAGCCAAATAAAGGAAGTAACAAAAGGTATGTTCAAAACGTTTGACTTCCTATAGAAAAGATAGGTTACCTTCCCAAAATTCATTTGTAAATTGATTACAGTATTTAGAATGTATTTTTTTCCTTGGAGATGTGTTAATGTATCACATTGCTGTCAAAGGTAAAGACTTCGTAGGCAGAGGGAACTGTGTAAAAAACAGGTATACCTGGAATATAGGATATTTGAATAAAAGAGATGAAATAGAAAAAGTAAGCTTGTGCCACTGGGGTATGATGCTATTGAAAGATTGAGTTGGGAATGTGATATGAGATTTGGGTTTTTAGGAAGATTACTGTGGCAGCAGTAGTTTAGAACAGTGATATCTCAGGCTTGTGCAAGATGATGCTCTGGGGTGTGCAAAGAATATGTTAGAATTTACATTTGTTCTTATTCTTATTATTCTTAAAGTAGGCTTCACACCCAGTGTGGAGCCCAATGTGGGGCTTAAACTCATGACTCAGATCAAGACCTGAGTTGAGATCAAGAGTTGGGTGCTTAACTAACTGAGCCACCCAGGCACCCCTTGTATTTGTTTGCTTTTTTATCAGCCTTCAGAATTTCTGTTTTTGTGTTTTCAACTGTATATATTAGTATAGTAAGACATTCTTATGATTTATAAATAATTGTATCAGATGTATGGTTAGATTTTTTGATAGGAAAGAGTGCCTGGAAAAAACATTGGAGATCCTGGGTTCATGGAACTGTGTTACAGATGCTGTAGAAGATCAAGGCCTGATGTGAAGTTTTGGTTGTCAAAAGAAAAAGGACAGATTTGAGAGAGATTTCAGGTAGAATTGACAGGACTTGATGACAAATTACATGTAAGGGGCGAGAGAAAAATCAAAGATGACTTGCCAAGGTTAGCAAAGTTACATTATAAATGAGTGTTTGGAAGGTGAGGGCCAGTTATGTAATGTGTTTGCTTTTCTGAGGAGAAGTGGAAAGTTATAATTGGGAGAAGGCGTTTTAGGCTGCAGTTAGAAGGGAGGAAATCTTTCAAGGGCTCCATAGTGAATGTGCATGCTTCATTTGATGAGTAAGACTTAAGTGGGCTGAGCCAAGTTGCTGAAGGGAAATCTGTCCATGTTAGATGTTAGAGAAAAAATAAACTTTTGAACTCACTTGAGCCACAGGAAAGGTTTCAGGGACGTTTCATTGATCTTGCTTAGGCTGTATGAATAAAAAGGAGGAAGGAAACTAATCTAGAGAAAGGTGCTGTTTGACTCCAAGCAAACAATTCTTGTACTTCAGGGTGTGAGAGGAGCCGGGGAATGGGGGTCTTGGAGACTTGGTGCAGCCCTCATCTGAGTCCTGAGTGTCTGAGCCTCAGTTCTTTTTATTTGTGGAAAGAAGCTAATAAATTCACCTGTAAGGTTGTTGTAGGGACTAGAAGCAACCTTGTATCTCCCCTTCAGCAGAGAAAGGATTTTTGAGTAAATGGCAGCCATCAACCAATACTGCTTGGAGAGGGTGGGCATGCTTGTCTGAACCACCTGGAGTTACAGTCAAAGCAAGAGTTCCTTTTTATAGGCTTTTTTTTTTTTTTAAATCCATAGAGAAAGTATTTTGTTTGCTCTCTGTGAGTATGCTACGATGGTGTGTTTTATATTTTACTGAATTTATTTGAAGGACTGTGATCCTTGTATATGCAAAGCACTATTCCTCTTGCTGGTTGGGAGAAAAGAAGCTTAAAGTCCACCAAGATAAGAGGAGCATGCAAATAATTAGAACAATAATATTTAACATTTCATGTCTCTTCTTCCACAAACAATACTTGGAAATTTTATTCAGTTTTACATAATATTTATACCATTTACATTTATCTTTGTTTAGCTAGTACTACTGTTGTCTTTTAAAAAACTTTTTTTTATTTTTATTTTTTAAAATTTACATCAAAATTAGTTAGCATACAATGCAATAATGATTTCAGGAGTAGAATCCAGTGATTCATCCCCTACATAGAACACCCAGTGCTCATCCCAACAAGTGTCTTCCTTAATGCCTCTTGCCCCTTTAGCCCATTCCCCCCACCTACAATCTCTATATTTGAGTTGTTTTGTCCCCCTCCCTGTTTTTATATTATTTTTTGCTTCCCTTCCCTTATCTTCTTCTGTTTTGTATCTTAAATTCCACATATGAGTGAAGTCATATGATATTTGACTTATTTTTTTATGTTGATTAGCATAATACACTAGTTCCATCCACATGGTTGCAAATTGCAAGATTTCATTTTTGATTGCCACATAATACTCCACTATATATGTGTGTGTGTGTGTGTGTGTGTGTGTGTGTGTGTGTACGTGTACACACCCCACGTCTTCTTTATCCATTCATGCATTGGTGGACATTTGGGCTCTTTCCATACTTGGCTATTGTTGATAGCACTGCTGTAAACATTGGGGTGCATGTGCCCTTTTGAAACAGCACACCTGTGTCCTTTGGATAAATACCTCATAGTGCAATTGCTAGGTCTTAAGGCACTTCTATTTTTAGTTTTATGAGGAACTTTCATAGTGTTTTCCAGAGTGGCTGCACCAGTTTGTATTCCCACGAGCAGTGCAAAAGGATTCCTCTTTCTCCATATCCTCGCCAACATCTTTTGTTGCCTGAGTTGTTAATTTTAGCCATTCTGACAGATATGAGGTGTATCTCATTGATTTTGATTTGTATTTCCCTGATGATGAGTGATGTTGAGCATTTTTTTCTTTTATGTGTCTGCTAGCCATCTAGATGTCTTCTTTGGAGAAGTGTCTGTTCATGTCTTTTGCCCATTTCTTCACTGGATTATTTTTTGGGGTGTTGAGTTTGAAAAGTTCTTTATAGATTTTGGATACTAACCCTTTATCTGATATGTCATTTGCAAATACCTTCTCCCATTCTGTAGCTTGCCTTTTAGTTTTGCTGATTGTTTTCTTTGCCATGCAGAAGCTTTTTATCTTGATGAGGTCCCAGTAGTTTATTCTTGCTTTTGTTTCCCTTACCTCTGGAGACTGTTGAGTAAGAAGTTGCTGAGGCCAAGGTCAAAGAGGTGTTTGCCTGGTTTCTCCTCTAGGATTTTGATGGCTTCCTATCTTATGTTTAAGTCTTTCATCCATTTTATTTTTGTGTGTGGTGTAAGAAAGTTGTCTGGATTCATTCTTCTGCGTGTCACAGTCCAGGTTTCCCAGCACCATTTGCTGAAGAGACTGTCTATTCCATTGGATATTCTTTCCTGCTTTGTCAAAGATTGGTTGGCCATATGTTTGTGGCTCCATTTCTGGGTTCTCTATTCTCTTGCATTGATCTAGGTGTCTGTTTTTGTGCCAGTACCAGACTGCCTTGATTACAGCTTTGTAATACATGTTGAGGTCTGGAATTGTGATGCCTTCAGCTTTGGTTTTCTTTTCCAGGATTTTTTCGGCTATTCAGGGTCTTTTCTGGTTCCATACAAATTTCAGGATTGTTCTAGCTGTGTGAAGAATGCTGGTGTTATTTTGATAGGGATTGCATTGAATATGTAGATCGCTTTGGGTAGTATCAACATTTTAATATTTGTTTTTCCAATCTATGAGGATGCAATATTTTTCCATATTTTTTGTATGTCATCTTTAATTTCTTTCAAAAGCTTTCTATAGTTTTCAGTGTATAGATTTTTCACCTCTTTGGTTATCTTTATTCCTAGGTATTTATGGTTGTTCACTTCTAGTCTTTAACTTCTCATTTCTTTTTTCTGCGTGCTTGAAATTACTGTTTGTAAAACATTTTTGGAGAAATTTTAAACATCTACAAAAGTAGAATAGTAAAATGAGGCCTCAAATGACCATCACTGTTTCAACACTTACTAATTTATGGCTTATTTAGTTCCATTTATAGATAACTGCCCATAACTCCCACCCTCCAATTCTGAATGATTTTGAAGTGCATCCCAACTGTCATTATCTTTTTTTTTTTTTAATTTTTTAAAATGTTGATTTACCCATTAAAAAAAAGGGGCTCCTGGGTGGCTCAGTCGGTTAAGTGTCTGACTTTGGTTCAGGTCATGGTCTCTCAGTCTGTAGGTTCGAACCCTGCATCAGGTTCTGTGCTGACAGCTCAAGAGCCTGGAGCCTGTTTCAGATACTGTGTTTCCCTCTCTGCCCCTCCCCCACTCGTACTCTGTTTCTGTGTCAAAAATAAACTATTAAAAAAATGTTGATTTTCCTGAGAGAGAGAGAGAGAGAGAGAGAGAGAGAGAGAGAGAGAGAGAATGAATATGAATATCCAAAACAGGCTCTAGGCCCAGAACTGTTAGTACAGAGCCCAGTGTGGGGCTCTAACTCGGGAACAGTGAGATCCTGACCTGAGCTGAAGTCACATGCTCAACCAACCTAGCCACTCAGGCACCCCTGTCATAGCTCATTCTTAAGTATTTCTACATATGTCTCTAAAAGATATCCTTAAAAATAAAAGTGACATCACACCTAAAAAAAAATTCCTTTGTATCATCAAATATCTGTGGTCACTGTTAAAAGTTTTCTAGTTGCGTCTTTTTTAAAGCATTGATTTGTTTAAATCAAGTAAGATCATACTTTGCAATTGGTTGATGTGTATCTTGTAAGTCTTTTATCCCCCTTGCAATTTATTTATTGAAGAAGTTTGTTATTTATCCTATGTAGTTTACATTGCATCCTGTTTAATATGTTCTGTCCCCTTTAATTCCCAAAAGTGGTAATGAGATTTAGTTACTTGATCAGATTCAAGTTCATTTTCTTGTCAAGAATATGATAAAATGTGATAGGTACTTACATCATAAGCCACACTATATCTGATTATCTCTCTTTTTGGTCCATTAGTTTATTAGGTGCTATTAAATGGTAATATTTTGCTTCTATCATTTCTTCATATTAGCTAGAATACTTCTATATAGAAAAACTTTCCCATAGCCACTATGTGGTTACCCTGAAGTATAGTTCATCTAGGAAAGACAGGATAAATATTTGATTCCCTGTATTCATTTTTCAAACTGAGGTAATTGGCTAGTGTTTTCCGAAGGGGACTGTTTTTTTTTTTTTTCCAAATGTCATTTTAAACAGTTTTAAGCCTATTTATTTGAATCCACTGTAGTTCTCAATGATGTTTAATTTGTCCTATCTTTGTCTAGTGACTGGTGCTTCAAGTTAATATCCAGAATCCTTTCGACAGGATCCCAGTAGTGTTTGGGTTTTTTTTGTTTGCTTAAAAAAATTAAAAAACATTTTAAAATTATTTTTTTATTAAAATTTTTTTAACATTTCTTTATTTTTGAGAGACAGATGAGATAGTGCATGAATGGGGGAGGAGTAGAGAGAGGAAACACAGAATCTGAAGCAGGCTCCAGGCTCCAAGCTGTCAGCGTGGAGCCTGACATGGGGCTCAAACCCATGGAACTGTGAGATCATGACCTGAGCCGAAGTCGGATGCCCAACTGACTGAGCCACCCAGGCATCCCCCCAAAATATATTTTTTTTAACATTTATTCAGAGACAGAGCATGAGGAGGGGAGAGGCAGAGAGAGGAAGACACAGAATCTGAAGCAGGCTTCAGGCTTTGGGCTGTCAGCACAGAGCCCAGCGTGGGGCTCGAACCTACGAACCGAGAGATCATGACCTGAGACAAAGTCGGGCGCTTAACCGACTAAGCCACCCAGGTGCCCCCCAAAACAATTTTTTTAAATGTTTATTTTTGAGAGAGACAAAGTGTGAGCAGGGAAAGGGCAGAAAGAGAGGGAGACACAGACTCTGTAGCAGGCTCCAGGCTCAGCACCATCAGCACAGAGCCTGACATGGGGCTCGAACCCACGAACTGTGAGATCAGCCATGAACTAAAGTCAGACACTCAACCGACTACCCAGGCACCCCTGCCAGTAGTTTTTAATACATCCCTTGCCTTTTGGTATAACAAGATGTTCTGGGCTTATCTTGTATTTTTTCTGCTCCAGACCTGTATTCCTCTGTTTCTTTAAGGAGTCTTACTTCCTTTTGGTGGGAAATGGTGTTAGAGATTTCACTTTGGGTTTTAGGACCCTTGTTTGGTTTTGTTTTATTTTTCTACTAGGTCAGTCATTATTCTAGGTTTTTCCAGGGGTCAGCACTAGATAGTGTGTGTGTGTGTGTGTGTGTGTTAAGGGTGAACTGTTCATATTGGTACTTCCAATTCAAGTCGATAGCATTGTTACTTAACCTCATCACTCTGGCATCTGAATCTCCTGTCATTCATACCAAAAAGTGCTGATTTCTAGTGACACCAACGTAAGTATTTTTGCTTTATCCCACAAGACCCACATCACTCAGCAACACCAACATTACCACAAACAATACAATTACTGAAAACTGGTTGGTTTTGTTTTGTTTTGTTTTTTAGTTTGGCAGTTCTTTTGAGCCCTGCATCAGGGCTCTGTGCTGACAGCTCAGAGCCTGGAGCCTGCTGTGGATTCAGTGTCTCCCTCTCTCTCTGCCCCTTGCCCACTTTCACGTGCTCTCACTCGCTCTCAAAAATAAACATAATTAAAAAAAGATTTTAATGTAAACTTTTCAAAAGAAAAAAAGTTTAACTTCTATCCCTCCCTCAGCACGCTGTTTCTTCCCTCCTTCATAGATAGTTTTTAAAAAATGTTAGTCATTTCATTAAAAAAAAAAAAAAAAGGTAAATACCTATGTGTATTCATACCTTCTCCCACCAGTCCCTTAGGTGGTGATAGTGTTCTCAATGCACTTTTCTCTCCTTTCCTTTTCTCTTTTTACACCTTGTAAAGAAATCACTTCTAGCAGTGTCTAGGGGTCATGCTCATTTTCTTTTTTTTCTTTTATTTTAGAGAGGGAGTGCAATGGGGGAGGGGGCAGAAGGACAGAGGGACAGAGAGGGAGAATTTTAAGCAGGCAATATTTGTTGGCTCCCTGATGAATACCTTTATAGTAATTCTCTTGTTCTCTTCCAGTGTTTTACATATTATTTGTAATTCTTAGAATTGTTTTATTTTGACATAATTACTTAATCCTTAAAAGTTTTTTTTTAACTTTTAATTTATTCTTGAGAAAGACACACAGAGTATGAGTGGGTGAGGGACAGACACAGAGGGAGACACAGAAGAAGTTCCAGGCTCTGAGCTGCCAGCTCAGAGCCCAACACGGGGCCTGAACTCATGAACTGCAAGCTTATGACCTGAGCCGAAGTTGGATGCTCAACTGACTAAGCCACCCAGGTGCCCCATTCCTTTATATTCCATTAACTTTTAGTAGTATCTCTTAATTCCCCACTTTCTAAGGGAAGGATGCCTCTTTTCTAGTTTCTTCTAAGCTACTGCTACTTTTATGTGGTTATTTTAGTTCTGACCCATGACCAGAACTATCTTTTATTATATATCCTTAGGTTAAGCTTAAAAATTAAATGTTATTTGGGGTGCCTGGGTGGTTCAATCAGGTAAATGCCCAGTTCTTGATGTTGGCTCATGCCATGATCTCACGGTTTGTAGGTTCGAGCCCTGCATCAGGCTCCATGCTGATGGTACGGAGACTGCTTGGGATTCTGTCTCCCTTTCTCTCTGCCCCTCCTCTGCTTGCTCCCTGTCTCTCTCAAAATAAATAAACATTAAAAAAGAGTTAAATGTTTTTATGAGTATTTAAATACTATTCAACATAGGCCAGGTAGGGTGCTGGAATAAACATTACTTTTTTTTTTGGTGCACTACCATCCCATTTGAGGGGGATGTGCTTAACATCAGGGTCATAGAAACTGTTTTCCACATAATCCATCTAGAATTAAGAATTATGCTCTCTATGCTGATACATAGATTAGTTTTGTATTTATTTGCACAAAAAGCACAGGGGGATACCTACCCCATATAGAGAGCAGCACTGAAAGCATATGAGTACTTCTGTCTACATGTTGGCAGACAGAAGCCTCTATTTCGCAGTCTTTGTGGGGGCTGGGGCACTTTTGGGAGCATGAGCCTTAGCTTTGACTTTCACCTTGTTGGTGGTCTCAGGCCAGCAGAGGCTGGCACCCTGGCAGTGTTGTAATAAATGTTTCTCAAGCTTGGGACCCATGCCTTTTAGAACCTCGAACTTGACAAAGGCCTTCATGGTCTTAATTTTTATTTTATTTATTTATTTAAAAAAATGTTTATATCTGAGAGAGACAGAGCATGAGCAGGGGAGGGGCAGAGAGAGAGGGAGACACAGAATCCGCAGCAGTCTCCAGGCTTTGAGCTGTCAGCACAGAGCCTGATGGGGGATTCAAACCCAAGAACCGTGAAGTCATGACCTGAGCTGAAGTTAGATGCTCAACCAACTGAGTCACTCAGGTGCCCTGATGGTCTTAGTTTTATTTTATTGTTTTGCATCTTTATTAGATCCTTTTTGTGTTTCTTGCCAGAGTTTGAGGTTCTCAGGAACTTAGATTTTACCTCTTTAAAGCATATCTTTAGGGCTTACTTGTGCCATTTGTGAGCCATTTTGCAACTGATAATGGGTGGTGTGGTTCTTGGACTTGGCTGGAAAAGAGCTAGATCTGGATTTTGATTTTTTAAAAATAATCTTGTCTTCCCCTTCTTGAGTTTCTAGTCCTTTTTCTCCTCTTGCATTATTTACTTTATCACATCCTTAAATTTTTTCTAAACTTGAGATCATACTTGCAGTTTTATTAAGGCTTTCCCCCCACTTTTTGATGGTTTCTTCCCAGCTTCCTGTTCTGATCTGTGCCAAGTTAGCTGTATTGTTGTAATCCTGGAATGTCCCTATTTCATTATTTCCTGGCCCCTGTGTTGTTTTAATTTATTTGCTGGGGTGCATAGTCTGTTTTGTTTTGTTTTTTTCCTTAATTTTGGAGAGTGGGGGACCAGGGCAGAGGGAGAGAGAGTCTTTGTTTGTTTGTTTATTAAAACATTTTTTAAATGTTTATTTCTGAGAGAGAGGCAGAACACGAGTGGGACAGGGGCAAAGAGAGAGAAGAAGATACAGAATCTGAAGCAGGCTTCAGACTCCGAGCTGTCAGCACAGAGCCCGATGTGGGGCTTGAACTAGTGAACCACAAGATCATGACCTGAGCCAAACCAGCTGAGCCACTCAGGCACCCCATATGAGAATCTTAAGCACGCTCCACGTACTGCTCAGAGCCTGTTTCAGGGCTAAATCCCACAGCCTGGGATCATGACCTGAGCTGAAATTGAGTCAGACGCTCAACCAACTGAGCCACCCAGGAGTCCCTTAAATTCTTAGACATCCACACTAGTGGACTTGTAGAAAGGATCCATTTTGGTTTTTGCATGTCTGAAAAATGTCTGCTTTCTCACACCTAATCAGTAGTTTGTATGGTGCTAGAGTTCTGGGCTGAAAACATTGCCCACAGAACTTGGAAGAAAGTTTCCCACTGTTTTCCAGCTGGCTTCCTCTGACACTCTTCAGAAGGGGAAGGGAGTGCTTTGCCCTCTTTTTGACAGTTGGGGTATATGTGTAGGTTCCCTGTTGAGGCGTTGTTAGCACGCAGTGTAGGGAGTTCCCCTTAACCCGGGGGGTAGATGGCAGTTCTGATTCCCCCAGAGGCCTCCACTGAGACCTCTCTGGCTGGGTAGAGTGGTGTCATTTTGCTGCTCTCCACATGGCCTCAGTTACTGCCACGGGAGAGTGGAAGTCCAGGTTTTCGATTCCACCGAAACCACATCGAGGGCTCCTCGTTACTGCTGGGGTGATGGAAGTCCCAGCCCTGTACTTGACTTTCTTGGCAGTGGCGGGTGTATGGGATTCTTCATGACAGCCTGGCCAAGGCACAGATTTGGTTTCTTCCCTGTTTGTCCTTTGCTGACCTGTCTTAAGGTGAGGCCAAGCAGGTTTTTCTGGGGTGTTTGGCTGGTGTTTGGTGTTTGTTGTTTTCCTAAAGGTTTTCTGACTTTTTCGGCTGGCCCTTTGGTAGACTTTTATTGGAGGATTTTTTTGGTCTGCATCAATTGGGATGACAGCTGTAGGCATGAATGGAGATTGAATTTTATCAAATGCTTTCACTACTGATCATAGAATTTCTTTCCCACGTGTTACTGTAAGTGATGTTTATTTTCAAATGTTTAACTCTGCATCCCTGGGAAAAACCCATTTGGTCATGATGTATTATCCTTTTTATACATATTGGTGGATTCAATTTACTGTTATTTCTTTTATGGTCACATCTATATTCATAAGAGATTTTGGCTGTAATTTTCCTTTATTGTAATGGTCTTGTTAGTTTTTGGTATCAAGGTCATGCTGGCATCATAAAAAGGAAAGATATTTTTTAAAACTATTATATAAGTGGTGTGGTTTTAGTAGAAGAGGTTATTGGTGATTATAGATTTTTGGATGAGCATTGAATTTAGGAAAATTAAGCGTTGCTTGTAAGAATGGGGATAGGGAAATGCTTATTTGTGTTTCACTATAATATGAGGGGGTAACTAATCCCTTCTACCCCCCCCATTATATACACATATTTATTTTACTTTTATTGGCTGGATAATTCCACATTAAGTGAAAGCCGTCATGATATTTTATCTGTCAGTATTTTAGTGCATGTCTTTTAAGAAAAACAGTATTTTTCTGTATAATGAGTATACTTTTGTCACCATCAAGAAATTTCATACTCATAAAACATCACCTAATAAACAATCCATATTTACATTTTTCCATTTGTGCTAGTAATGTTCTTTGCAGCTGTTTATTTTTGAGCCTGGGTCCAATTAGGGATCACATGTTGCATCTAGTTGTCATGTCTCTTGTTCCCATTTACCTAGAATGGTTCTTCTGTTCCTCCACCTTTTACGTCTAAAACTGACCTAAAATTTTTTTAAGTTATTTATTTTGAGAGAGAGAGGGAGTGTGAGCAGGAGAGGGACAGAGAGAGAGGGAGAGAGGGTCTCTCAAGCAGGCTCTGTGCTGTCAGTGCAGAGCCAGATGTGGGCTCGATCTCATGAAACCATGAGACCATGACTTGACCTGAGAGTCAGACACTAAGCTGGTTTAGGCACCCAGGCACCCCTGAAGTTGACTTTTGAAAGCATCCAGACCAGCTGTTTTATAGAATGTCCCACATTTAGAATTCATGCCATTCATGCTTAAGTTCATGTTTAAACATTTTGGCAACAAAACAATAGGTAATGCCATGTTTTTTTTTTTTTTTTAAAGTAGGTTTCACGCCACCATGGGGCTCAAACTTATGACCCTGAGATCAGGACCTGAGCTGAGGTCAAGAATTGGCTACTTAACTGACTGAGCCACTCACGTGCCCATCATGCATTTTTATTCTTGGAGTTACTTTTTTCTTCCATTTTTTTTTAAAGGTTCTTATTTGTTGTCTTTTTTATCTTCTCTTGTAGCTTTCTGTTCCTGTTTTGTAAAAGTTATGTTTCTTTCTGTTCTATTTAAGAATACTAGTTTCCTGAAACATATTTCTTAATCATTTTCAGAGATATATTCTTCTTCCAAGAGATGATGTTCCCTTTCCTCCATTTGCAGTATTTTTAAAAGGTCTTTTATTTTCCCTATGGCCTTGACATAGGTGAGCCCTGTCTAGATTTGCTGTTTGCCGTAAGTGGGGTGAATGGGTTACCAAGGGCACTATTCTTTGTGCCCTGGGTGACTATCTGGTCCCCTTCTCAGATCTTGTAGCTGACAAACTGGTTCATGTTCACTGTTCCTGTTCAGTTTCTAGTGACTAGCAGGCATTTATGCTAATGAGGTAGAATTTTATTCTCTCACTGCCTGATACTCTCCTATTTTGAACTAATGACATACAGAACAACTAAAATTCCCAAAGTATACTCCATTAGAGTTGTTCTTGTCCCTGTTCTCACTGTACTTATGTGTGATTATTGTAACCAGTAGCAAGTGGCTCTACCTACCTATTAAAATGTGTGTGTGTGTGTGTGTGTGTGTGTGTATACACGATCCAAGAGTATAACGAGGATTGAAGGGCACAGTGACTAAAGGTAACCAGTTACAGTAGAAGAGCGGTAATGAGGACTGATATTTGGATATTTCCTTTTGGTTTACATCACATTGTCTTCAAGAGTCCATCTATCAGTGACAGTTGTCAAGAAGTAGTATCAGAAGAGTAGAAAGTCTTCACAGCTAGATGGAATAACTCCAAGGTTTGTCACCTTGGGTGGCTGAGAAAAAGGCAACAGAGCTTACATTAAGAGGAGGGAAACTGAGGAGATTTTCTGGGTTTTGATTCTTCATTGGTCTGATTTGAGTTCTACTGAGTGTGAGGTTACTGTCCATGTGGACCTCTCCAGGGACAGTTGTAATTTTGGACATGAAGGTCACTGGAGAGGTGGGAGCTAAAGATAGAGTTTGGGAGTTGACTACAGAGTGGTGAGTAGGGAGAACTAAAGACATTTCATGAATATTTAACAGGCAGGCAGAGGGCGGGAGGGAGAGAGGGATCAATCAAACATCAAGTCTTGTTGATTCGTGTACTTGCCTCCTTCTCTCTTGCTGTCCTCTTGGTCCTGGCCACCATCTCCCACTGTAGTGGTTGTTTACCAATCTTGCCTCTCCCCAGTCCTATCTCTGCAGTATCCAGAGTGAGCCTTCCAGGGGCAAATCTGATCCTGTCAACTTACTGATTAAAATCCTTTAGTTATTCCCCATGCTTCCAGATGAAAATCCACACATCTGACGTGGCTTATAAGGCCCTTTGAGATCTTAACTCTGTCTGTTATTATACAAATAGGGACTAACATTTATTGAACTCTTTTGAATATTAGTATTTGTTCTAAGTACTTGATATGTGTTAATCTTCACCCTTAATCTTTCAATTTACTCTTGTTAACAACCTGATGGAGAGGTACTGCTATGATCCACATTTTGCAGATGAGACAGATTTCTAGTTGCTTAAGGTGACAGAACTGACAAGGGGATCTAATAACTTTACACCTACTGTATACATATATATATATATGTAGTCCTCACCATAAACCTATGAGGGAAGTATTGCTACCCCCTTTTACAAATGAAGTAACCAAAGTCAGAGGTGATGTTTGTCCAGATGACACAGATTATAGGTGGTGGAATTGGGATTGAATCCCAGATCTGTGTGACTCTGAGCATGTTCACTCCTCCATTCTGTCTGACTCTGGAGTACCCCTTATCTCCTACTTCTAAACATACATGCATACACCCTTGGTTAACTTCCAGTCATTCTTCAGGTTTTAGCTCGGATAGAGCTCTGGAGAAACCTCTGAGCAGCCCCTTTACCTTTCCTGCTGCACTTGGAGGAGGAGTTCTGCCCATCAGTCCTAGTTGTTACTGTTCTTGA
This sequence comes from Suricata suricatta, assembly GCF_006229205.1. Classification (NCBI taxonomy): domain Eukaryota; kingdom Metazoa; phylum Chordata; class Mammalia; order Carnivora; family Herpestidae; genus Suricata; species Suricata suricatta. The sequence goes on from NC_043712.1 coordinate 10,556,357, forward strand.
TTTTCCCCATAGTGTACAAACTTCATGAAGTCAGGTACCGTGAGAGTCTTGCTCACTATTAAATTTTGAATGACTTGCACAGTACAGGCGTATAGTAAGTACTCAGTTAATATAGATTGAAAAATTAATCTTTAATACAGTGTAGAAGTTTGGTGTTGGCTGGGTTTCATCTTTAAAGAGTATATAATCAGTAGTCCTTTATTATATTTAACTCCCAACTACTTACGGTTTTTCCAAATAACTGATGATCCTCAAATCATGTGGTTTTGGCAGATCTTCTTTGGGATTATAAATATTTGTGTTTTGGAGGCCATTGTTACGCTTTATTCTTGAGTAAGTCCAGGAAGTGCTGGTTTAACTGGAGGGTGCAGCCTGGGTGCCTCACTTGTGGTGACTACAGTATAAATTCATTTATTCTTATACTGATCATTGAAAGTTATTTCTATTCTACCTGAAAGATGGTTATTCTCTTTGGTGCCAGAGGGTGGGCATTCACAGCCTGGAATTAAAGAGGAAGAAATTTACACAGTGTTCTGATGGCCTACTTCTTAATCTTTTCTCAGGCAAACTGGTCTCACCTTTCCCACCTTGGTCTGACTTCCTCACTGGAAAAGTTTCACGTTGCATAGAAAAGAAAATTTAGCAGGAATATGAGTTACACATTATTAGCTCAGTGTTGCTCAAACATGTTCAGGTGATTGAGTGCCTAAAAATCATGGTATTGTGTGGGATACTCTGAAATATTTATATACTAAATGTCAAACTACATTTCCTTTCCCGAAATCCGAATACTATTTTATATTGAAGAGACAGAGAACAGCAGGTGAGAAAGGTTTAAGAAAAACTTATGGTAGGAAAACTTAAAATTAGATTACATTATTTTTCTAATGCAAATTGAGAAGAGGCCATTTTTGGCCCCTTAGTCTAGTTCCCAAACCTCCAGTGTTTTAAGTAGAATAGACTGAAGAACTATAAAATTGATTCAATAAGGGGGAGAGAAGAGAGAACTAAAATAGAAGGTGACAATGTCAAGGTTTTCACTTTGAGAGCATCAAAACAGCACTGACAAACTGGGGAGTCAGGAGGGAGAACTGGCAGTGAGGTCAAGAAGAATGACTTCGGTTGACAGTAAACTAATGATAGGCCAACGAGAAAAATGCAAGAGGCATTTAGAAGGTAGGTTGAGTGTCTATCGCATAATGAAGCCTTCAGAAAAATACCAGATGCCACTGTTACCAGGAAGAGACCATAGAGATTTGGAAACCATTGGCACAGATGAGAAGCATGAAGCTATGAGTGTTGTTTTGAGACTGAATATAGCAAAACACAGTTCAGGGTTTGAACCTAGGAGGAAAGAAGAGTCCAAGATAAGCAGTGTAGCATGCTGTTGAGATGCCGGTGGAAATGGGTATCCAGAGAAGACGATTTGGTTTAACCGTGGGTTGTGGATGTCCTTTGAGAAAATGGTCTCTGTGTGGTCATCCACTAATTCATTCATGCAAGGCAGAAATCTAGGAGTTGTCCTTGATTATCTCCCATATCATTTGTCCCTTCAGTACAGTGATGAAGTGCTGTCAAATTTACCCTGCTAAGCAGAACACAAAAGTGAAACTGTACAAGAGTACTGGGTACATTAGACATTATCAAAATGAAAATCTTTTGCTCCTCGAAAGACACTCTTCAGGGAAATGAGAAGACAAGCCATCAAGTTCTGAAAGCTCTATTTGTAAACTCTTACTACTCAATAAGACAATCCAACAAAGAAAAATGGGCAAACGATTTGAATACTTTATCAAAGATGATCTACAGATGGCAAATAAGCTTATGAAAAGATGCTTAGCATCATTAGTCATAAGGAACGTGCAAATTGAAACTACCTTCAGAAAGCTCTGATACAACCAGTAGAGTGGCTAAAATGAAAAAGACTTACATTATGAAGTATTAGTAAGGATGTGGAGCACCTGGCGTTCTTGTGCATTCCTAATGGACTCCGAGATGAACCTTGGTGTTCAAAACCCATTCTGTGGGGTCATTTTCCTGAGCTCCTCTCCTTCTGTAATCTTCTTGTTTCCCTGAGGTTCTTTCTGCAGGTAAGAAATCTGGGGCCTTATTTATCCTGTTCTGCTGTGCACTTACCACGACTACATCTGTAGTCCAGACCTTGTAGTGGGAGGACACAGAAGAAAAGAAAGTAATTGGGATTTGCCCCATTCTCTTAAGGTTACATTACTGATTGAAGAGGAAGGTTCTTCACACACTGCTTTCGGTACACGTGGATTCCATGCTTCTTTTCCACTCCTTGAGCCTGAGCTAGAGTGCTTTTCCTGGAAATCTGTCTATGCTGTTGTCAACTTCTAGTTTTTACGCTTCCTTACATCCATGCTGAGTGATACTGGAGGAAAGAAAGTGGTAAATGTATGGTTTATCACTGGGTTGGTGAAACTGTGAATTACAGTCTTCTCCCGCAATACATCTACTATGATTTATCTTCTTGATTCCTCATATAGGTGCTCTATGAATTCTGCCCTGGTCGTAGAGAAGTATTTTATAGCTATGAGAGACCAGGTAGAGTAGGAACTAAGTGAAGATGGGAACCCAAAAAAAGGTAAATAGAGCATTAAAACCAGCTTGGGCTGTACCCCATTTTCTTTACCTCTTCTGAAGTATTGATTAGTCTTATAATTTCTGTGTCTATCTTGGTCTACTTTTTAAAAAAATAATATCTCTGAACATTGTTCTAAATGATTTCTGTAAGTTCTTAAACTCATTTTGGTTATATTTCTAATTCTCGTTGGTTGTGACCTTTCTGCTCTTAACAACCATTGAGTTATTTTTATTTTGAGAAATGCTTTGTTTTTCAGTTTTGCTTGATCATGTCATAGTTTATTACTCTTTACTAATTTTCAGTCCTTTTTCTCCTTTAAGCTTATTGAACATTTATTCCATATCCTGTTTCTCATAATTCTAATATCTGAAGTCTTTAAAGTCTGATTCTGCCATCTTTTATTTCTTATTTATGGGCTTTGTTTCCCTGAGGATTCTATTGCCCACAAACGTGTATTTCTTAGAGGTGTGTGTGTGTGTGTGTGTGTGTGTGTGTGTAGGCCAAGATTGAAGTGAATTTTTCCAGAGAAGATGTACATACTTTTTGTTAGGGCTCTGTGGCCACTTTCAGTTTGTGACCACTTCAACTTGAATTCCTGGACTGAGGTTTTTCACCATTCAGTAGCAATCCCTTGTGAGGACCAGCTTGTGGTTGAACTTGCCGGAAGATTGCCAAGTTTTGAGAGTAGTGGTTTTCATTATGGTTTTTGGGGTGTGTGTGTGTGTGTGTGTGTGTGTGTGTGTGTGTGTGTATGGGTTTCTATCTCGATCACCTTTGTAGTCCTAGTTTAAATTATGAGGAGGGAAGTGTATGTTATTCTTTCTACCATAGGCTGAATGTCTGTATTCTTTGAGCCCCATATAATTGGGAGAATGAATTTTGCATTGGACTATGTAAATGCCTTCAAGGGAAAAGCTAGTTTTTGTGTTTTGCTTACCCTTTTGGGTTCCTATCTTCACTTAGTTCTTCATCTGAATCTTCTGGTTTTTTTCCAGTCTCATTAGTGTATTTATTGGAGAAGATAAAAACATCCATTATTTGTAATTATTTTCAGTAGAGATTCAGAAAGGTACTTAGCTTGTCATATGGCGAGAAATAGAATTCACGGCTGCAATTTTTCCAGGTTTCAGCCTGATTTAGTTACTAGTCTTCAAACTTTACATGAACGCTTATGTCTCAGTACGTTGATCAGGCTGTTTCCCCTGCTTAAAATCTCCTGTCCCCCCACCTGGCCAAATCCTTTTCATTGTCCAATGTCCACTTCAAGTTCTCCCTCTTCAAGAGAAGCATCACAGAATGCCCTAGCTCAGTAGTTCCCACATGTTTGGAATGCTTGTACTAATAAAATCTCAAAAACAAGTTTTGTGGAACCACATGGAAATAATTGTCTCCCATCATTATTTTTAAAAAGAAATGACATTTTTACAGCAAAGAGCAGGAAGAACATGTCTGATTAAGGATGGTTTTAAAAATTGAATTAAATACTTTTATATGGAGAATACACTGCAAAGTCCCTGTTCTCCCCCTTATTATGCTACTGACTGTAAATAGCCTCGTTGCAGACTGTCCACAGGTAATTGGACCCATCACCTTCAGCCAGGATGAGGTCTTCAACGTGCAAGCCCATGGCATTTTATTTAACCATTTATGTGGCACGTAGTCATAGATTTCCTCATGACAGTTCATGTTTGACTGTTTACATTTTATTGAAAACATTTTTTTAATGTTTATTTTTGAGAGAGAGTCGGAGTGTAAGTGGGGAAGGAGTAGAGAGAGAGGGAGACAGAATCTGAAGCAGGTTCTAGGCCCTGAACTGTCAGCACAGAGCCCACCACAGAACTTGAACTCACGAGCCGCGAGATCATGACCTAAGCTGAAATTGGATGGTTAACTGACTGAGCCATCTAGGCGCCCCATATCTTTACATTTTATTATATTTTATCTCCTTGATGGGGGGTTGTAAGCTCCTTAAGAGCTATTATATGTATGTATTTAGATTACCCATAAATATGTGTTGAATGAGTTAAATTTAGATGCCTCTGATGATAGTTGAAACCTAGAAATATTTATAGTGCACACATTTGAGTATATCACAGCTTTGCTTGTTGTTTATTTCTTGAGGAAAAAGAAGTTTTAATATGAATCATGAGTCTCTTACTCATCTCCCTTCTCCTCAGGGAAATTCACTCAATTAACAAACTTAGTGAGTGCTTGTTAAAAGCCAAGCCTTTTGTTAGAAGCTGAGAATACAAAGATGAAGTGAAACAAGGTTCCAGTCTAGAGGGTAAGACGTATGTAAAAGTAGAAAGCATGGAATACCACCTGGGAAGCCTTTTAATGGAGCTTTGAAACCAGCCTTGTGACAATGTAGGGTGAGCAACTGAGCTCTGTAAGGGAGTCAGGCCTCCAGAGAGGAGGGAAGGCATTTGTTCATTTATTCATTGATTCAGCAAATAATCTCAAGGGCTTACTATTTGCCAAGCACTGTTCTAGGTGCGTCTTGAATGAATAGGATGTTCGGAGGTAGAGCACATTTTAGGAGGAAAAATTGTGATCAAGAACATACCCTTTGAAGGAACAACATGTCTGGGTCTGAGTTCATACACTGCTACTTACTGGATAGCTTGCCCCAAATTTAATTTTTACAAGGCTATTAACTTTTTAAAATTCTTTTTTAGAGAAAGCTTGGGCAGGGGAGGAGCAGAGGGAATGGGAGAATCCCAAGCAGGCTCCATGCCCAGTGTCAGGACTTGTTCTTATTACTGTGAGATCATGAACTGAGCCGAAATCAAAAATTGGACACTTAACTGACTGAACCATCCAGGTGCCCCAACTACAGGACTATTTTGTAAAATCCACAAACATTCCTTACCTCACAGGATTGTCATGTGGCTAAAATGAGGTATGGTATATAAAATGCTTAGCTCAGCTCCCAGCCCTTCTGAAAGAGCCTAGTAAAAGGTAAATGTACATACAAGGCATAGGTGATTGAGGCCTGATGGGACACTCACTGTGACTGTAGTGTGGGAGGTGACTGAGTAGTGGCAGAAGCTGAAGGGGCTAGCTGGGGCTCAGTTGCAAACCTTGCTTGTCATGTTAATTAGTATCTTTTTTTATTTACATTTTTTATCTGTTTATTTTTGAGAGAGAGTGGGGGCAGGAAGAGAGATGCAGAGTGCAAGTTGGGGAGGGGCAGAGAGAGAGGGTGACACAGAATTCAAAGGAGGTTCTGGGCTCTGAGCTGTCAGCACAGAACCCAACAGGGGGCTGGAACTCAAACTGTGAGATCATGACTTGAGCCAAAGTTGGACGCCTAACCAACTGATCCACCAGCCTCCCCACTTTGTTTCTTTTTAAAATAAAAAAATTTTTTTTAATGTTTTATTTTTGAGAGAGAGAGAGCATGCACACACATTGGGGGAGGGGCAGAGCTAGAGGGAGACCTAGAATCCCAAGCAGGCTCCAGGCTCTGAGCTGTCAGCACAGAGTCCATCAGGGGTTGGATTCACAAACTGCAAGATCATGACCTGAGCCAAATTCAGCTGTTTAACTGACTAAGTCACCCAGGTGCTCTTCTTCTCTTCTTTAAGTTTGAGAGAGAGAGAGTGAGCAAGCGAGTGAGAGAACAGGTATACAAGTTGAGGAGGAACTGAGAAAGAGGGAGAGAGAGAGAGAGAGAATCCCAAGTAGTTTCTGCACTGTCAGCACAGAGCCTGATGGGGGGCTCGATCCCATGAACTATGAGATCGTGACCTAAACTGAAGTCAAGAGTCGGATGCTTAACTGACTGACTCACCTAGGTGCCCCAAGCATCTTTATTTTGAATGCATTTGGCGGTCTTGGAGGGTTATATTTTTGTCTTTATTTACTAAACTGTGTTGTGGCATGTAGAGCTTAGCATAGTAGTTAAGAGCATGAACTCTGAAGCCAAAATGCTTGGGTTCTGGGTCCCAGCTTCTTCATTTCCTAAATGTGTGACCTCAGGTGCTTGAACCTATCTCTACCTTAGTTTCTTCACTGGTAAATTGCATAATCAACAAACCTATCTTATATGTTTGTTTTGTTTGCATATATGCTTTTTGAGCTACTTTTTTTCCTAAAGGTATGAAACCCTGTTTCAGAGGAAATATTTAAAATTTAGAATTAAAAGCAGTAAAAGTAGATCTATGTGATGGGTCCCTTCCCTTCCCCCTATGGCCTCTGAGACATGTCTGCCCTACACTGAAAACCACTGTCCTAGAAAAGTACCATCTTTCACTTAAGTATTTGTTGAATTGATATTCAGGACAAATAACTTACGAAAATTGGGAAATTAGCATTTTTATTAATCTAAATATTTCAATAAAAAATCATGAGCCTTCATATAACTAAAATATAACTTTGTATTTAACAAAAAAGATTTTGCAATTTTTAAAAAAGTTTATTTACTTTGAGAGAGGGAGAGAGAGCATGAGCGGAGGAGGAACAGAAAGGGAGAGAGAGAGAATCCCAAGCAGGCTGCACACTACCAGCACAGAGCCCCACACAGGGCTCAAACTCATGAACCTGAGATCATGATGTGAGCCGAAGTCGGATGCTTAACTGACTGAGCCACTCAGGTGCCCCTGCAAATCTTTTTGATTTAGAATGCTAGAGCTACAAGATGTCAGAACTGGAAGAGATCTTACTTAGTGATCTATTTATAGATAGGGAAATTGGATTCTGCAGAGGGAGGTCTTTGAAGCTATGCTATAGCCAGCCCCCGTGTGCGCATGTTTTAGACCTTCTGGCCCACTGTTGTCTCTCGTTTCTTGCTCAAAGGCACAGCCAGTTCATTGCCAGAAGCAGGGTAAGCAGATAGTTTTCACCATTCCAGGATGGGATACAGGAGTCCCGTGTGTTACACCTCTTGCTGTTTTACAGTATGTGTTCTTGGCTGTAATGTTGACTTTGCTCTGAAAGTTTACTTGGTGAGTCTATGGATTGTTTTTTTGTTTTTCCTGTTAGTCTTAGAGCTCTCAGAGTACCTAAGGGTTGGGACTTGGACTGATGAGGCATTCCAAGATGACTTTCCTTATATTGATAAGTTTTAATAGCTGTGATTAATTGCTATCTATCCATAAATCTAGAATATAGGTAAACTATCAGAAACAAAGATGTTCTAAATTAAAAATGGGTATTATTATTTACCTGGGTGAGTAAGCAGACCCACGGTAGCTGAAAATCATAAGGAAAATTGAAGTTGTTTTCCTCTCTGTTAATACTCTTTATGTTAAGGAAACGGCAGGCACTTGAATGTGTGTCCATGACTGGTTAGGCAGAGCCTGCACACTCTGGAACACTCACTCGGCAACTAAAGTTCCACAATGAGGCTCTCAAAACATTTTGATAGTGTTTAGGCTTTTCTGTCTCTCAGGGATCATGTAGACTCTTGTGTTGGATTTTCTGTCTCCCTTATGCTTTCATTTTTAAGCACTGCTATTTATTTAAGTAGGTCTGGGTATGCACCAGAATCACCTGGGGAACTTAAAGATTTTGGGAGGACCCCACTGTAGACCCTCTGAACCAGAACCTCTGGGACCTGGGAATCTGTATTTCCAAAAAGTTTCCTCAGGTGATTTTTTTCAAACAGTTCACTGACCGAAGTTCTAGAACGGTCATATAACTGATGCCAGCTCTGAGATTTCATTCTGGATTCTTAGGAGAGAGAATTTGACTCAACTTATTCTCAGTCCTTGTCCATCTATATTTCTAAGGGAATGGTCCTATATTTTGCTTCTTAGTGATGGATGAATTTATAGCAGTTTTCAAGCTGTCTTCCCATAGAACTTTGGTATTCCATTAGTTCAATTAAAATTGAATGATGCTGGATATTTTTCCCCAGGTCTGTCTCTGTTTTTGTGCCACACACACACACACACACACACACACACACACACAGACACGTAAATGGACAGAATATTTCCATTTTAAGTAAACATTTCTGTTGAACAGAAATAATTTTTATATAATCAAACCCATCCGTTTTTCACATTATGGTTCTTTAAAGTTTATTTTAATTATTCAACCATATGGGATTGAACTCATGACCCAATATCAAGTCACATGCTCTTGTGACTGAGCCAGCCAGGCACCCCTGGTTTGTACTTTTGAACTCTCCTGTCCTTAGCTATCCAGATCTATGGTTTTGGCTTTGGACACTATCAGAGAAGGAGTTCAAGGAAAAAGTCCTAGAAGGAAATTAGATGGAAATAGAAGAGTTGTAGATGAAAGAGAGAGAATGAAATTATCTTAATTTCAGTTCCAAATTCCTTCCTACATAGATGGTCATGTCTGCAAATAGGAAAAAATTGACTTCTTCCTTTTCAATCCATCTGCCTTTTATTTTTCTTGCCTTATTGCCCTGGCTGGGCTGTCTAGTACAATGGTGAAGTGGTGTGGGTGGACATCCTTGGCTTTTTTCCAACCCTGGAAGGAAGATGTTTAGTATTTCACCATTAAGTATAATGTTAACTATAGGTTTTTCATAGAGGTTCTTTATTAGGTTGAGGAAGATTGCTTCTATCCTTAGTTTTCTGAATTTTTATCATGAATGTGTATTAAAATTTATGAGATGCTTTTTCTGCATTAATTGATGTAATTATGGTTTTTCTTCTTTAGCCTGTTAAGATGGGATAGACTGTATCAACTGGTTTATCAATATCGAGCCAGCCTTACATCCTTGGAATAAACTCTACTTAGTCATGGTGTATCTTGTTGAACTCTATTTGCTATTTGCAACTATTTTGGTGAGGATTATTTTTTGTCTGTATTTGGGAATATATTGACCTATTGTGTGTATGTGTAGAGTTTATATTTTTGGTACCGTCTTTGTCTGGTTTTGGTATTATAGTAATACTGGCTTTGTAAAATGAGTCGAAGTGTTTCCTCTTGTCTTCTGGGAGATACTGTATAGAATTGGAATTCTTTTTTTCTTAATTGAGGTATTTTTATTTTATGTACAATGAGTTAGTATTAAGGTAGGTATCTTGGATATTTGCAGTTAAGGTATCTGGGTTATCTGTAGTAAGGTAGGCATCTTGGAAGACCCATTCAGGGAAGTTCATTTAACTCAGCGTAATGAAGCACATATCCTTCATGTACTGATGGAAACACTGGTGGTGCGCATTGAGGCCTTATTTCCAGATCAGACTGTGCCAATTTGCGTGGATGCGGCAAGGATGAGAACCCTGGCCAGATTTCCCTGGATGGCTCCAGTAGACCTACTGGTGACCCATCTTGCTCTCTTGGGTGCAATGAGGCAAAAGGTAGAATTGGTATTAATTCTTTAAATGTTTGGTAGGTTTCTCCAGTGAAACCATCTGCATCTATTGAGATGATCATTTGACTTTTCTTATTTCGTTCCTATAGTACCATTTCTGATGCTCGTTATATATTGGTATAGATCCATATTTCCATCTGGCATCATTTCTGCTTGAAGGGCTTCTAACATTCCTTGTAGTGTAGGTCTGCTGGTGATGAATTCTTTCAGCATTTGCAAGGTCTGAAAAATCTTTATTTTGCCTTCACTTTTGAAATATTCTCTGGGAATAGAATTCGAGGTTGTCAGTTTCTTTCTTTCTGTACTTAAAAGATGCTGCTCTACTGTTCATTCATTTGCCTTGTTTCTGACAAGAAATCTGTCATTCTAATTCTTGTTCCTGTGAATGTAACGTGTGTTTTTTGTTCTACTTTTAAGATTTTCTCTTTATTACTGATTTTGAACAATTTGGTTATGATGTGCCTTAGATTTCTTTCTGTTTCTTGTGCTTGAAGTTTGTTGAGCTTTTTGGATTTGTGCTTTTATAGTTTTCATCAAATTTAGAAATTTTTTGAGCATTATTTACTTAAAATAGTTTTTCTGCCTTTTCTTCACCTTTGGGGATTCCAATTACTGATATATTAGGCTGTGTGACATTGTTCCATAGGTCAGTGATGCTCTGGGTTTGTTAGTTTGTGGCCCCCCCCCCCCCCCCCGTATCTTTCATCTTGGATACATTCTAAGTCTTCAAGTTCACTAATCTTTTCCTCTGCAGTGTTTACTCTGCAGTTAATTCCATTTGGTGGATTTTTCATTGTAGTTTTTATTTCTAGAAATTCAGTTGGGTCTTTTTTGAATATCCTATGTCTCTTAATTTTGTCACCGCTTGGAATACAGTTAGAACAACAGTTTGAATGTCCTGTCTTCTGATTTTAACATCTGTGTCAGTTCTCGGATGGCCTCAATTTTTCTCTGAGCTATGGGTCATATATTCCTGATTCTATGTATGTCTGGTAATTTTTTATTGACTGCCAGGCATTGTGTATTTAATTTTGATGGGTGTGGGGTATTTTTGTCTTCTTCTGACTATTCTTGGACTTAAGGCAGTGGTTGGAGGCAATCAAAGGCTCCTCTCATTTGTTTTGGATCTCTCAAGGGATTGCTGTGCTTTGCTGCCTGATATCTTGAAAAACATTGTTTCATATATTTCATTAGTTGGGTGTGAAAGAGTTTGATCCTTCTGTGTCTTTAAGATTTGTTAGGTGGGTCTGAAGCAGTATTCAACCTAGGGCCAATTATTCCCCATTACTAAGGGAATGCCTTTCTCTATCCAATGCAGTATAAATTGTGAGCTTTTCCACCTTGGCTTGGTTTTTTAAGTTTTTTATTTGGTTTTAAACAACCAAAATCTTAACAGAAAGTTGGTAGCACAATATAAAGAACTTTAAAACAAAACAAAACAAAACAAAACAAAACAATTTTAAGTGAGGTGCTGGTCTGATGCCCCCTGAATACTTCAGTGGGCTTTTCTTACAAACAAGGACATGCTCCTATAAAACCAGAATCTAAACATCAAAATCAGGAGATTAACATTGATGCATTACTATATCGTATCCTTAGACCCCAAATTTCAGTAATTCCAACAACATTACTTATTATAGTAACAAGATCCAGTTCAGAATCACACGTTACATTTAGTTATCATGTCTCTCTCTCTGTTTCCATCAGTCCAGAAGAACTCTTTAGTCTTTTCTTGATTTTCATCACCTTGATACTTCCAAAGATGACAGGCCAAACATTTTTTTAGAAGATCTCTCAGTTTGAATTTCATTGTCTGAGGTTTCTTAAGATTAGATTCTGGTCAAGCATCTTTGGCAGGAATATCATGGAAACAATGCCAGTTTTCCCATTGTTTTCTAGCAGTTTGTCTCATTACTTATGTTGATCACTTTAATGAGTTGATTAAGGTAGTTTTTGCTAAACTTCTACCCTGAAAACACACTCTTTTCCCTCTTGCAATTAGTATTTTGTGGAAAGGTACTTTGAAACTATGTAAATGTTCTGTTTCTCATTCAGTTTTCAACCTGTTCACTTATTTATGTCAATGTGGACTCATGGTTTCCTATTTTATTTGATCGGTTAGTAATCTGTTAACGTCATTATTGAATTTGATCCTCAAATTACCCAGATCTGGCCAATGGGAGCCTTTTCAAGCTTGTCTTTTTGACACTTCCTATCATTCTTTGAGTACTTCTTTGCTTTCTGACACAAGAAGATGTTCCAGGCTTGTCTTGTACTTTCTCTGCCCTAGCCCCTGAGTCAGTTATTTCCCCAAGGAGCTCTGGTTCCTTTTAAAGAAGAATCGTATTTAGCACATAACATCTGGGTACTAGGTACATTCATTGCTCGCTCTGGCGGTGTTGCTGCTTCCAGGATTAGCCAGGAAATCTGTGTATGTTCAAAAGTCACATTACAGGGGCGCCTGGGTGGCTCAGTTAGTTAAGCTTCCGACTTCAGTTCAGGTCATGATCTCACTCTTGTGAGTTTGAGCCCCATGTCAGGCTCTGTGCTGACAGTTCGGAACCTGGAGCCTGCTTCAGGTTCTGTGTCTCCCTCTCTCTCTGCCCCTCCCCTTCTTGCATTCTGTGTCTGTCTCTTTCTCTCTTTCAAAAATAAACAAACATTAAAAGAAACTGCCCTTATAAGAAAAAGTTAGATTACATTTACATTTTATTTCCTTATGTATATATTTATTGAAAACTTTGAGTTCACAGTAATGCCTCCAATTCAAACCCAACTCTGTAGAACTCAGTTTCTTGTTTACTTCACTTGTGTGAAAGCAGGCCCTCCTTACTGGTCTTGGGTTTTAATGAGGCACATTTCCCCTTCACCTCTACCTCATGTGGATGCTCTCCTCTTTGACCTTGCTTTCCTAGGATCATGGTACTTACTCTGGTGGTTTGAAATGCTGCTGCCCTCCTCGCTGCCCTGTGGGTACCTTGCTTGGACTCTGATGCCCCATCATGCTGAGAAAGCTGACCCAACCCCACGTGGCCAATCTCTTCATACCTACCCAGGCTTCCACACCCCACTCTAGGGTGCCCTTGTGCTTGGACATGCTCCTCACCCACTTGGGTTCTGACACCCATGTACCTCTGTGCAGTACACTCCTCACTCCACTTGTGTTTCAATATCCTAGGCCTGGTTGCTGCTGTGTGTGAACACATTTCTCCCTCCACTCAAGTTCTGGCTCCCCATGCCAGGCTGCTCCCCACTGAGTGAGTGTATTCCTTATCCACTTGGGTTTTGCATTGTATCGCCAGGCCACCCCTTGGTGTGGATGTCCTCCTACACCCTGCTCATGTTTTGACAGCCCTTGTCAGGGTCTTTGAGGGACATTTTCCTCACTGTGTTCAGGCTCTGACACCCCACACTGGGCCACTGCCCACATGGACAGCTACCTTGCTTTGTCTAGGTAGCACTAAACTGTTCAGAAAGAGCAGAGGAAATGCTAGGGAAAGGGAGGCTCTTAGATATTTTTTAAGAACAGAAGTTTAATAATAATAGACATGATCTTTGCACATGTTATAAATGTGGTTGAGGACTCTATATTTCACACTGCAGCTCAGCACGGCAGAGAATTTCTTAAAACTGTATGGAGTATTGTACATGGCCAAGGGGTATGCAGACACTGTTTTTCTTCATGGAATGCAGCTAAATTTCTTCCATTTGCTTGCTTTGCTCATAGTGGCATGAGAACCTCTCCATAGGCATATATGGAAAAGTAAAACTTTGTAAGTCCTCGCGCAGCAGGATCTGTGTATCTTTATTAATCTGATCCTGAGAGCATTATTAGAAATGAAAAGTTAAGTGTAAAATCTTGAAACAACTTGTTTGTATAATTGTACTTGTTTGTACAACTAAGTTAATCATTTTCTAACAAGTCTCGACAATGACTGCATTCTTCTATGGAGGTGTTAACTTGTTATGGGTTAGAAAAAGCACCCTTTGATACAGCATTTTTGGTCTGGAAAAACGGCTTTAATTTCAGAGTTCACTGAAACAAATGGAGACTTGTTGGAAATGTTAACACTACCCTTTTGCTTGTTTGTCTGGCTTAAAGGAATCAATGTTTAGTAGGTGAAGTTTGCTAGCATGTTCTGAAATGTATACAGTTTCTCTTGACTACGTTGTCAACTTTAAGACAGTTCAGCTGTTATGAATTTTGAACTATAGCTCAGCCTCCTCAGCATATAGGTTCGTAACTAAAGAAACAGTGTGATGACGTCAGATCATGAATCTGTAGAGACTAGGCTGCTATTTTGCTTGATAGACACTAGATACTAGCTGGTGTGAAGATTGATGGCTGTGAAATGGGTGAGGGGTCCTAAGGCTGTGTTGCGGTTTGTCACTGAAAGGGATGGGGGCCTTGCATTATGGCGTGGTTACCATATGCAGTGAAGATTCATTTTGTGAGGAGTTAGTGTTATATTTTTCTCCTAAACTCATAATATGTTGTAATTGAAGAAAAGTAGATCCTAATTGAAAGCTGATGATCCAGCAGAGTGATCAATAGCATAATACTCTAAAACAACAAGAACAACAAAACCCCATTAAGCTTTCCTGCTGCCTGAATATTGTCAAAGCCTTTGTCTGTTTTTTGACTTCAAGCTGAGTGTACTTAATCATTTTGAGAACATGGCCCTGAGCACTGAGCCTGGCCCTTCTAGTGAATCACTGAGAATTGTGGTCAGAATAGTGGTATTGAATAGCAATGCTCTCTTGGCTTACTTTCAGGCTTCATTCTCCCAGAAGCAAGAACTGAACAGACCTCCCTTCTTTCAAACACATTTTGGCTGTTTGTGTGTCATTTTTCTGTATTTAAGAGCCAAGGCTGTTGTCAGCAGGTGTGACTTACTGATACCTTTGACTCCAAAGAAAAATCTCTTTAAAGAGTAACAGTCATGTGTAAGCAGTGTGTATTAATAAATTAGCTCCTGTCAGAGAAAGAGAGAGAGAAGCAGTTATTGGGAGCTGGAAGCCACATGTCAGGTGTTGGAGGAAGACTCATTTGCCAAACAGTTACTATGGCAGGTGTCAGACGAGGGTTATGAGAAGACAGTCGGTGCCCTCATGGAGCTGCCAGTCTAGTGCAGAAGGTGATATTTAATCAGAGGTCATGGGTGGTTCTCCACGATGGCGCAGAGCCTGCTTAGGATTCTGCCCCTCACCTGCTTGTATGCATGCTCTCTGTCTCTGTCTCTCTCTCTCTAAATAAATAAATAATCTTAAAAAAACTAAAGCCCCTTGGGTAATTGTAATTGCATCAGGTTTGAATGTGGTAAGAACAGCAAGAGCCAAGGAAGCACAGGGAGCCCTGGAAGTGAAGAGGAGGGAGGGCCTCTTAACAGTCTGGGCTATGGGTGTGGGGGTTGAGAAAGGCTTCCCATAAAAGAGGAAGTGCCTAGCCGAGGCTTGATGAGTGAGTTTGTCTAGTCAAAAGACTGGAATTCCAGACTATTCCTTGGAGAAGAGCACCGGAATGATGTTGAGTGGTAAAGGGGTTAGATCATCCTTCAGATGATCCATTTGATCTGCTGCTCCCTTGCTTTGACTTCAGTTAGTTTATTCTGAGTGTCAGTACCTCCTCTTTAAATGGGTCAGCAGCACATGCAGGGTGGTTGAAGGTTAAAGAGGTAAGGCACGTAAAGTGCTTAGTGTCATGCCTGGCACGCAGAAACAGTCAGTAGTGGAAGTAGTATGGTAATGATGTCACGAGAGAACCAGAACCTGGTTTGTTCAGTCGGCTGCACGTAGTTCTGTACAGTCAGATGTTCGGGTACAAGACTGCAGGAGGTGAGGGTGCGTGGCAAAAAAAAAAAAAGTTGCTTGGCAGGTGGGCAGGGTTCCAGATCATTGAGGTATACGATGTAAGGCAAATAATAGTGGGATATCATGGCAGAAGCAGGACATTTCCATGGTAATATGTTAAGCTAGATCATGAAGTGTTCTGGGAAAACTTGGGTCCATATTGGAAAATTGGCTCTGAATATGGTATTCTCAGCATCATTACGTGTACTGAATTAGCAGTGAGTGTTAATAGGACAGAAATAGGATTTTCGGTTCCTTTAGCCAAGTAGTTAAAAATATTGAGCATCTTGAAGAGTAATGGAGGAAATCAGCAGTCTCAAGGTAGTCCCAGAGACTCTCTGGAGATTGTTGTAGGCTTAGTTGTTTATAGGCTTAATGAAAATATTAAGAGTCTCTTTGCCATTTGCATTTAGAAGAGACACTTTTAAATTTGTTTTTTGATTTGCAGAGAAATAGAAAATGCTTCCATCTGCATTGGCTTCACTGGCCCCTTAAAATAACTTATGTATATTTGTTGGTGTGTTATATAACTTGTCACAACATTAGTCACCACTGCTTCCATAAGGCAACATGTAAGTGATCATGGATAAGCATGACTATAACTTATAATTATAGTCCAATTTGTTCTTAGTGTTTTAGTCAGCTCTTTGCTTTCTCCCTTTTTTTTTTTTTTTTAAAGAAACTGTCATAATCTTTGGCTCCGTGTACTAGAACTCTGGCAGCTATTTGAACAGAGTGAAAAACTTAGGTAGTTTTATTATCATTCATTAGAATGAAGCAGTAATAACCATGGTTAGCAGTAGAAGAGGAGAAAGCTTCAGCGCTTCTACAAATGCTGTTTTTCTTTGAAATCTATTTTATTGCAAAAGCACAGTGGAAATGATGGATTCTTGAGGTATACTTAGGTTTTTTTTTTATGTTGTATGTACTAAATTATTTGGAAGAAGAATTCCATTTAACTAGATCAGTGGTTCATTCTTAAAGTGGGGTCACTAGTCCACAGCATCACTATTACCTGTTAGTAAGCAAATACTTGAGTACTTGTTAGAAATGCTTATTCTTGGGTCCTACCCTCCTCCACTTGGGCCCCCCCCCCCCCCCCCCCCCCCCCCCCCCCCCCCGCCAACTCTGGAGTGGGACTGGAAATCTCTCTCTTCACATGCTAAAGTTTGGGAATCACAGAAGTATATAATCACTCCTGTCATTTATTGAAATCTTTCAGACCCCAGGAAGGCTAGTCTGTACTTCCTTCATTTCTTCTACTCAATGTTTGATTCTGGCTATGTGCCAAGCACTGTCTGGGTACCTGGGAAACACTAGTGGGTATGACAGATGACATCCTTGCTCTCCCACAGTTTACATTCAGAGGAGGGAGATGGACAGTGACCTAGATTGTGATAAGATACGCTGTGGAAAATTAAAATCAGCTGGTAAAGGATGTGTTGGGGGAAGGTCTTTCTGAGGAGGTCAAGTAGAAGGTGAGATTTGAAAGACAGGAAGGGTCCCCCATGTGAAGACCAGTGCAAAGACTGTAGATAGGAATGAGTTTGGTGTTTGAGGAGCTGAAAGAAGGCCTGTGTGGCTGGAGTGCGGTGAGCAAGGGGGAGATGTCTGAAACGAAGTTGGAGAGATAGAGGCCAGATCACGCAGACCCTTGTAAGGACTTTTCCCCCCTCCTCAGTTTTTTTTTCTATTAGAGAGAGAGAGTGAGAGAGAGAGAGAAAGCGAGTATGAGAGCACAAGTGGGGGGAAAGGGGCAGACGGGGAGAGAGAGAGACTCTTAAGCAGACTCCATGCACAGTACCACAAGTAGCTTGATCCCAGGACTCTTCGACCTGAGCTAAAGTCAGGAGTTGGATGCTTAAGAGACTGAATCACCCAGGTGCCCCATTTTTTAAAAATTAGGACAAAATACATATAAAATTGACCATCTTCACTATTTTATAGTGTACAGTTCAGTGGTTTTAACTATGTATTGCGCAGCCATCCCCATCATCTATCCCAAGAATTAAGACTTGACTTTGACTTTGTGTGAGATGGAACACTTTGGGGAGGTTTTGAGCAGAGGCCTGACATAGACTGACCTTTGCAATAAATGGATTATTGGCCACTAAGTTGAAATCTGACTGAAGGCGGGCAAGAGAGGAAGCAGGAAGGTCAGTCAGTCAGGAGAGTGTTAATCACAGTTATTGAGGTGAGATGATGGTGACATGGAAGCCTAGTAGTAGGGTTGGGGATGCTGAGAAGCATTCAGATTCTGGGTATATTTTGATGATCAAACGAACAGTATTTGCTGATTGTGGCATGTAAATGATTGTGACATATAAAACAGAGGAGTCAAAGATGCTCCCAAGTATTGTTTGGTCTGAATAATTGGTGGATTTCAAGTGACACAGATTTGAGGAAAAAAAGCACCATTTGTCAAATTAGAAATGCTTCTTGTTGGTCCAAGTGGGGATGTTGAGAAGGCAGTTGAAAAAGGGAGTCGAGTTGGGGAAGGTTGGAGATGTGACTTTGGGGCTTTTCAGCATTTGCACGGTAATTAAAGCTGTGAGGCTGAATGAGATTATCCTAAGTACTGAGTGGAGGCCAGGAGAGGTCCAGGACTGAATTCGAGGGTAGGAGAGCTTACAGGAGAAGGAATTAGCAACGTAGCAGCCCAGCCGGTAAGGGAGGAAGGGAACCAATAGAGTGCTATCCTGGAAGGCCAGGAGAAGAAAGTGTTTTAAGGAGGGAACAGTCGATCAACTGTGTCAAATGCTGCTGGGAGATTAAGACAAACCTTGCAAATTGGCCATTTCCGCACATTTTAGCAACGTGGAGGTCGTTGGTAATTCTAAATAGTTGCGGTGTCATGATGGGCCCAGGAGCGGGGTTGAAGCGCATTAGAGAAAGGGAGGAGAAGCAGCAGAGACAGTGGGTATAGACATTAGCACAGTCTTCATTTAGGTAGTAGGTCTGTACAAAATGCCTCAACCTAGTGGCACAGGATAATGTATCAGAGCTCCGGTGTTTAAACATTTGGTATGTATATGCATTATTTGTTATTTTAATTTTCCAAATGAAATTTTGAGGTGAAATTCAGCCAGTTGCAAAATAGACTTAAGAAAGCTTTGTTTAGGTTTTAGAAGGAATCTTCCTGATGTTCTTTAGATGACCTAAGAACATTCCTTTTCTTTCATCAAACACTCCACTTTGGGATCCTTTGAATGAAAGGGATGTTTCCATATGACATTTTCCACATTGTTTGGTCGCCGAAGGATGCTGACCTTGTAGAGCTTTTTGTACCCTTCTGCTGGGGAAAAAAAGCACAAAAAAATTTTAAGGCTTTTTTATTTTTAAATTTCATTTAGTTTTTAGTGTTTGTTTATTTTAGAGAGAGAGAGAGCAAGCATGAGCAGGGAGGGCAGAGAGAGTGGGAGATGCAGAATCTGAAGCAGGCTCCAGGCTCTGAGCTGTCAGCACAGAGCTGGACATGGGGCTCGAACTCATGACCACAAGATTATGACCTGAGCCAAAGTCGGACACTTAATCCACTTAGCCACCCAAGGGCCCCTTCAGGCTCTTTTAAAACTTCAGTTTACTTTGTTTTATTTAGCTTTTTAAATAAAATAGTCTGCTTTACTGTCTGATTTTAAAATTATGTTTGACAATGTATACTTAAATACCCTGAGCTTTAGAGAGTGAACTCTTTTCACTGTAGGTACTTATTTTATTTAAAGCAAAAGCTTAAGTTTCTCTTTAGTGAAGGAAGAATGATCCTTACAAGATAGCTAAATAGACCCTTGATTGACAAAATACACAGTTTTTTTACTCCAAAGGAAGGAGAGGGGAGTATTAACATATTTTACTCAATCTAAGGTGGCATTATTTGTAAAATACACTGTTACATGTATTATGTAAGAAAAAAAAATGCTGCCGTTTAGCATTGTAAGATTGTGAGAGGTGTGGAAATGTGAGGGAGAAGTTGATCCAGAATCGGTGGAGCACAGAATTTGTGCGCCAGGAGTGTGAATTCGGATTCTGGCTGTTTCTGACCGGCAAATCACATAGAATCTCTGCCCTCAGGCTCCTCACCTGTATGGTGAGGATAATCATAACTGATCCACCTGCCCTCATAGGAGTATAATGAGGTTGAAATGAGATGAATGAGAGTTATTGTGAAAAGTGAAATATACTGAACAAATTCAAAGTATTTATTTGATTGAAATTAACCATTAGAACTGTCCAGGTGACTCAGTTTCTTCTCTGAGCCTTGTGGTCAGGTGTAAAATACAATTCAGTTATAGACATTTGAAAGTATAACATTGTCTTCTGAACGATTTTCAGTCAATCTGGAATTCAGACAATCTGAATTTGTTAATCATTTCTAAAATGTTAATTAAAATGTTTGTAATGTTTATTTTTGAGAGGGGGGAGGGAGAGAGAGAGAGAGAGAGAGAGAGAGAGAGAGAGAATTGGCTTCAGGCCCCAGGCCCCAAGCTGTCAGCACAGAGCCCGAAGTGAGGCTCAAACTCACAGACCTCACAGACCAGGAGATCATGACCTGAGCTTAAGTTGGATGCTCAATGGACTGAGCCACCCATGTGCCCCTTAAATGTTTGTTTATTTATTTTGACAGAGGGAGGGAGGGAGGGAGTGAGAGAGAGAGAGAGACAGAGAGTGCACGCACCCCTGGGAGCCAGTGGGGGAGGGGCAGGGAGCGAGAATCCCAAGCAGCGTGGAGGCTCTATCTCATGAGCTGTTAGAGAACATGACCGGAGCCAAAACAAGAGTGGACACTTAACTCAGCAACCCAAGCGCCCCAATCTGGAAATACCTTTTTACTGTAGTTTCAGAATCAAAGAGAAGATTCAAAGGTAGTATAATCTAGTGTTCTCATCATTCAGAATTAACAACTGTTAATATTCTGTTAGTGCTGCGATCTTTTTCAAACTTATTATCAAATATTTGACATAAAGAGGTAAAAGGATATAATAATGAACATTCATATATTTGACATTGCCAATGCAGGTGAAGCCCACTATGTGGGAATGGTATTTTTAAGTTTTATTTATTTATTTTGAGAGAGAGAGGGAGGGAGAGAGCGTGCATGAGCATGGGAGAAGTAGAGAGAGGGAGAGAGAATCCTAAGCAGGTTCCACGCTGCCAGTGTGGAGCCCGACGCACGGCTTGAACTCACAAACTGCGAGATCATGACCTGAGGCCAGAACCAAGAACTGGACGCTTAACCAACTGAGCCACCCAGGCACCCTGGGAATGGTATCTTTTATTTAGATTAGCATCTTGTCTTCATATTAGCCTAGTGGTTTAGGGTACTGTTTCTCTTATTTCAGACCTTATAACTTAAAATAAGCAAGTTGACTGCATCGTCTGTATTTTGTCCTGGAATATGTGGGAGAAGCTACTTTGTGTTAGTGGTGCCTCAGTTTGAGTTTCCTCACAGTTCTACCTCTGGCTTTGGAGATGCAGCTGTGTAAATTCAAAATATGACATCTATGGAATTATGATAATGGCTGGCCTATTATTTGCCTGGCATTGAACCCAGACAGTTTTTGTGTGTTTTGTTCAAGTTTCACAATAATTCTTCTGTTTGGGTATTGTCATTTTATAGATGAGGAAGGCATGGCTCAGAGAAGTTGAGGACTTTGGCCAAAGCTCCTCAGCTGTTAAGTTGTGGAGCTAATGATTTTACTTAAGGTCTGCTTTATACCATAGCCCACACATTCTGTCCCCTGCTGCCTCAATCCTTGTCAGTAATCATGATCTGTTTCTTTTGTAGGCAGAACCCAGAGACCACGTTTGAAGTGTATGTTGAAGTGGCCTATCCTAGGACGGGTGGCACTCTTTCAGGTATTTGCATGTGTGACTATGATACGTTTATTGTATGAGAGTTGTGCATGTGGGATATGCGAATATTCTAAACAGCGATTTATCTTTAAATAGGTTTAATTGATTTGTCCTTTTATTTGTACCCACATCATCCCAAGGAATGGAGAATAAGCACCGTGAACAATTTAGAGTCCCTGCTAGAGTGGGGTCAAAGTATGGTTCTTTTCATTGTAACCACTGGGTTTCAGTTTGTAACTTTCACAGATGCCTGGAAGTCAGCTGTTTAATATGAAATATTATCACCTGGCTAATGAGGAAGGCTAAGAATTAAGTTACAAAATAATATAAAGAGCAATCTCTGCCACTAAACTGGAAGGAGGTATTTGAAATGGATTTAATGTAGTTTAAGTTGTAGGTCTGCTGGTAAGAGAAGATTGAAAATTAGTTGGAGGAAATACCTCCTCTGGCTTCAGTTTTGGAATAATTTGGAAGCGTATTCCTGGAGAAACAGGGTCTTGCTAAAGTCAGAGTATCTTGCAAAGGCTGATTATATTACTTTTCAACCTAAAATCTTTCTTGGTTAATGAGGAAAAAAATAACCTTCTAACCTAGTGCTGTTTTTCTTGGTGAGTAAGAGAGTGATGCATTTGCCAGAGGGATGTCAGGGAGCAGCTCTTGGTCCGTGCACAGACATTGTGTTATATTACGTGGTGTTTAAGGGGAGTGAGTTTACTTGGATTAGAAACTTGGAATAATAGTGATTTTGATTGTAGTTACGCTCTTAATTGGCTATGGAAGAGTTTCAATTTCATTATATTAGACTAACACTCCTGAAACAGCTACGTTTCATTCATTCTCTGTTGTCCTATGTGCTTGATGTACGGAGTCCATCCCTACAGCCACAACCTCTAAAGAGAGTTGGGTGGCATCTTCATTATACTGATGAGAAAATGGAATCTCTGATCAAATAACTTCCCAAGATCACATAGTACTGTGTGGAATAACCAAGAGTTTCAGTTCAAGTCTTCTGTACTTTGCTCCGTTGCCTTCTTGAGGAAAGTGACTACATTGGGCATGTCTTTCCATGTCACCTGCAGGGCTTTGCAGAAGGTCACTGATACTTGTTAAAATGCATGAATTTCTCTTAATATCAAACGTGAGATTACTGTGTGCTTCACTTTCAGGGTTATCAAATGAAGGCTGTGAGCCATGGTACAAATCTGTGGTCGTTCTAGAAGCAGAACGTTAATATCCATGTCCCGTTATGCCTCTTATTCTGCAACCCGTTGCATGGGGAGGTATCCCGTAGGTGTGTCCTGAGGCACCTTCTCTGTAGGCTGACTTTACAGAGTAACTGGTTGATGATGGCTATGATTCATCAGACACATTTAAGGACAAACCTATATTTATTTCTGCAGTTGCTAATATTTCCTCTTGTAAGGTTTTGGATTTCCTCTGACCCTGAAGTTAGAATGAAAAATTTATTTTTCGAATATGAACAAAACGAGAAACGTACCAATATGATGGAAAAATGGACAAAATGCGAAGTCTTTATCTAGTCACCTAGTTCCTCTTCCCACAGACGTCTTTCTTGTTTAACCCTTTAGTGTATTTTAAAAACTTTTTATTATGAAAATATTTTAAAATATGAAAGTTATAAGAATGGTCAAGTGCATATGCCCTTTCCTTGGATTCATCAATTACCATTTTGCCATATTTGCTTTAACACTCCGTGTGTATATACGTATTATTTTTGCTGAGCCATCTGAGAATAAGTTGCAGACATAGCAACCCTTTACCCCTAAATACTTCAGAATATATCTAAGAATTTTCTTACATAACTCTAGTACAAATATTGAAATAAGAGAATTTAATGTTGATATAATATCGGTTGTCCATATTTAAATTTAATCAGTTGTCCCAATAGTATTCTTTATTAGCATTTTCCTTTCAGATCCAGAATCCCATTCAGGATCATGCAGTCCATTCAGTTTCACATGTATTTAGTTTCTTTCAGTAAAGAACAGTTTTGCAGTCTTTCTCTACCTTTTATGACAGACACATTTTGAAGAAGTTAGGTCTTTTGTTTGGCAGAAAGTCTCTAGATTTGGATCTGATCATCTCATGATGAGATTCAGGCTAAGGATTTTTGGCAGGGGTCTCTGTGTGATATTGCGTATCAGATCAGCAGGCACACAGTGTCTGTCCCATTATTTGTGGAAAGAAGCACATGAAACTTATATGTACAGTTTAACAAAAATTATCAAGTCCGTGCCCATGTTACTGCTGTCAGGCTGAGGAATGTAATGTTGCACGGGTCTAAGGAAGTACCGTTCTGGCAGGAGGAGTCCTTGCGCTGGCCCCGTGCTTCAGCGGGCCCTGCTTTGGCCGTCTTCCGTGGGGCAGAGAGTCTCTAGAGTCTTAAAGCCTGAACCCTTCCAGGCTAGACCACGGTTAAGTACCTAGGATCTCAGAATTTCTTGCCCAAATGGCCCTCAGCTTGTTTCCAGAGCCTGTGTGAGTCCCTCTCCTAGGGTAGGTCCTTCTGAGAGTGGACTGGGCTGCTGGTGAATAGAAGGGACGGCCTGAGTGTGGCTGTTTGTGAAGAGTAGGGTATGGGATGGAGCTTAGACTTGTGAATGGAGGTGCCTGCATGCTTGCGTGCAAGGTCCTTGGCAGTGTGGGATGGAGAAGGGGGTGACAAGCAGTGGGCCAGTGGCCAGTTCTCCCTGTACCACCGTGTTTCTGCACAGAACTCTAAGGAATACAAAAACTTTCTATGAATCTGGCTTTCCAGGCAATTATAAAAGGTATATTTGTCATGCTAGAAGGATACAACAGATTTTACTTAATAGTTTGTACGCTTGTTTCATGTCTTTTAAATATTTACCCTTGGGGTATGTAGGCCTCTATCTGTACTCTTGCTGAGGTCCTGTAAGTGTTGGAGGTGGGTTTGGTTGGCACCCAGAGGCGCTTCCTTTCCTTTCTCCAGAGGTTACAACTATTCTGACTTTTATGATAATCATTTCTTTGTTTTTCTTTTAGTTTTACAATATAAGAATACCTCCTTGAAGAATGTAACTTAGTGCCTGTTTCTGAATTTTATAAAATGGAATTATTCTTTGTGTAGTTTTGCTTTTCTACTGCAGGTTGTTTGTAAGGGTCCTTCATGTTGTGTGTAGCTGTAGTCATTCATTTTCATGGCTGTTAATTCGTGATAGGATTATATCCATTTTATCCATTCCACTGTTGAAAACACTTGATGTTATTTGCAGTTTTGGGTTATTACAAGCAATACTTCTGTGACCTTTCCTTATCCATGAATCATGGCACGCTTAAACATGTATTTCCTTAGGATAGATACCGTACTTGATTACTGGGTTATGCTAAACTGTTTTTCAAAATTGTGCCAGTCTCTACTCCCTCCGGCGGTGTTTGAGAGTGTGTATTGCCCTACAACTCTGTCAGTCCTTGGTACAATTAGATTTGTTGATTTTTGCCAACCTGATGGTTCTATAGCAGTATATGCTTGTTGTTTTTACTTGCATTTTCCTGATGAGTAAAGAAACCAAGCACCTTTTGTTTATTGGCCTCTTGAATAGCTTCTTTTTTTTTTTTTTAAAGTGCCTGTTCAAGTCTCTTGCTAATTTTTCTTAGTTTTCTGCCTTTTCCTCATTGATTTGTAAGATTATTTTTATATAAGGATGTATATTATCAGGTTGTATGTATTACAGATATCTTCTTCCACTGTATGGTTTGCTTTTCACTCTCTTTATGTTACCTTTGATCAAAACTTCTTGATTTTAATGTAGTACAATTGATCAATATTTTCTAGCCCTCTAGATATGAAGATGTTTTCCTCTAAGAAATTTATATATATAGTTTTGCCTTTGGGTCCTTAACCTATTAAGGATTTTAGCTTTCTTTTAGATGACTAGCTGATTTAAAAATTGGGAAAGTAGGGGGCGTCTGGGTGGCTCAGTTGGTTAAATGTCTGATTCTTGATGTCAGCTCAAGTCATGATCTCATGGTTGTGAGATGGAGTCCCATGTAGGGCTCAGGCTCGTGCTGGCTGTGGAGCCTGCTTAAGATTCTCTCTCTCCCTCTCTCTAACTCTCCCCCACTCACTTTCTCAAAAATAAATAACTTAAAAAAAAAAAGATTCTCTCCCTTCCTGTCATTCCGTCCCCCAACCCCCTTCAAATAATTGGGAAACTAATAGGGGCACCTGGCTGGCTCAGTCAGTAGAACATGTGACTCTTGCTGTCAGAGTCATGAGTTCAAGCCCCACACTGGGTAAATAAGGCTGAAATTACTGGGATACGCTAGTCCTTTACTTAAAACATTTTATGAACCAGACACGAAGTAACTGTTTGAGCTAAAGCCAACCCTTCTTAAAACATTTTAATGAAATGATCAGGAACTTACTTCTAGGAGTGCCTGATTGGGTAGAGCATGCAGCTCTTAATCTCGGGGTTGTAAGTTTGAGCCCTGCACTGGGTGTAGAGATTACTCAAAAATAAAATCATAGAAAAAAAATGATCAGGTACTTCTAAATCATACCTAAAACAAAACAAAAAAACCCAAAACAGTTCACACACACACAAAAATGACAGATGTGAGAGAGGTCAGTAAGAAAAATTATTAACTTTAAAGACAGTTCTTTTTCCCTGATTATTACCTTAATGTCTGCATTACTAAAGACATGTGTTATAAGTTCTCTGTTACTGTGCTCTGGAGAGATTCCCATGACATCCATGGAAGCGACATGTGATCTGTCAGTTTCACTTAGTGCATCAAGACCTATGACACTCACTGAATGGGACACCTTGGAAATGTTGTGCCAGTAAGATTTGGGAACACAAACTGCACTCATGGTGCTGCTTGCTTGCTTTGGGAGCTTGTGAGAGTTCCTAGTTACTCTTACCAGGGAATGAGCTGTCACTTAGTATTTGATTGGAGGTACTTTTTGTCTATTTCTACAACCTTCTTGTTTTCAATAATACTTACTGTGTGCCTTTTTCTGATATTATTTAGTACCTTATTTTTGGCCACTTGAAATGATTACAAGGAATCTCCCTTAAGATTAGTCTTTGTTCCTTGGTTCTGCATCTCTGATCTCTGCCAGAGTATCTGAGCAAACTTAGGTATAAACCTTACGCTATACAGTACTGGTGTCTGGGCATAATCTTCTCTTTGAAGTTTGTTTGCATCCCCCCAAGGGATTAATTCCCTGCTGTGAGAAGGTGGGTTAGAAAGCACTAAAACTACTTTACGGGTCTTTAATTGGAGGATTTAGTATACATTTTGTTCTATAAACTTCTGTGGGAGTTTCTTTCTTACAATTTTTCTTATACTGTGGTATGTTATATTCTCATTGTAAATAAAAAAAACTAAAAATTTTCTCAAGTTATTTGAGATTATTGACTGATTTTCCTAGTTTGTGTTTTTTTTTTCTTTTAAAATTTTTAGTGGTTTGTTTTCTTATTAGGTTTTGAATATGTATATAATTTAAATATTTCTGAAAAACTAGAGAAAAATCCTCACTCAATGGGTAAACACTATTAATGTTTTGGTATATTTATTTCCTTGTAGTTTTCTTTTGTGTGTGAGTATGAATAAAACATCTAAACTTTTCCTCTGATCTGCTGTATGTGTGTTTTCCTTGCTGTCTCCTCCAGATCGTTAAGCTTTTCTTCTGAAATTATTACTATAGCTTTGTGAAAATCCTCTCAGTTGCTATGAATTATTATATCATGTTTATGAGCAATATTAACTTGTAATAGCATCTTTAGACTGTTTCCAGAGTTCTCTTGTTGTAAATAATGCCGACAGACATTTCTGTGTACAGTGCTTGTTACTTAGGTGTGTGATTTTAAAAAGAAGCTGGAACATTTCGAGTAGAGATTTGATCTACTTTCTTCTTCGTTTTTATGCTTCTTTGGTCATGTCCCATTTTGTGTACTCCAGTTTATGCATTTGTTCAAGAGCCCACCTTTACATGGAGATCCCAGAAAACGAATAGAGTCATCTCAAGTTGTGGGAAAGCTCCCAAAGCTGAGTTTAGCTGCCTGACAGAAGGTCTCAGAAGAGGGTGCTCTTGCAAGAGGGATGAGCTGGCCTGTTCCATGATCAGATGGTAGTGGCCCTGCTGAAACTCTGGAATGCATTCCAGACACAAGTGTCTCCTTACAGCTGGCACCCCAGAACCACTCTGCTTGGGCAGCCGCTCAGCCCTGGGAGACTGGCAGCAGCATCAGGCTCTCCAGGCTGCCCGTGCCCCCACCAGCTTCCTGTCGTGTCAGCTGCCCTCCCAGCGTCCTACTGCAGTAGTCCAGGGGCCACTTGGTAAGGAGCAGTGGACAGCCCAGTTAAGACACGGTTGTGGGAACTCTGAAGGAGTTGGTGCTTTGGTTAGCTGAGGTTTGCAGCTGTAATCAGTGACATTAAAACAAACCAACAAAACCCCTGGCTTTACGGTCTCCGGTAAATATCTGTTCACGTTTCTGGATCAGCAATATCCTGAAGAACACCAAGTCTCAGCCAACCGAAGGGATTGAATGAGCCTGATCTGTTATATTCTGAATTTGAGCTTTTGCTTTGCAGGACTCATAATTCTATGAACTTTGCCTGGATCTGTGGCCCCAGTGGATTCTCAACATTGTTAGATATTTTTACAAAATTGATCTAAAAAATAACAATTTATGCTGTCTCTTTAGAAGTGGAGCAGAGGGGAAAAAAAGAAAAGCCCTTTGGGAGTTGTTTTACTTCCCATTAAAATACTAGTAGAGGTACTGACTAAATTTATTATCTTATTTCTTTTCAGTAATAAGATAATCGGAGCATTTTTAAAGAGTGGTGAAAAAGTAGCTGACTTTTATTGAGTCCTTATGAAGTCTCAGTCACTTTTCATAGTATTACTTTGTTACATCTTAACCCACCCTCTGAAGATGGGTCTTATTTTTGAGGAAACTGAGGCTCAAATTGCCCAGATTGGACAACCACCAAGTTGTAGAATCAGGATTTTAATTTCATTCTTGTAGCATCGTCCTGAAAAGTATTGGCTTATAAAACCTGCACATGTAACGATTAGGAAAACCAGGTAACGGGAGGAAAGAAAAATCAGGCTTGTACAGAAAATCAGGGAAAGGCAGTTTTCATTCATGAACTGAACAAGGATTTCTTTCTTTCTTTTTTTTTTTTTCTTTTTAAGGAGTTAGCATGATTACTTTAGCTTTTCTTTATTTTTCTTTTCTTGAATTTACCAGTGAGAATGAATCCATTTTTATGGAGTATTAAGGTATGAACCACGATTTGCAGTAATGTAGGGACAAAATGCCACTTACTCAAAAGATATGGATTCCCTAAAAATCTTTGTAATTTTTCCTAAGTACTTGACATGCTTATTGAAAAACTTCTTATTTGGGCTAGAGATGTGGAACCTCATCTCACTGTACTTTTTTTTTTTTAATTTTCATGTTTGATTTATATTTGAGAGGCAGAGAGAGACAGAGCACGAGCAGGGGAGGGACAGAGAGAGGGAGACACAGAATCTGAAGCAGGCTCCAGGCTCTGAGCTGTCAGCACAGAGCTTAACGCGGGGCTGGAGCTGGTGAAACGTGAGATCGAGACCTGAGCCAAAGTCAGATGCTTAACTGACTGAGCCACCCAGGCAGCCCTCACTGTACTTTTGAAGCTGGTTTTCAAAAGGGATACCTTTGAGAATCATAATGTGCTTATATTTTAGTATTGTTAGAATATTTCTTTAAACTATAACCGAGCCTAGTGAGAGCTCATTGTATTAAAGCTTTTGCCCACCACCTAATTAGCTGAATTATATAGGTAAGAAAAATAGGGTTCCGTGAGAGCAGAAATGGTAACTTTCTTTCGTTTTTTTTAATTTTTAATGTTTTATTTATTTTTGAGAGAGAGAGAGACAGCATGAGCAGGGGAGGATCAGAGAGATAGGGAGACACAGAATTGGAGACAGGCTTCAGGCTCTGAGCTAGCTGTCAGCACAGAGCCTGACATGGGGCTTGAACCCATGAACTGTGAGATCATTATCTGAGTCGAAGCCAGATGCTCAACTGACTGAGCCGCCCAGACGCCCCAGAAATAACTTTCTTGTACCTGTATATTCCAAAAGCCAGAAACAGTACCTGGAATATAGTAGGCCCTCAATAAGTATTGGGTAATTAATGCTTAGATATAAGAAGTGATTTGTCCAAAGGATAGAATTGGTGTGTGTGTGTGTGTTTAAGTTTGTTTATTTTGAGAGAGCTCACGTGCCTGTAGGTGGGGGAGGGACAGAGAGACAGTGAGAGAGAATCCCAAGCAGGTTCTGTGCTGTGGGCACGGAGCAGGGCTTGAACTCATGATCTGAGCTGAACTCAAGAGTCAGAAGCTCAACCCAATTGAACCATCCAGACGCCCCCCAGAGTTGGAATTTTAAGTCTAGTCTGTGTTCTTTACACAAGTTTGTGAAAACTGTCATGCAAATTATATGTGTGAGTATAGTTTAAAGCATAAGTGAAAATGCACATACCGCCACTCAAGAAATAGAACATTTTGTATCTTTGAAGCCCCTCTCAAGTTGCTTTCTTTACTGAGATACATTTTGAGTTTTACCTTAATTGTGTATGCTTGCTTGAAGCTTGTGCTTTTTATTACACTATGCTGATGCTCTAAGTTGATGATGTAGAATGACTTTGAATTGCTGTTCTTAAAGTCACAGAAAGTGAGCCATATATTTTCTTAATGTTTAGTTATTTGAAGCTGATTCCAGATTTCTTCCTAAAGTGTGCAATTTAGGGGCCATCTGGGTATAAATTACAATATAGGAGGGTTTTTGGTAATTCATGGCAGTATGATTCGTGCTGCATTGGTGGCTCCCAGCATGAGGCCTTTGGTCCTCTAGTTGGACCAGCAATTCATTGATCTACTTAACCATAGAATCCACACGAGCAGCAAGTTTGTTGATTCAGATTTTAGTTCCCTCAAAATACAGTTTGAGTCTCATTTAGTCAACAATAAAATGGAAGCCTGAATAGTACCTACTTCATTTAGTTGAAAGATCACATGGGAGTGTACCATGCATGAGATGTGGAAAATTCTTAATAAATGAGAGCTATTATTTATCACTTGTTTTAAAAGATATTTTAGAGAAGGTTTAGGTTTACTGAAAAACTGAGAGGAAGTTACAGAAGTTTCCTATATACGCCACCCCAGGCACCCACTGCCTCAGCCATTGTCAGCATGCCCTGCCGAGTGGGACATTTGTTAACTATCTAAGAACCTACAGTGACATGTAACCACCCAAGTCCATTGTTGATGTCCTGGTTTACTCTTGATGTTGTATATTCTGTGGTTTTAGAGAAATGTATAGTAACATGGGCCCATCATTACAGTATCATTCAGAGTATTTTCAATGCCGTAAAAATCCTCTGTGCTCTCCCTGTTTATCCCTTCATGCATCCCCAGCGCCTGGCTGCCACGGACCTTTTTTGTCTCCATGATTTGGCCTTTTCTAGAATGTCTTATAGCTAGAATTATGCAGTATGTAGTCTTTTCAGATGCGCTTCTTTCCCTCAGTAGTATACACTTAAGGTGATTCCAGGTCTTTTCATGGCTCCCTAGCTCCTTTCTATATAGTGTTTAATCACACTGCATTATCTGGATGTGCTGCAGTTTATTTATGCATTCACCTACTGAAAGACATCTTGGTTGCTTCCGGGTTTGGGCAATTATGAAAAAAATTGCTATAAGCATTCACATGCAGGTGTTTGGGTAGACCTAAGTTTTCAACTTCTTTGGGTAAGTGCCAAGGATGTGATTGCTGGATGGCAAAAAGTATGTTTAACTTAAAAAACTTCTTTTTTTAACATTGATTTATTTTTGAGAGACAGAGCAAGAGTGGGGGAGGGGCAGAGAGAGAGGGAGACACAGAATCTGAAGCAGGCTCCAGGCTCTGAGATGGCAGCACAGAGCCTGATGTGGGGCTTGAACTCTCGGACCACAAAATCATGACCTGAGTTGAAGTCAGAGGTTTAACACACAGAGCCACCCAGGTGTCTATGTTTAGTTTTTTTAAGAAACCGCCAACTTGTCTTTCAGAGTAGCTGTACTGTTTTGTATTCCTGCCAGCGGGGGATTAGAGTTCCTACTGCTCCACATCCTCACTGGCATTCAGTTTTGTCATTGTTCCGGATTTTGGCCGTTCTGATACGTGTGTAGTGGTGTCTTGTTTTACTTTATTTTGTTGTATTTTATTTTATTTATTAAACTTTTTTTAATGTTTATTTATTTTTGAGAGGGAGAGAGACAGAGAGCAAGCAGAGGAGGGGCAGAGAGGGAGAGACACAGAATCTGAAGCAGGCTCCAGCCTCTGAGCTGTCAGCACAGAGCCCCAATGTGGGGCTTGAACTCCCAAACCGTGAGATCATGACCTAAGCCGAAATTGGACACCTAACTGACAGGGCCACCCAGGCACACTGGTATCTTGTTTTAATTTGCAGCTCCCTGATGACACATGAGGAACATTTTTTCATGTGCTGATTTGCTATCTGTATATCTTTTTTCGTGAGGTGTCTATTAAGGTCTTTGGCTTACTTTTAAAAATTGTTTTGTTACTTAGTTTTTTGTTTTCTTTTTAAAGAGAGTGGGAATGTGCATGAGTGTGGGAGGGGAAGAGAGAGAGGGAGAGAGAGAATCATACGCAGGCTCCACACTCAGCACGGAACCTGACGCAGGGCTTGATGTCATGACCCTGAGATCATGACCTGTGCCAAAATCAGGAGTTGATCACTTAACCAACTGAGCCACCCAGGCGCCCCTCTTATTGAGTTTTAAGAGTTCTTTGTATATTTTGGATAACAGTTACCAAATGTGTCTTTTGCAAATATTTGCTCCCAGCTTGTGGCTTATCTTCTCATTCTCTTGACAGTGTCTTTGGTAGAGCAGAAGTTTCTAATTTTAATAGAAGTCCAGATTATCAGTTATTTCTTTCATGGATCATGCCTGTGGTGGTTTATCTAAAGTCTTTGACCCAGGATCATCTAGGTTTTCTCCTGTGTTATCGTTAGTAGTTTTATACTTGTGTGTTGTATGTTTTGATCTACAAACCATTTTTTAAAGACAAACTTAAAAAAAATTTTTTTTTGTTATTTTAATTTTATTTAATTTTATTTTTTTAATTTTTTTGTGTAACTTTATTATTTTTTTAGAATATAACACTATTTTTTAACATATGCAATTATTTTCCATCATTTACAATACAGTAGTTACAATGACACTCCAAATGGATAAGCAAAGTAAAAAATCAGAACCCCAACTTCTATTTCATGTAATTAGACTTATACA
>NC_043712.1:10589401-10591548 GCF_006229205.1 Suricata suricatta
TATCTGAAGTGGCAATCATTATATAGCAGCTTATCTATGATACATTCAAGATAAATGATACAATTTATTACTTGCCCATAAGCTACAACACAGCCTGCTTAATACCTTTCCTTAAATTCCACCTCTATACTACAATATACTTGAGGTCCATGCAAAAAAGTAGCTACCTTTTATATAGGAAATGGATGATTAAGTCTTTTGTGCTGTAAAAGCAACTTCATTTAAACATAACCACACAAACTTTTAAAAAGTTTTTTAAAATTTTTTGAGAGAGTGTGCATGCACAAGCAGGGGAGGGGAAGAAAGAGAGGGAAAGAATCCCAAGCAGGCTCTGTGCTGTCAGTGCAGAGCCTGGCACAGGGCTTGATCCCACAAACTGAGATCATGACTTGAGCCAAAATCAAGAGTCAGACGCTTAGCTGGCTGAGCCACCCAGGTGCCCTGATCTATGATCCATTTTGAGTTAATTTTTGTGAAGGGTGTGAGGAATGTCTGTGTGTAGATTCAGTTGATTGCATGTGGATATTCACCTGTTCCAGCATCATTTGTTGAGAAGACTCACTTGCTCCTTTGACAAAGATCAATTACTATATGTGGATCTCTTTCTGGTTCTCTATTGATTGGTCTATTCTTTCCCCAGTACCATCTGTGTTGGTGAATATAGCTTCATAGTAAGTCTTGAAGTCAGTCAGTTAGTGTCAGTCTTCCAACTTTGTTCTCCCTAATATTGTGTTCACTCTTCTGGGTCTTTTGCCTCTCCATGTAAACTTTTGAATCAGTTTGTCAATATCTACAAAATAACTTGCTGATATTTTGATTATGATTGCATTGTATCTATAGATCAAATTATACAGAGCTGACATCTTGACACTGAGTCATCCATGGATGTGTAGTATCTCTCCATTTATTTAGTTCTCTGATTTCATTCATCAGAGTTTTTTTAGTTTTCCTCATGTAGTTCTTGTACATTTGTTAGATTTATAGCTAAGTAACTTATTTTAAGGTATTACTTTTAAGTCAAGAGTTCATGTCTGTAGAACTCTGTTAGTCAGCAATTGTTAATCACGCTAACACAGCTGAAAAATGGGAAGCAAATAAAGTAATGAGCCAAAGTAGATTTCTCAGAATCCATGCATTTAAACCTAAGTCTTTTATTCACAGAAAAGCCCTTTACTTCTGCTCTATGTACTTTGGTTTGCCCTGAGGGTTTTTCTATATTGCTCAGCAGGGTTAGTGATCTTGTTGATAACATTATATCAGTGTATTAGCCAGGATTCTTTTGTTGTAAATGGCAGAAACCCTGTGAAATCTGGCTCGAGCAAAGGGGGGTATTTATTGCTTCTCAGTACCAAAAAGTGTAGTGGTAAAACTGGCTTTCAGTTTTGGGACATCTAGGTCTTCTACTTACATTTTCAGAAATTTGTCATCTCTTTATCTTTTGGTTTTCTGTCCAATGTGTTGGGTTCAATTCCGGGCAAGTGCTTCCCATTCAGTGCCAAAGATGGCAACTGGCAAATCCAAGTTTATATTCTATCAGTTTAGTCACCCAAGTGGAAAAAGAGGGGCTTACATTATTTTGAGCCACAGTCCCAGGGCTCATTGTAACAGGCCCAGTTTGGGTCATAGGCTGATCTGTGAGCAAGTTACCAAGATTTTAGGTGGGGACGCTGAAATGTTCCTTGGGTAATGAGGTAGTGTGTGTGGGGGGCCTGTTGAGTGCCACCTGGAAGCCATAGGCCGATCGTGGGACAGGGTACTTCTGCAGAGAAAATCTGGTGCTGTTAGCAGAAGAAGGGAGAATGGATGCTAGGCAGCCAAAACAGATGTCCATTGCAGTCATCAAGAAAATGTTTTATTCAAAATATTCTTTTCAAAAAAGCAGTGAGATGTATAATCTAGCTTGGAAAGATTTACAACAAAAATGTTTCAATGCTCAAAAGTATAGGTCTTTAGCTTCTTCAGGAATTGCCAGAACTCTGTGACTGAGATCTTATCATCATATATCTAATTTTTAGAGTTCTTGAATCATGTATTCTTTGAGCACTCACATTTAGGTTCAGCACTGTGCTGGATAGACTCTCCGGAAAGTGGAGTGTAAGCTCTATAAAACAGGAACTAGACCTCCTATTTTAAATGCTTAGGAGACT
>NC_043712.1:10591648-10612207 GCF_006229205.1 Suricata suricatta
CCCCCCCCCCCCCCCCCCCCCCGCCCCTAAACCTTTAGGAAATTGTATTCTAGCTTTTGAACTTCTCTGGTATTATTTCACAACACATTTTGCATTTCCTTCTTTATGTTACATTGAAAGCATGCAGTGTGCTCAAAGGCTTTCATTAGAAAAAGAAAGCTTTACTGAAGATTTCACTATGAGCTTGCTTTGCCCAGCAGGAAACTGTAATAAGTTGCTTGATTTAAAGACAGTTTTCTTACCTTTAAAGTGTTCATAGGCATTAGAATTTTATGCTATCACAAAGCCTTATTTGAAGAGAAAATAGATGCAGATGAATTGCTGTTTAGATTATAACAATGTCATTAAGTGTCTTCATGGATAATTTGTAATAAAAACAATGTAATGGGAAAGACTGTATTGGCTTTGAAACCAGAGTTGGTCTGCCACTCACTAATTGTTTGACCTCGGGGAAGTTATTAAACTGAATTCTAACTTGGCCATTGTTTAAATTGGACTTATATCTATATTTGGCAGGTTGTTTTGTGAATTAGAAACAATATATATTTAAATGCATAACATAGAAACTGGTATGAATTAGGCATTTTTGAGGTAACTTAATTCAACGTTATCCTTAAGAGAAAAACAGAAAACCTAAACTCTAAAACTAAATAACAAAACTTTCTGCAATTGTGATTTTGTTAAGAGATTAAATCTTCCTTCTGAGAGAAGTAATTTAAATTCCTTTTAGAACGGGTTCAGGGGGCGCCTTGTTGGCTTAGTTAAGTGTCCAACTCTTGATTTCTGCTCAGGTCATGAGCTCATGGTTTGTGAGTTTGAGCCCCGCGTTGGGTTCTACGCTGACAACATGGAGCCTGCTTGGAATTCTCTCTCCCTCTCTCTCTGCCACTACCCCACTCGTGAGTGTGCTCTCTCTCTCTCTCTCTTTCAAAAATACACATTAAAAAAAAGCATTCAAATACTAGAATAATAGATGAAGATTGAAACTTGATGAAAATAAAACTGAGTCATCAGTTTACTCTTTCAGGAAATGTGTTTCCAGAAAAGCATACTTTGGATAGTTTCAAATGATTAACTTCTATATATTTTTCCTTCACTTACATGTTACACTTAAACTTTAACAGAAACAATGATCAATTCTCAGTTACCAGAGTCTCTCTTACCAGAGAGCCAGATACCAAGAAAATAAGCTGGTATCAGAGACTTAATAATTAACAGCCCATTTCTGAAATTTGGTGTATAGTTCGTGTATATGTAGCTCAATTCTCTGTTCTTAGTAGTAATCATCACTAATACTTGGAATGATGGAATTGGGTTCTAAAACATGAACGAGTTTTATTAATTTGTTAGATTGTAATTATATGAAAGGAAAATTGACAAAAGAATTTGGGAAAGATTTTCTATCAAGACTGAAGTGAAGAATATTTTTATCATGGCTGTCAGTGAAGTAGAAAATCAGCTAAACAAAACATTTAACTTATTCCCTCTTCCTACTAACTATTTTGGCTAATGAGAGATTCTCTCCTGCCTTCCCCTGCCTGGCCCCCCGCTCCTGCCCCAAATTTCTAATGTATAATTAGCAAAATCTAAGAGTATGGTTTTTAGAATCAGATCATTAGGATTCAGATTTCAGTTATGCCACTTACGACTTCTTTCCCTGCGTGATTTTGGGCAAATTAGTTAATCTCTCTCCTTGTTTTAATTTCCTAAACCATAAAATGGGGGTGATGCTAAGAGTATCTCATAGTGTGGTTGTAAAGGTTAAATGAGAAATAAAAATTAAAGAATTAAACATAGGACATGGCTGAGTACCTCTCAGTTTGAGCTTTCATTAAAGAAAAGTAGGTTGGATTTGTTTTGTTTCCTTCAACTAGAAGTTGAGGATCACGGAGGGGCTGAACTGGGGTAACGTCACCTGCTCCCTCTGTAGGGTCTTTCCTTTGGTGTGCACGATCGAAGGGCATGAGGACTGGATCTAAGGCCGTCCCAGGCCCAGGGCCTTTGGGAGGCTTGCCTAGGCTTCTCTGTTGCCTCCAGCCGCCCCTGCAAGTCTGGTTTAGGTTTTTAAAAAGTTCTTAATCCCTGGGGTGGATCCTGGAACAAACTGACCTAATTTCTCTTGTGTTTGCTGAGTGGAGATTGAGTTGACTCAGGTTTTATTTGGGCTTCTCTGGATCTCATGCAGGATAAAAGCTCAGGTCTAGACCAATTTAAATTGAGATTTAGGGCTGACCACTGTTATATTTCCTCCTTTTTGTTTAGGGAGATATTTTTATATCACACTACATTCCTCCAGCAATATTTGTAACAAGCCTGCTGAGTGATAGGGGCTGGATTGGGGGTGGGGGGTGGGGAGGGGATTCCAGACAGAAGGCAAAGCATTTACAAAGTTATGGAGGAATACCTTTCTTTTTAATTAATAAAAGTGTGATTTTTAGTCTGATTATGATCAGTTTGAGGGGACCCTGTACATTCACTACTAGTTCAAATACGTTCACACTCAGCTTGACCGTTCTGCAAGAGCAGAGATCTTTATTTGGTTCACTTATATGTCCCAAGCACCTAGAACAGTGAGTGGTACATGGTAGTAGATAATATTTGTTGGAAAAATGAATAAATTAACACAATTCCAATTGATTAATTAACACAGTTCCAAGTTGAGGATCTTTGGGTCCTTTGATTGCAGTGATGAGGATCAATTGATGTGGTGAACCTTGATGTTTTGATTAGTCTTTCATTGTGGACCAATACCTCATGACTATTCAATTCACCATATTCTGTTTAATGGAAATTCTTGGACAGAAGCAGGGGAGGGCATTTATGTTAGAAGCAAGAGTTATCTTAGTTTTCTCCAGCAGTTTTTTTTTTTTTTTTTGGAAGAGTTTTTTCTGCCTTTTCTGTGAGCAGATGTGCTCAGGATGAAAAGTTTAAAGGAAGGCGCACTCACATTCGGCTCACTAGGCGAGGAATGCCTTTTCCTCTTCATTTAGTAAGTGTCCATCAGACTTCCCAGAGTACAATGAGGCATTTACCCAAGGCCTCCGCAGCAGCCCATACTTTCTGCATTTTAGGCTTTTTCTGCCACCCCTGGGAAACTGCCTGGTGGTCTGGCATCATGGGAATTTGTGTCACTAAAAGCTCTTTCCCCACCCTGTCCTTCTGGAGAAGCAGTGTGGGTGTAGTGGCAGGAGCTCTGGCCTTGGCATCTGAATTTTGGCCACAACTAATCATAGCATTCTGGCCTTTGGGAAGTTCTTCATCATTTTTGCTGAGTTTTCCCAATTGCAAATATGAATTTGATAATGCTTAGGGTTGCTGTGAGGACTGAATAAAACACTAACAGCAAAATAACGAATAGTGCCTGTTAGTTTTCTTCTGTCACATCAAATCATTGTTTTCTACTCTTAGCTTCCTGACACAAAAGGACACCTATATTTTTCCTAGCTTGGAGAACGTAGTCTTTGAAACACTTGATAATAACTTTCTGTGTGTATTTGGTGAAGCAACGTGGAGTTTTGTTAATGTATTTCCAAAAACATGGAAAAGCTACATTAAAAAAAAAAAGCACCTCATATACTTAATTTAGAAGTTTTCCAGAATGTGGCCCTTAAAGCAAGGATCTTCCAAGACTGTTCCTATGTCCGTATTCTGCTTCCTATATAGAGGGCATAGCATGTTTTCGTGTTTACGTGTTGGTGAGTGAGTGAGGGAGCGTGTGTGGGTGTGTGTGTGTGTGTGTGTGTGTGTGTGTGTGAGCGAGCGAGCGAGAGAGAGAGAGAGAGAGAGAGAGAGAGAATGAAAATATGTGTGGTGAAAGATATTTTAGCCTGCTTTTGTAACTTTAGCTTTCTGTGCAATGTGCCAAAAGTTATTTCTCCCTAGGGAGTGTCTCTTTCAACAGTTTTTGAAGGCAGCATAAATTCTCACTTGGTGTTCAAGGAAGATGGTAATACAATTTAGTACCGCCAGAGTATTTTCTTTTAACTTGTTAGGAACCAAAATGTGATTGCAGTGGCGAAGTTGTCAGCCCACTCAAGTTTAGCAAGTGCTGGGAGGATTAGTAAAGGAAATGTAGTTTACTCTGCAGCTTTTATGACAAAGAATTTAAAAGGTTTTTGCTTTAAGCCCCTCCATGTGTTTCTTCCTTTTCTCCAAAACATACCTCTAAGTTGAAAAGAGAGGTGAATCTCTTAGGGAGAAACTATTAACTCGGAGGGAGTTTATCATTGTTTGAGCGGAAGCAGAACATTTACATTTGAATCAGCGCTGAATGTAGCTCGTGCCCTAATCTCGTTCCTCCTAGAAGTTGGTGAAGAGTTTAAGTACTTCCTACTTTGTGTTGGTCCTTGTAGTGCCATCCTAATTTTCTCCGGGATCATAAATTTCCTAATTCAAAGTAAGCAAACTTCGGAGACAATGTGCATTGGCTTTGCTTGGGAATGCTTTCTGTGGTTGTCACAGCTCTCTGAGCTGGGCCATTGGCCAGAACGGTCTCGTTTTCACAGCGCGGATTACCACACTACAAAATACTATAAAAGAGGACAAAATATTACAGGAAGTGTGAAATAGAGCAGATAAAATCACCTCTGTCACAGTCCCACCCCAGAGTTTAGAATATTCCATTTGACGTTGTTGTGACTGGTGTATAGTTTGAAATGAGAAAGTAACACCATGTTTGTCATGAATCGTTTTATCAGTTTTTGAAGGCTCTCTCAAAGTCTTCCAGTTTGATTAACCAGTTCTCTATTATTTTACATACAAATTCAGCCCTCTTTAAAATAAGACCATACTACTTGCAAGTTTATGGACTTTGGGGACCAAATCTTTGGTATTGCCCTTTTTTTTTTTTTTTTAATAAAAGCTGTATGGGACAGGGAGAGGTTGGGGAGGGGAGATGGAGAGGCAGGTAGAGGAACAGAGAGCTGAGGAGGGCTTTGTCAAAGATAAACTGTTACAGATGGAAATATTTTTCTAAGTCTGTATCTTATAAGAAGCCTTAAATCGAGCCATTTTCTGAGTTTAAAAAATTACTTTTTTGCTCTATCATGAATTAAAGTACAATTTCTTTAAAAAAAATAGACTTTAGGGATTCTTGGGTTGTTTTTAATGCATGCTTCTATCACTGATGTTTATTTTATTTTACTTGAGGACCATCGGTGGATTTAGGTAATTTTACTTTAAAGAGAATGGAAAGTATCTACCAAAAAGACTGGTTGGTGGGGGAAATTCTTTGTATTTGCTCTTCCGTCTTGTTAAGACAGCTGTGTTCTTGACTGGAGTCAGCATTTGTGGCAGCTGGGAAGTCCTCACCTTACAGAAACTGTTCCCAGTGAACGTTTGTTTCTGTGACTTGGGACTGTCATTCAGATCCATCCTGAGAAACAGCGTATGTATAATACGTCCTAGGTGTCAGGTGAAGAAATCTTGTTGAAACCCAGTAGCCTATTTGTGTGTGTGTGTGTGTGTGTGTGTGTATTTTTTTTTTTTTCTTAAAGGAATTTAGTCATTTAGGGTTTGGGGAGGTAACCTGTGTTCATTCCTTAGAGATTGGGACAAGAATTTTGCCTATGCTCAAAGAGTTTATGTAGTTAGGGACTAGCCTGAAAATGATTTGCCTGGCATTTGCACTGGGCATATTTGGAAAGGAAAGCCTCTTTGCATTGTGCATTTAGAAAAGTGTCTGTAAGCGTGCTTAGAAAATGGCAGCATTTGCTGGTCTTGGCTGTCAATGTCTTGCTGCTACTGACTGTGTTTAACCAGAAAGGGAAACTCAGAGTAGAAAAAGTCTCACTCCCAAGACTTTACAAGAAAACCTCTCTTTGTTGATTTATATATATATATTTTAAAGGAGCTTGACATCTTCATCAAGTTCACAGTGGGCTTGCTTTGTTTGCTTTCTCTTGAATGCTTGATAAGATTTTTCTTCTATTGTTTTGTGCAGCAAGAACAGATCTTTCCATGGCTGGGGTGGGTTTTTTGTAAATCCACAATATGGTCATTGTCTGGTGGTGAATAATTGTGGCTGCTTTTTGTACAACCAGAACTAAGGCTTTGGCTGTGAACAGATTCCTTCTTAGCGTGAAAAGGGACTAATCCATGTAAATACAGCCCCAAAATAAAGCTTTACAGAAAAAGGGGAAGGCCGCTAAGCAGGAGGGCACAGGTCAGCAATTTAACCTTTAACCTAACAAATAAGAAGCATGAAAGTTCCAGAATTGGTTTACAAAAGAAAGCTCCTGTGATCTGTCAGTTTTTCTTTTCAGGAGGGAGCTGGGTGAGAGATCTGACTGACAGCTAGTGCCTTTTAACTGCAGACTGAAATTAACTGCCAAATCGAAACTTGAATATGTGAAGGAGATTTTTTTCTTAAATAAATTGAGGTAGCAGAATGGGCTGCATAAGCCTTGGTCAGGCAGGTCTCCCAGGAGGTTTTTACCCTTGGATCAGGGGCATAGGCATTTGACTGGATTACCTTTAAAGGTCCCTTCCAAGTTTAATAAAGAGTCTGTGGTCTGACTCTTACCAAAGTAGACATGAACTTAGCAGTTTAAGGCCAGATGAAACTCATTCCTCTTTTGTCGCTATCGCTGATACCCTCTGTAGACTTTTCATGGCTCCATAAATTAATTGTGGCCTTTGCTAAAGATTGGTTAAGAGCTTTTTGTAAATATAATTAATGTGTTTGTCACAAAATAGCCATCTAGAGATTTCATAATATGTACAACTTTTACGACCTGATGCACTATTAGAAACTCTGTTGAGCCACGTGAGCACTGTACAGCAGAGGGCACAGGCTTCCTTTCATGTGCTGCGGCTTTGTTCAACATGCTTCGGCATTATTAGCAGATACAATTGAGGAAGTTAAAGCTGTAGAGAGTGAAGTAGAGGTGTTTATTAGGCAATGCGGGGGGAGGGAGGATGGGGGGCATGGGAAGCTGTGAAAAATGAGGGAACTGCCCTGTTTTGTACATGGGCTCGAAGAGTTAACAAAATAATGTTTTGTGCTAAGTGGTAAGTTTTACTTTTATGCTGTTGTACTCATTTACAAACTTTGTAAACAGTTTGTATTTATTTAATCACAACAGGTAATCTTGTTAATGAGTGTTAGTTTTTGCTTAAAGCATAATACATCTAAAGTCAGCTGTTCTGTTTCACTATAGAGAATTCTGTAACTGATAAAAACTTTAATTAATGAGAATCATTCTGATTAAAAAAGAAACAATGAACTAATGACTTTAAAGTAGGCTCCCCGTAGATTAATAAGAATACTAATTATACTGTGTAATTCCATTGTGGAAACAAAGTCCCAGGGATGATTGTTTTAGTTTTGCAGGTGTCCATAGTATGATTGTGTAAGTTGTTTAAAACTTGTTTTTTTCTGAGGGCCTAGTGGCCTGCCTCAGTTTCCCCAAGGGCTTTAGAGACTAGAGACCACATAATGTTTCAGGCTAAAATTAGCATAAAGTTCAGTGGCCACCTTCAGTTCACTTAGGCATCTACTCCCTTTTTCCCAGCTTATTATGGTAGGCTCCTCACTGGCCTTTATGCTTCCCTTCACATCCGCATTTAATGCTCTCATCGGAGAGATCTTTCAGAAGCACAGCTGAGACCACAGGACTCCTGTTCTTAGACTTTTCCCTGTCCTCTTGTCCCCACAAGCTCAAGTCAGGCTCCGTAGCAGGGCCAGTGAGGTCTTCGGCGATCTACCCCCTGCCTGTCCCAGCCTCATCTTGGCCAGCTCGTTCCCTCCTAAACAGGCGTCTTCCAGTTTGTCCCAACCAAAGCACATGCATGTTTTCTATTTCCGTGTCCTGTCTGGTTTCCCAGAAATGTAAGAAAGCCGATATCTTTAAAAGGGGGGGATCTAATGCTGATGCTTTGAAAAGAGCTAACATGTGTATAGGCTTCACACTGTAAACAGTGCCATGTTCTTTTCTTTGATCCTCACAGCAACAGTACAGAATAGGCCATGTTTTCTGAGAGGTACTTAATATTTGAGTGGATGGATGAATAAATGAACGAGTGAGCTGTGGAGTCAGAAAACAGGAGTGACAGTCTAAATTCTTCTAATTAGCCATGTAATTTTAGATTAAGTAATTTGACCTCTCAACCCATTTGCTAATCTGTAAAATTAGGTGTGTACTAGTCTTGCTTGTCACACTAGATGTTATGAGGTCTGAGTGAAAGAATGCACAGTAAATAAAAATGCTTTTCAAAACGTAAACCCCATGCAAATGTTGGTTTCTGCTGTGAATATTCTTAATGTATTCCAGGTCCTATAAATGAAGAGAAAGCATTCATGGATATAGATAGATTTGTGTTTTAATGACGGAAAGAACATCAGAACTGTTTTATTCATATCATGTTAAAATATAAGCCCATTTTGATAGCAAACAGAAAACAGTATACCCTTGTTTTCTTTCATAAAGAAAATGTCAGGTTTATACTGTTGGTAAATGCTAACAAAGGAAGCACACACTCTGTGATAAACTGGTGTTCAGATGTAGTGGTTAGAGCCTTCTCTTTGCTATACGTTCTCCTTGCATTGCCTCTCAGGAA
Organism: Suricata suricatta; assembly: GCF_006229205.1. Classification (NCBI taxonomy): domain Eukaryota; kingdom Metazoa; phylum Chordata; class Mammalia; order Carnivora; family Herpestidae; genus Suricata; species Suricata suricatta. The sequence goes on from NC_043712.1 coordinate 10,600,208, forward strand.
CCTTAGAGCCATGCTTGCCTTCCAGCTCTGTGAACTATATGCAGCTCTTTTGGTAAGCTATTATTTTTATATGCATTTTTTTGTTACGCATTTTTGTATGCTGTTATATCTCTGGCTTTATTTGTCTTCCTTTTATTCTTTCTTAGGCTCTTAGTTAACATGTATATTTTTTTATTCTTTGAACTATATATATTTTTGTAAGACATCTCAAATTGTTTCTGGAATGTGGTGGTCAGCTCTTCCGGTGTGATCTTAGTCATACCTTGGTTTCTCCTATCACCTACAGACTGATGGGTAGTTCCTCAGTCTGTGTCTTTGGCCCAGACTCTTGAGTGCCAGGCTTGGATCCTTTGCCAGTGCTGCTTCTGGATGTGCCACACGTTCCTCAGATTGAATTTGACACCCCAACACATCTGTCCTCGCAGGCTTCTCAGCCCCCCACCCCCCGTCCCCACCCACAGTCACCCAGCAAAACAAAACTGAAAAGCCAGTCCTAAACTGTTCCTTCTATTTCATGTTTCTATAAAGCTTTAAAGGTATTTCAAAAAATCTCAGAGTTTCAAATAATCTCAGAGAAAAGTTATAATTACATTGCAAGGAACTTGTCTCTTGCACCATTTGTGAATGAGTTGCAGACTTCACTCTCAAATAATTGAGGCAGTATTTGCTGCAAACAAGGTGATTCTCCTGTACTACCACTACATATCCATCAAAATGAGGCTATTAATATTGACCCACTACTGGCACTTAATTCTTGCGTTTTTGTCAGTTGTCCCAGGGATGTTCTTTAAAGCAAAAGGACTCAATTCAGGACCACATATTGCATTTTGTTCTATGTCTCTTTGGTCTCTCTCAGTCTGGAAGAGTGCTCAAGCTCTCCTTGATTTTCCTAACCTTGATATCTGAAGATATGCAGGCCTCTCGTTTTTTTGATGGTCTGATGTTTCTTTATGGTTAGATATAGGTTAATAAGCATCTTCAGCAGAAAAATCATAGAGAAGTGCTGCTGTGCTGTCCTCATTATATCAGATAATGGGACAATTTCTACTTGTCCCATTACTGATGGTTATCACTTGATTAAGATCGTGTTTGCCAGGCTTCTTTATTGAAAAGTTACTCTTTACTTCTTTGTAATTAACAAATGTTTTGAGGAAAATACTTTGAAATTATACAGATATTCCATTGCACTTTCAATTTGTTTGACTTCAGACTTCTCATTTCCTTTTTAAATTTAAGGCCCTTATTGAATTACTCAGATTATTATTTGAATAAACTGCATTATTCCGTCTGTTCCAGCTTTGATCAGTAGGAGCCAGCTTGAAGGAGCTCTTAGTCTCTTTTGACATGTCCTCCTCATTCTTTGCTTTCTGGCACAAGATGTTCTATGCTCATCTTTGACTTTCCTTTTCTTAGATCTGAACTCTGCCACTTCTCCAAGGATCCCTGGTTCCTTTTAGTGGAGAATGCTATTTAAGAGCCAAAGTCTGGCTGGTAGGTGTGCTCGTTGCTGTTTGGGTCTTGCTGCCCATAGGCCTTCTTAGTGGACAGAACTGGAGAGTATGTGACATGGATCTGTGCACACATTTACATTTGTATGTATTTCTGTATCCATCTGTGTATATCGAAAAGTGTGAGCTCGTGCCAGTGCTTCCAATTTCAATCTAACACCACAAGATTCATTCTAGTTTTCTCCCTTTGCATATTTGTAACTTCCTTCTTTGGCAGCAAGCAGCCTGGTTCCCATTATACTTAATACATTTACTTATTTTATCAGTCTCTGGTATATGACGATCATGGCTGCCACCATCCCCTTCCTAGCATGAGTGCCCTTATCCACAAGGGTTCTGATGCTGAGTGCTACTCTGCCTCAGCTACTTGGATGCCCATCTCACGCAGCTTGGGCTTTGCCAACCTATGACAGGCTGGTCCTTCATTATGCATACTTTCTTCTTCTTGGGTTTTGAGACCCCATATATGACCACCACTTCCCTCCATGTTGTTGCCCTCCTCATCCTGCTCGGGATTTGACACCCTATATTAAGTGGACTCTGCATGGATGGCCTTTAGCTTGCTCAGGTGCTCTGACACATCACATCAGGCAGTTGCTCCCTGTGGAGGCCTTCTCCCTGCTTGTGCTCTGACTTCCTGCACCGGGTAGCTCCCCCGTCATGGACACCTTTGTTACTCTTTTGGGTTCTGATACGCTATGTTTCCAACAAGGATACTTTCCTCATATTGCCTGGACCCTGTCTCCCCGTGTTGGGTGCCTTCCTTTGTGGGTACTGTCTTTAACCTGTTCTGGACCACTGTGGCTACTTCTTACCAAGTGTGGATGTGTTCCTTGGCCTTAGAATTAAATTGTCAGCTAGGAAGAGGGGAAGGGAAAGGGGAAGTTTAATATCTTGATTTCTTTCTGATCTTCTTTTTTGTCATCCTACTCCCTTGTCTTAGTTCTGGCCCTTCTTATTCTTTCTTGGATTTTTGCCACTTAATTGGTTTTCTTGGCTGGAGTCTTCCCCATTTCTATTTTCCATCTTGCAGTTAGTGAGAGATGTGTATTAAATAGATGTGATCATGCTTGTCCCTTGCTTAAACTCGGTAGTGCCTTTCCATTACCTATAGGGTAATACTCCTGAGTATGACATACAAGGCCCTTCATGACTTGGCTGACCTCTCCTCCCTCATCTCTCACCACTCCTGTTGACCTGTGCTCTAGCTGAATCACTTTAATTTCTTCTACTTCCATGCCTTAGCACTTGGGTCTTTCTCCTTATTTTCCTGGTATTCTTGCATTGTTCTTTATGACTCAGTTCTGGTACCCCCGCTTCTAGAAGGCTGCCCTTAATTCTCCCTCTTCTCTGTCCATCCTTATTTCTCCCTCTCCCTTACCCAATGCAGACTTGGTAAGATGACTTTCCTCTTGGTACCCTGAATATTGTATTATAACTGTTTTTTCCTATTATACTTGGGAGCAGGAACCATGTTGCCTAAATTCTTTACCAAAGGATTACCCTATTCAGTATGTAACTTGCTAAATGAAGAGATATTTAGAAATACTTGTTTTAGAGTATTTCTTCGTTAGTGAGATTTGTTTTGTCCAAATAAGCAAGGCGATATTAGTATCGGTTGTTTGTGAAGCTATTGAAATAGCCCTATTTACATAGGACTGGATGCTCTAATTGTATTTCTTTAGACTGGGGTTTTACCTATAGTTATATTTACTTTTAGAATATCTCCATGGATTTATCCTTGTTTCTCCTAGCAGCGTGAGAAAGAGATTTAGAGTGTATCAAAGATTGGCTCATTATCTTTTGTTTCCCAACCACTGCATTTATTATCACTATGGATGCAGTAGGCTACTATCGAGGTAGCTGACAAAGGTATACTTGACTGAGAGAGGAGGGGAGACAGATTTTGCATAGATTGTTAACCCTTTGCCTAATTGGTGAAATCGCTCAATTCACTTGTTTTCTGGTTTACTTTGCTTTCTGGATCAGTTTGAATTTAATTTTTTGATCTGAGGCAAAGTTATAATCTCAAGGGTCCTATAATATGTAACAATTATTTGTTTATTTTTGAGAGAGAGAGAGAGAGAGCTAACAGGGAGGGGACAGAGAGAGAGAATCTTTTTAGCAAGCTCCATGCTCAGCATGGAACCTGACGCGGGGCTCGATCTCATGAACCATGAGATCATGACCTGAGCTGAAATCAAAATTTGGAGACTCGACTGACTGAGCCATCCAGGCGCCCTGCAGTAATTCTTTAGAAAGGTTGTGATTGGGATCAAGAAATAGTCCTAGGTTCATGGGCAGGAGAGTTATCCCAGGGCTGGAATGAATGTTCATTACTTAACAGTTTGTTAAGAGAGACCAGGAGGGCTAATTGTCAGAAGAAACGTACAATGAATGAGCAGGCTTAAAATGAGGTAATGTAACAAATTCAAAACTGATTTGTAAATACAAATTCAATACTGATTTGTAAAGCCTCAGCTGTTGCTGCCCGACACTTGTGTCTTGTGTCCCCGAAGGTTTCCTTTTTCCTGCAAATTGTCTGCTCAGATAATACAAGGGACTTGGTGAAGTTGAAGGCGTATACCTAATTTTTATTTTAGAAGTAGCTCATTTAGGTGTATTGTAATAAGTATCTGAAAGAGGTGCTTCTTAATCGGAGAAATTTTCCAGCCCAGTGAGAGGAGCCGTAGCCTTGTGCAGAAGCTGACATCTCCAGACAGAAAGCTGTCTCTAAGTGCTGCCCTGGAGTGACACTGGTGATTTCTTTACTCTGTCATTAGCCCTTATTGTGTCAAGAAGGAAATCCCTTAGAAACCCTCACGGAAGGATTTGTTCCTGAAAACCTGAGTGTTAGCAGAGTAAACTAGCTAGAACGCATAATTTCAGTATCTTCCATTCAGGGCCTCTTACGAAAGTGTTGTTTTAAATGAGATATTCCCTCCTGCCACCACCCCTCCCTCCTGTTTTACACCACAGTTGGGGAGGCACCTCTACCCTGCTCTGTGTGTAGCCTATCGCTGTTATTTATAGTCAGATTTAAAATGAAGACAATCTTCTTTGGGACGTTTTTTTCTTAACCAGTTGTTTGCTCGTCAGACTGCGTTTTTGAGTATGTCAGGCTATTAAAATACAATTTATAGGCAGTGTTTTCAGGATGTTCTTGAGACTCAGTCCTGTGTTTCAATATTCCCTATGTGGCTGTGGTCCACAGAGTGACCCTTCTTGTTTTCAATCACTTAGTGATCCTGAGTGTTTCACTGGGGACTCACAAGTGCCACCACAATGTGTTGTCATTGCTATCAGCATGGATTTGTAAGGTCTGACTCCCTGACAGCCTGGGCTTTCTTCATATTCCGAGTGGTATAATTCAAACAGGTATTTGAGGGACCAGTAAGTGTGGAGGATAGAACTAAAACACTTTGTTTATAAGGAGTTTAAATCTGGTGAGGAAAACAAACACTAAACCAGTAACTATAGATATTTGGGGTAAGTATTTAGAAGTAGGCCAGGGGTGCCTGGGTGGCTCAGTTGGTTAGGTGGTTAGGCCTCTGACTCCTGATCTCAGCTCAGGTCATGATCTCACGGTCAGGAGATTGAATCTCCCATCAGGCTCAGCGCTGACGGCTTGGGATTTTCTCTCTCATTTTGTCTGCCTCTCCCCTCCTCAAAATAAATAAACATAAAAAAAAAGAAATAGGGTAGGGTGCTGTGGGAGCTCAATAGAGGGAGCAGGGAGCAAACCATTGTTTACCTTATTCTGATGGAAATATATGTACTCCCAGCCTCTCTCAAGCCCCGCCTCTCAAAGATTCATTCCATTACAGCCTCAGCTCAGAGCCCTCTATCCACTGAACTAGATCAGGCCTAGATGGGGATGAGACTCCTTAGATCTAGTTCCTGAAGTACAGCTTCTCAAGCAAAGGTCCTTCTAGCTTTTTTTAAATTTTTATTTATTTATTTTTAATGTTTATTTTTGAGAGAGAGAGAGAAAATGCAAGTGGAAGAGGGGCAGAGAGAGAGGGAGACACAGAATCTGAAGCAGCCTTCAGGCTCTGAGCTGTCAGGGGAGAGCCCCTCGAACTCACAAACCATGAGATCATGAGCTGAGCTGAAGTTGGATGCCCAACCAGCTGAGCCACCGAGGCGCCCCTACTTATTTTTTTAATGTTTGTTTATTTTTGAGACAGAGAGAGAGACAGAAGAGAAGTAGACGAGGGACAGAGAGAGAGGGAGACAGGATCCTTTGTCTTAAAGCAGGCTCTAGGCTCCGAGCCATCAGCACAGAGCCTGATGTGGGGCTTGAACTCACAAACTTGAGATCATGACCTGAGCCAAAGTTGGAAGCTCAACCCAGGCACCCCCTAACGTGTAAACTCAGAGAGGTCATCTGTCCCCCCACCCCAACATATAATGGTAGGACAGTCATAGGATGACTGCTGTAGACACCTTTCTTCTAGAAGCAGGGTAGTGGAAGGTACACACAAGGCACTGCTCCATAGCAGTTCTGAAATAAGGTTTGGCAAATATCAGAAGTTTCTTTGTTTTTAAATAATTCTTTTAATGTTTATTTTTGAGAGAGAGGGAGAGAGAGGATGAGCAGGGGAGGGGTAATGAGAGGGAGAGGAGGGGAAAGAAGAGAGAGAGGGAGAGAGAGAGAGAGAGGAGAGGAGATGAGAGGCAGAAGCCAAAGCAGGCTCCAGGCTTCGAGCTGTCAGCATAAAAGCCGATGCGGGACTTAATCTCATGAACTGTAAGATATGACCTGAGCTGAAGTCCGTCGCTTAACTGAACCACCCAGGTGTTCCAAATATCAGAAGTTTCTTGATGGAGACTCAGTCCTACCCCTGAGAATGATTCTTCAGGCCTCTTAGTTCCACCTTCTAGGCTTTTGGATTCCGAGTTATCTTTTTATTTTTTTATTTACTTTTTAACTAAGAGGGAATGTTTGTAACTCAGTAGTTTTTGCAGCCTGTTTCTGGCTTATAGAGTTTGGTGATTTCAATGCCTATTGTTTTGCTTTTTCTTCATTTTGTGTTTTGTCTGTTACTTTTAGCTGGCAATGTCTTTCCCAGCACACTTCTGTGAAGTGTTTGGTTCTTCTGTGAATCTTTTGGAATTTACCCCTTCACGTTATATTCATATCCACAGATGTCTTTGAGATTAGCCTATTTCTACTTTGGGTTTCTGATGAGGCCACTGAGGGAATTATACTCTTAATCTTATAAAAAGCCCTCTTGTTTGACTGAATGGTTCTCTATAATACCCCCTTGGATCTTTCACTGGTCTTACAAAGACTTTAAAATTTTTTCCTTCAGCTTCATCTTTAGACAGTGTTATCCTAGGAGTGCCCTGGATTTGGTCTATTACACAGAGGCTGTTTCTTAATTTTAACATCATTTGTGGTCTAGAGAGGCTAGAAATGGATAAAGAAATTGAGTTAGATGCATATGATAGAATACTAGTAAGTACCAAAAAGGAACAAGGTATCAATACACTCGGCAACATGAATGGATCTCAACCCAGTGATGCTGAGTGAAAGAAACCAGACTGATTCCGTTTATATAATCTCATAGAAAGTGCAAGCTAATCTACAGTCAGTGGTCTCCTCGGGGTGGGTGGCGTGGAGTAGAGGGGAAGGGTAGATTACAAAAGAGCAGGAGGGAATTGGGGGGGCTGATTGATGTGGCCATGGTTTCATCATTGAAAAAATAGGTTAAAACTCCTCAAATTGTACACTTCTATCCTTTTATTTTCTTATTTTTTAAATCTTATGTTGAAATGTGTCTCTTATAAGTAACATTTAGCTGGATCTTCTTAAATCCAGTCTGATTATCTGTATCCTTCACTGGGAATGCTTTTTACATTTTTTCTTTTTTGCTTTCTTTTGGATTAATCACGTATTTTTAAAAATTTATTCTTTCTTATAATTTCATCTTAAATAGTATTTCTTTTTTTTTTTTTAACGTTTTATTTATTTTTGAGAGAGAGGCAGAGTGCCAGTGGGAGAGGGTCAGAGAGAGATACACGCAGAATCCAAAGCAGGCTCCAGGCTCCAGGTGCTGTTGAAGTCTCTTTGCATTCTAGTTATCCAGTTTAGCAATTGCCTCTGTCTAGCAGGGGATTTTTCTTCTAAACATCCTGATTAAGATTTAGCTCTTTGAATCTGAGGACTGAGACCTTTTTCCTGTTTCTGATTCTCATTTCTTCCCTCACTCTCCCCTTCTCACTTTTTCCTTCACAATTTTATTTTTTAATTATTTATTTATTTTAAGTAGGCTTCATGCCTAGCATGGAGCCCTATATGGGGCTTGAACTCATGGCGCTGAGATCAAGACCTGAGCTGAGATCAAGAGTTGGATGCTACCGACTAAGCCACCCAGGTGCCCCTTCCTTCACAATTTTAAACCATGTTATTTTGTGTTTAATTATTTTTTTAACAGCTTTATTGGGATAATAATTAACATACCATTTAATTCTCATGTATAGGTAGTACCATTCAATGGTGTTTCGTATATTACAATAATTTATTTAAATTGTGGCGATATATAAACATTTGCCATGTCAACCATTTTAAGTGTACAGTTCAGTGGCTTTAATTATATTCACACTGTTGTGCAACCATCATCACTGTCTGTTACCAAAACCTTTTCATCACCCCAAACAGAAGCTCTGTCATCACGAAGCAGTAACTTATTCTCCTTCTCACTAGCCCCTGGCAACCCCTAATCTACTCTGTCTGTGTATCTGCTTATTCTAGGTTATTCATATGAGCAGACTTACACAGTATTATCCTTTGTGGCTGGCTTATTTCACTTACCTGATGTTTTCAAGATTTGTCTGTGTTGTAGCATGTATTAGAACTTCATTTTTTATGGAGGAATAATATTCCATTGTATGTACATACCACATGGTGTTTATCCAATTCGTTTGTCGATGGACACTTGGGTTGTTTCCACCTTTTGGCAATTGTGAGCCATGCTGCAATGAACAATACCATATGGGTATCTGAGTCCTTGGTTTTAATTCCTTTGGGTGCATACCTAGAAGTGGAATTGGGGATCTTAAAGGTGATTCTATTTTTAGCCTTTTGAGGAATTGCCAAGCTTTTTTCAAAAGCAGATGTACCATTTTCCATTCTTCAAAATAATAAATAATACATATTGGTCTTTGCCTCTGGTCCCTGTCATAGACCTCCTAACTCTCTGTAAGTAGAGATACGAGGAGAATCTTTTGTTCTAATGTCATCTTTGACCATAGTTCTCAGCACAGACCTCCTACAACCTTTGTAATTTCTTAAGTGATAAGTAAGCACTAGAAGCATATTTTGTTTTAATATTTGAATTTGACCCCAGTTCCTGACACAGGACTTTCAAATCCTCTGGAATTTCCTAGGGGATAGGAGTGTCTTTTATTTTAATGAGATGACTCTGAGTGAGCTCCTGGATGGGGGCTGGTCTCAGACCAAGCCATGATTAGAACTGGAATCTTCAGCCACAACCTTCATTCTTGAGAGAGGAGAAAGAGGCTGGAAATGGAGTCAGTAATTGACTATACTATGAAACATCCGCAAAAATAGTATGGGAGTCTTCAGGTTTGTGGAGACATCTATGTGCTGGGAGAGTTACGTACCCTCACGTCATGGGCATGGAAGGTACTGTGCTCTGGACTCCTGCTAACTTTGCCCTATGTATCTCTTTCACTGCGCATCTGTCTCCATTATATCTTTTATTTTATAATAAACTGGTAAACATAAGAGTTTCCCCAAGTTCTGTGAGCTGTTCTAGGAAATAATCCAGTTCAAGGGGAAGGAGGTCAAGGGAACCTTTGCTTTGTAGCTAAGCCAGACAGAAGTTGTGGGTAGTCTGGGGAAGACTAATTCCCCCTCCCTCCACCTACCTCCCCTCTGGTCCCCATCAGTTCTCTATAGTTATGAGTCTATTTCTTGGTTTGTCTCACTCTTTTTTCCCTTTGTTTATTCGTTTTGTTTCTTAAATTCCACATATGAGTAAAATCATGTGGTATTTATCTTCTGATTGACTTATTTCACTTAGCATTATACTGTGTAGTGCCATCCGTATTGTTACAAATGGCAAGCTTTCATGCTTTTTTATGGCTTTTTCAGTCCGCTGTATATATACCGCATCTTCTTGATTCATTCAGCTATTGAAGGACACTTGAGCTGCTTCTATAATTTGGCTATTGCAAATCATGCTGCAACAAACAAACATAAGGGTACATATGTTCTTTCAAATTAGTGTTTTTGGGGTAAATACCCAGCAGTGTGATTGTGGGATCATAGAGTAGTTCTATTTTTAACTTTTTGAGGAACCGCTATACTGTTTTCCACAGTGGCCGCACCAGTTTGCATTCCCACCAACAGTGCTTTTTCTCCACATCCTTGCGAACACCTGTTGTTTCTTGCACTATTGATTTTTAGCCATTCTGACAGGTGTGAGGTGATACGTCATTGTATTTTTGATTTCTGTTTCCCTGATGATGAGTGATGTTGAGCATCTTTTCATGTGTCTGTTGGCCATCTGCATGTCATCTTTGGAGAAATGCCTGTTCCTGGGGGTGCAGGGAGGGATAGAGAGAGTCCCAAGCAGGATCTGCACTGACAGTACTGAGGGGCTAGATTTCACAAACTCTAAGATTATGACCTGAGTCAAAACCAAGAGTTGGATGCTCAACTGACTGAGGCACCCAGGTGCCCCCGAAAGCACAGAAGTTTTAAATTTTGATGAAGTCTTATCTATTTTTTGTTTTGTTGTTTGTGATTTGTTGTTGTATATAAGAAACCATTTTCCATCCTAAGGTTACAAGGATTTATTCCTATGTTTTCTTCTAAGATTTTTATAGTTATGTTTCTTACATTTGAGTCCATCATCAATTTTGGGTTGATTTTTGAGTATGGTATGAGGAGTAAGTCTAACTTCTTTCTTTTGCATGTGGCTCTCCAGTTGTCTTAGCCCTATTTGTTGAGGAGCATGGGGGTGGCTCAGTTGGTTAAGTGTTTGACTCTTGGTTTTGGCTCAGGTCATGATCTTGCAGTTTCATGAGTTCAAGTCCCGCATTGGGCTCTGTGCTGGCAGTGCAGAGCTTACTTGGGATTCTCTGTCTGTTCTCTCTCTGCCTTTCCCTCACTTTGCACAGTCTCTGTCTCTCTCAAAATAAATAAACTTAAGAAAAAAAGCAAAAAAGGAACTATTTATTGGGAAGACTTCTTTTCCTGATTGAATTGTCTTGGCTTCTTTGTTAAAAATTGACAATTACAATGGACAGTTATAACTTTATTTTTAGACTCTAACATTCACATCCTTATGCAAATACTATACTGTCTTGATTGCCATATCTTTAGAGTAGATTTTGAAATTGACAAGTGTGAATCTTTCAAGTTTGTTCTTTTCCAAGGTGGTTTTGGTCATTCTGGGTTCCTTGCATTTCCATATGAACTTTAGGGTCTGTTTATCAATTTCTGCAAGAAACAAAAAGCTAGGTTTTTGAGGGGGTTTAAGTTGAATTTTAACATCACCATCTCAACATCAAATCTTTCAATCCATGAACTTAGAATTCTTTCAATTTATTTTGGTAATCTTATTTTTTCCTGTAATGTTTTGTAGTTTTCAGTAGATATTTTGTAATTCTCTTGTTGAATTTATTCCTATGTATCTCATTCTCTGATGTTATGGTAAGTAAAATTTTCTTAATTTCATATTCATAGTGTTCATTGGTAGTGTATAGAAAAAGAATTCATTTTTGTATATTAATCTTTATTCTACTCCAATATTGCTGAGCTAGTTTACCAGTTCTAATAGTTTTTAGTGGATTTCTTAGGATTTTCTTTATATAAGATCATGTCATTTGTGAATAGAGATAATTTTACTTTTTTTTTTAATTTATTTTTGAGAGAGAGAGAGAGAAACAGCACGAGTTGGGTAGGGGCAGAGAGAGAGGGAGACACATTCCAAAGCAGGCTCCAGTCTCTGAGCTGTCAGCACAGAGCCAGATATGGGGCTCAAACTGAAGAACTGTGAGATTCTTGACCCGAGCTGAGCTGAAGTCGGATGCTTAAGACAGACTGAACCACCCAGGTGTCCCTAGATAATTTTACTTCTTATTTTCCAATCTCAATACTTTTATTTCTTTTTCTTCCTTAATTGCCCTGGCTAGAACCTCTAGTACAGTGTTGAATAGAAGTTGCAGGAGTGAATATCCTTGTCTTGTTTTTTATCTTAAAGGGAAATATTTGGTCTTTTACCCTAAAGTATGATCTTAGTTGTAGGTTTTTTGAAGATGCCCTTTATTAGGTTAACCCCATTGAAGATCTGGTCCCCTTTTATTTTTTAATTCAGTTATACAGGCTAGAAACCTATTAGCTTTGTTCTGGTCACCTACCTTCTCACTCATCCTCCATATTCAATATATCAGAAAGGTTTGATTGACTTACAAAATTTATTTATTTATTGCTTTTTATTTATTTCTTAAAAAA